>NC_084623.1:46523876-46556376 GCF_033978795.1 Nerophis ophidion
TGTAAACATTTTGTTAAGGTAACTTTTGCATACATTAGACAAATCCACTATCATGTCAACAAACAAGGCAGGTGTGTATTTGCCGCTGGCTGGCTCGCCGCAGTGGTCAGTCGTTTTCACCACCACTATTCGCCTACGGTCATGTCGTAGAGCACATATTCTAGATCAGGGGGTCACCAAAAATTATTTGACTCGAGAGCCGCATTGGTTTAAAAAATGTTGGCCGGGGTCGGGCTGTGTGTATATATATATATATATATATAAATATATATATATAGGGTTTCCCAAACATTCATTTATTTGTGGTGGCCCGCCACGAAAGAATTACGGCCGCCACAAATACAAATTAAAAAAATAAATAAATAAATAAAATAAATAAATATATATATTTTTTTTTCAGCCTTTGACTCGCTTGACCGCTCATAAAAGCAATGGGACTTTGTCTGTGAATGGAGCTTGTAGTTAGATATTATATAAATGTGTAAATATTATATAAATATGTATATAAATATGTACATAAAGTGTTGTAATTATATTCCAACTCCGCGTTCTTCTTGGTCATCGCCGCAGCCGGTCAATTGAAAAGTAGCTCACCTGCAGAAAAAGTGTGAGCGTCCCTGCCTTAGACATAATATTTAAACCCTCGCCCGTTCCCTTTTTGGATGAGCGAAAGCAACAGGCAGAAACTAAAATGCAGGACTGTACAAATAAAATGAAATACAACTATAACAGATTTGCGACTGTAAAATAACAATTTTGGTCCACAAATATTCAATAATAATTACTGCATAACATGAATCAATTTCATGTTACACAGACCTCATGTTCTCAAATTTCTCATTGCTTACAATTTTCAAACTTTGCACTTTTTATTACACTTTAAGCATTATTTCATATTCCTTATTTTGCACCTTATTCTAAAGATGTTATTGCTAAAATGTGTATTGTGATTTTAGAATTGTGTTGACATGCATTGTTTTCTCATAGATGTGTTGACATTCCCTTTCCTTTCTGCCCTGATATCTAAGGAGGTTCTGTCAGAGGTGACTGTTATACTCCTCTATGCTCTTGGTCAGTAAGGAGTGCAGATGTGTGGAACTCAGTGCCCGAGGAAGTTAAAGTGGTCACAACTAACAAGGCTTCACAGAAAACAAAGATGTGGCTTATATAACAGGCTCAGGAACAGCTTTTTTCCTAGAACTGTCACCATCTTGAACTCTAATTTACAATAAATAATTCACCCCTATACAATATCCTACCCTAATACCCTACTGTGCAATATTACCCTTCGAGTGCAATACATCCGACACTGATTGTTATCACTCCGGTACTCTTGTCTTGCTCTGTATATTGTACAGTATTTTGTAAATTGTACAGGATTGCTTATAATTTGTATTGGATAGTAGTGTATTTATTTCAATTCTTAGTTTTATCTTAATTACTTCTTGTGTAATTTATTTTTATCCCATATTTGTTCCCGCAACCGCACCTTAAGTTGGAGTCCTTAATCTCGTTATATGCAATTATGATGACAATAAATTCATTATAATCTATTATCAACACCTACAGCAGCCAGCACTAAAAGATGAGCCTGTTTTGAGGTTGTATTTTATTTTTTATCATATCGTATAAGTATTGTGTGCTTTTTTTCCAATCCATCCATTTTCTACCGCTTGTCCCGTTCGGGGTCGCTGGAACCTATCTCAGCTGCATTCAGGCGGGGTACACCCTAGACATGTCGCCACCTTGTCACAGGGCCAACCAACACAGATAGACAGACAACATTCACACTCACATTCACACACTAGGGCCAATTTAGTGTTGCCAATCAACTTATCCCCGGGTGCATGTCTTTGGAGGTGGGAGGAAGGCGCTGGAGTACCCGGAGGGAACCCACGCAGTCACGGATCCGGAGAACATGCAAACTGCACAAAGAAAGATCCCTAGCGCAGGATCGAACCCAGGACCTTCGTAGTGTGAGGCAGATGCACTAACCCCTCTTATCACCCTGGTGTTTTTTTTCCTTTGTCTTTTAAATTGTAATTTTACTGGGGACAACAGATGAAAACTGGCACAACAGACGAAAACTGTCTAAGTCTGGCTTTTTTAAACATGAGTGGTCGTGTGTTTTTATGAAATTGCGTTGTCTCCTTTTGAAATAAACTAATCTTGATCTTGACTAATCAGAAGAAAGTTGCAAGTGACGTAAAAACTTAATTTTTCACCTAGTCCAGAGGTCGGCAACCTGTGGCCCCGAAGCCGCATGCTGCTCATTGACCAGTTGGATGTGGCTCAGCCGCATACTTGCCGAACGCCCGGAGAAGTCCGGTAGAATTCCAATTTTAATGTCCATCAGAAATCTCCCAGGTAAACATTTTTCGATTTTCACCCAGACATCAACTTTGACGGCGTGCCATGATGACAATGCCTTTAACACCCTTTCTACATGTCATCGCGCCAGGATTTTCACCATTTTATCTGCGTGCCGGCCGGCCGGTCACATTTTGAATGCGACCTCTATCTGAACGCATACGCTACTGCAAGGCATACTTGTTCAACAGGGTTGTGACATAATCAACTTTAACACTCTTACTAATATGCGCCACACTGTGAACCCACACCAAACAAGAATGACAAACACATTTCAGGAGAACATCCGCACTATAACACAACATAAACACGACAGAACAAATACCCAGAATCCCATGTATCCTGACTCTTCCAGGCTCCTCAACCGACGCACGGAGGGGTGCCGGGGTTGGGTTGGTGGTAGCTGGGAGCCCATGAGTCAGGATACATGGGATTCTGGGTATTTTTTTTGTCGTGTTTATGTTCTGTTATAGTGCGGATGTTCTCCTGAAACATGTTTGTCATTCTTGTTTGATGTGGGTTCACAGTGTGGCACATATTAGTAAGAGTGCTAAAGTTGTTTAAACAGCCACCCTCAGTGTAACCTGTATTGCTGTTGAATAAGGATGCCCTGCAGTCTCTTACGTGTGTCTGCTATAGCCTCGTCAAACAATTCTTTGGGCCCGCAAGCTATTTGTACAAACTGTAGAGGGCGCTAGTGACATCATTGTACGCGCTTATTATTGTTCATTGGGTGAACACCAGCGTACATTCGAGAGAACAATTACTCTGAAATTCGGGAGTTTCCCGGGAAAATTGAGATGGTTGGTAGGTATGACGCTGTCAAGCGGCATTCATATAGGGGACGACGTGGCGCAGTGGAACAGTGGCCGTGCGCAACCCGACGGTCCCTGGTTCAATCCCCACCTAGTACCAACCTCGTCACGTCTGTTGTGTCCTTGAGCAAAACACTTCACCCTTGCTCCTGATGGGTGCTGGTTAGCACCTTGCATGGCAGTGTCACGCCAAATTTCTTACCCCCCTACAAACCCCCCCCCCATTTACTTCCGGGGTCATGATTAATACAGACGTTTTGTTAACGCTATATTATAAAAATATAACGCTATATAATAAAAATACAGACGTTTTGTTAATGCTATAATATAAGAAAAATTAAAAAACAATTTACAAACACAAGCTATGGGATGACGCATTTACTTCAGGGGTCACGTTTCCTCTTATGTCATCCCATAGCTTGTGTTTGTAAATTGTTTTTTTAATTTTTTTATAATATAGCGTTTACAAAACGTCTGTATTTTTATAACATAGCGTTAACAAAACATCTGTATTAATCATGACCCTGTAAGTAAATGGGGGTGGGGGTTTGTAGGGAGAAGAAATTTGGCATGACAGCAGCTCCTGCCATCAGTGTGTGAATGTGTGTCCATCCATCCATTATCTACCGCTTATTCCCTTTTGGGGTCGCGGGGGGCGCTGGCGCCTATCTCAGCTACAATCGGGCGGAAGGCGGGGTACACCCTGGACAAGTCGCAGGGCCAACACAGATAGATAGACAGACAACATTCACACTCACATTCACACACTAGGGCCCATTTAGTGTTGCCAATCAACCTATCCCCAGGTGCATGTCTTTGGAAGTGGGAGGAAGCCGGAGTACCTGGAGGGAACCCACGCATTCACGGGGAGAACATGCAAACTCCACACAGAAAGATCCCGAGCCTGGATTTGAACCCAGGACTGCAGGAACTTCGTATTGTGAGGCAGACGCACTAACCAAGTAAGTGTCAAAACGCTTTGAGTACATTGAAGGTAGAAAAGCGCTAAACAAGTACAACCCATTTTCTTTACATTGTGAAACGGGTCAAATTGGTTCTTTGAGTGGTAAAGGTTGCAGACCCCTGACCTAGTCCATATTTTCCATAAGTTACAATAAACATCAACATTTATCGATATCGACAATACATAAAACGTATATGGTGATACAGTTCTCGGCCGTATCGCCCCGCCTTAGTGGGTCGTATTGTACTGTACGTGAGCAAACAGCAACATTAGCATGGCTAACGACAGCCGATTCGCACCGAAGACGACGTTTTCCGGAATGACGTAACACAAAAAGCGCCAGCCTTATGAAAGTAGGGAACATATCTTCACACACTAGGGCCCATTTAGTGTTGCCAATCAACCTATCCCCAGGTGCATGTCTTTGGAAGTGGGAGGAAGCCGGAGTACCCGGAGGGAACCCATGCATTCACGGGGAGAACATGCAAACTCCACACAGAAAGATCCCGAGCCTGGATTTGAACCCAGGACTGCAGGAACTTCGTATTGTGAGGCAGACGCACTAACCAAGTAAGTGTCAAAACGCTTTGAGTACATTGAAGGTAGAAAAGCGCTATACAAGTACAACCCATTTGTCATTTATTCATATAAAACTCCCGGGCCGCACTAACATTACATTTTCATATTAAGGTGCGGGCCGCGTGTCTGAGACCCCTGGTTTATACATAGCACAAAGCAAAAAAAAAACTCTACTGCAGTATTATTTCAGTATAAATTTCAAAAGAGATATGTGGCTCCTATTGTTTTCTTTACATTGTGAAACGGGTCAAATTGGCTCTTTGAGTGGTAAAGGTTGCAGACCCAGGACCTAGTCCATATTTTCCATAAGTCACAATAAATATCGACATTTATCGATATCGACAATACATAAAACGTACATGGGTCTACAGTTCTCGGCCGTATTGCCCCGCCCTAGTAGGTCGTATTGTACTGTACGTGAGCAAACAGCAACATTAGCATGGCTAACGACAGCCGATTCGCACCGAAGACGACGTTTTCCGGAATGACGTAACACAAAAAGCGCCAGCCTTATGAAAGTAGGGAACATGTTTTCACACACTAGGGCCCATTTAGTGTTGCCAATCAACCTATCCCCAGGTGCATGTCTTTGGAAGTGGGAGGAAGCCGGAGTACCCGGAGGGAACCCACGCATTCACGGGGAGAACATGCAAACTTCACACAGAAAGATCCCGAGCCTGGATTTGAACCCAGGACTGCAGGAACTTCGTATTGTGAGGCAGACGCACTAACCAAGTAAGTGTCAAAACGCTTTGAGTACATTGAAGGTAGAGAAGCGCTATACAAGTACAACCCATTTGTCATTTATTTATACAAAACTCCCGGGCCGCACTAACATTACATTTTCATATTAAGGTGCGGGCCGCGTGTCTGAGACCCCTGGTTTATACATAGCACAAAGCAAAAAAAAAAAAAAAAAACCTCTACTGCAGTATTATTTCAATATAAATTTCAAAAGAGATATGTGGCTCCCATTGTTTTCTTTACATTGTGAAACGGGTCAAATTGGCTCTTTGAGTGGTAAAGGTTGCAGAGCCCGGACCTAGTCAATATTTTCCATAAGTCACAATAAATATCGACATTTATCGATATCAACAATACATAAAACGTATATGGTGATACAGTTCTCAGCCGTATCGCCCCGCCTTAGTGGGTCGTATTGTACTGTACGTGAGCAAACAGCAACATTAGCATGGCTAACGACAGCCGATTCGCACCGAAGATGACGTTTTCCGGAATGACGTAACACAAAAAGCGCCAGCCTTATGAAAGTAGGGAACATGTCTTCACACACTAAGGCCCATTTAGTGTTGCCAATCAACCTATTCCCAGGTGCATGTCTTTGGAAGTGGGAGGAAGCCGGAGTACCCGGAGGGAACCCACGCATTCACGGGGAGAACATGCAAACTCCACACAGATAGATCCAGGGACTGGATTTGAACCCAGGACTGCAGGAACTTCGTATTGTGAGGCAGACGCACTAACCAAGTAAGTGTCAAAACGTTTTGAGTACATTGAAGGTAGAAAAGCGCTATACAAGTACAACCCATTTGTCATTTATTTATATAAAACTCCCGGGCCGCACTAACATTACATTTTCATATTAAGGTGCGGGCCGCGTGTCTGAGACCCCTGGTTTATACATAGCACAAAGCAAAAAAAAAAAAAAAAACTCTGTATGCAGTATTATTTCATTATAAATTTCAAAAGAGATATGTGGCTCCCATTGTTTTCTTTACATTGTGAAACGGGTCAAATTGGCTCTTTGAGTGGTAAAGGTTGCAGACCCAGGACCTAGTCCATATTTCCCATAAGTCACAATAAATATCGACATTTATCGATATCGACAATACATAAAACGTACATGGGTCTACAGTTCTCGGCCGTATCGCCCCGCCTTAGTAGGTCGTATTGTACTGTACGTGAGCAAACAGCAACATTAGCATGGCTAACGACAGCCGATTCGCACCGAAGACGACGTTTTCCGGAATGACGTAACACAAAAAGCGCCAGCCTTATGAAAGTAGGGAACATGTCTTCATAAAAAAAAAAATAAAGATGTAAAAAAATAAGCGAGAAAGATACGTTAGACGAGGGTAACGCTAAACATGTGTAAAACTGTGACATCACAACAAATTCACTTTCACGTACACGGGGTATGTAGGTGGGTTAAGGAAAGGGAGACACAAGCGTAGGTCCGTGTCTAGACAGGGTAAAAACAAACCAGCATGACGACGAAGGATACTCTTTGTTCCTGAAGGCCTCCTTGGTGTGCTCGATGATGAACACCTCCTCTCCCGGGCCTGGCAGCTCGGCTAACGGTTTAGCTAATGGGTACGGTCTCCGGCCCAAAAGCGGCGCCATGTCGGTCACTCCACAAAAATCGAGCGTTCGATTAAATAATCACCGTAACGCACTGACAGTCAGGCTGTGGCGGGGGGGAGAATGACCTTCGCATGTATCCCAGCGCCTGATAGCATGTGTCACCTCACCACCGGTAGGCCTGTGGCTGGAGCTCAACGTGTAGCAGCTAGCTGGCTAGCCCGCTTCGCTATGTCGTTGCACAACAAAAACAGCGCGCTTCTTCCCGAGTCATCCGAGGTCTCTTCTCTGCTTTAGCGGCGGCGTCATGTTGCTTCCAAGCCCGCGTCCAACAGGTTGTTTGGTCGCAACCAGCCCCAAATATTTCTCCAACTTCTACCTACAAGTCCAAATTCGCGGCAATAGTCTCAATCCGGCGCGCGAAGAACACTTCTCGGTAAATAAGATGCTCCGGGTGGGGAGTCAGCGGCTATGTTCCTTCCGTCGTGTGGTGCAAAAAAAAAAATGAATCAATTTTGTTAGTTTATGCAAAAAATCCTGAAATGTCGAAATGGCGGGAGTTTCTCGCAAACCGGCACAAATTCGCACACCCTCGATTCTCCGTTTCCCCGGCAGCAAGCGGCGTTGCCATTTGGCCCCGCCTTCTCTTGACAGCCATTGGCTCTCTAAATTAGCGCCCGCCTCAAACTGGCCTAAAGTGACGTCCTATTGGCTGCCAGGGAACGTCCATTGTCAGTCAATCTAATAGACCTTGCCCACCAGACCAGTGGTTCTCAACCTTTTATCAGTGATCTACCCGATGTTAAAAAATTTTTAATTCAAGTACCCCCTAATCAGAGCAAAGCATTTTTGGTTTAAAAAAAAGAGATAAAGAAGTAAAATACAGCACTATGTCATCAGTTTCTGATTTATTGAATTGTATAACTTGGCTTCACGGTGGCAGAGGGGTTAGTGCGTCTGCCTCACAATACGAAGTTCCTGCAGTCCTGGGTTCAAATCCAGGCCCGGGATCTTTCTGTGTGGAGTTTGCATGTTCTCCCCGTGAATGCGTGGGTTCCCTCCGGGTACTCCGGCTTCCTCCCACTTCCAAAAAGATGCACCTGGGGATAGGTTAATTGGCAACACTAAATTGGCCCTAGTGTTTGAATGTGAGTGTGAGTGTTGTCTGTCTATCTGTGTTGGCGACTTGTCCAGGGTGTACCCCGCCTTCCGCCCGATTGTAGCTGAGATAGGCGCCAGCGCCCCCGCAACCCCTAAAGGGAATAAGCAGTAGAAAATGGATGGATGAATTGTATAACAATGCAAAATATTGCTCATTTTGTAGTGGTCTTTCTTGAACTATTTGGAAAAAAATATATAAAAATAACTAAAAACTTGTTGAAAAATAAACAAGTGATTCATTTATAAATAAAGATTTTTACACATAGAAGTAATCATCAACTTAAAGTGCCCTCTTTGGGGATTGTAATATAGATGAGATGGCGACTTGTCCAGGGTGTACGCCGCCTTCCGCCCGATTGTAGCTGAGATAGGCGCCAGCGCCCCCCGTGTCCCCTAAAGGGAATAAGCGGTAGAAAATGGATGGATGAATTGTATAAGAATGCAAAATATTGCTCATTTTGTAGTGGTCTTTCTTGAACTATTTGGAAAAAAAGATATAAAAATAACTAAAAACTTGTTGAAAAATAAACAAGTGATTCAATTATAAATAAAGATTTCTACACATAAAAGTAATCATCAACTTAAAGTGCCCTCTTTGGGGATTGTAATATAGATGAGATGGCGCCTTGTCCAGGGTGTACGCCACCTTCCGCCTGATTGTAGTTGAGATAGGCACCAGCGCCCCCCGCGACCCCAAAGGGAATAAGCGGTAGAAAATGGATGGATGGATGGATTCATGAACTTAATTCTAAAAATGTCTTAACACAAAAACAAATATTTAACATCAATATTTATGGAACATGTCCACAAAAAATCTAGCTGTCAACACTGAATATTGCATTGTTGCATTTCTTTTCACAGTTTATGAACATACATTCATATTTTGTTGAAGTATTATTCAATAAATATGTTTATAAGGATTTTTGAATTGTAGCTATTTTTAGAATATTTAAGAAAAATCTCACGTACCCCTTGGCATACCTTCAAGTACCCCCAGGGGTACGCGTACCCCCATTTGAGAATCACTGTAATAGACTATATAATACACTGTATACGTCAACGTGTGCTAATAGAATAATGTTCAGCCTAATACACAAATGTTAAAATATAAGTATTGAAAACCAACTGTTTTATTTTAATTTCGTTTTAAAATACAAAAAATACAATTGAAAATCAAAGTGTTCTTCTTTTTTGCTGTTGAAAAGCAATAACAAGACATTTGTATGTTAGCTACCTCTCTTTGTATATTTTCTGCTGGATCCACTCTCTATTGTGCATGGTAATTGGGATTTGTTATATATTGTATATATTATATAAACCTATAATATAATATATACAGTATATTTTATATACTGTACATATGGAATAGAATAGAGTTTAATTGTCATTTTTACAGTGAACAGGTTCAAAGAACAACAAAATTGGAGCAGATCCCCTAAGGTGCATAGTCATACACAATAATTTAGTAATATAAAGAGCAAAAAAAGATTTAGAAAAATAAGATACATACACATATATACATATATATATATTGACATATTGATAGATATATATATATATATGTATATATACATATATATATCATATATACATATATTTATATAGATATATCAATATATATAGATATAGCAATATATCTATCTATATATATATATATATATATATACCTATACATATATATTTATTTATATATAGATAAATAGATATCTATATCTATACATATATACAGTGGGGCAAAAAAGTATTTAGTCAGCCACCGATTGTGCAAGTTCTCCATCCATCCATCCATTTTCTACCGCTTATTCCCTTTCGGGGTCACGGGGGGCGCTGGCGCCTATCTCAGCTACAATCGGGCGGAAGGCAGGGTACACCCTGGACAAGTCGCCACCTCATCGCAGGGCCAACACAGATAGACAGACAACATTCACACTCACATTCACACACTAGGGCCAATAGTTCTCCCACTTAAAATGATGACAGAGGTCTGTAATTTTCATCATAGGTACACTTCAACTGTGAGAGACAGAATGTGAAAAAAAATCCAGGAATTCACATTGTAAGAATTTTAAATAATTTATTTTTAAATTATGGTGGAAGTAAGTATTTGGTCAACCATTCAAAGCTCTCTCTGATGGAATGACGTTTTGGCTCAAAATCTCACGATACATGGCCCCATTCATTCTTTCCTTAACACGGATCAATCGTCCAGTCCCCTTAGCAGAAAAACAGCCCCAAAGCATGATGTTTCCACCCCCATGCTTCACAGTAGGAATGGTGTTCTTGGGATGCAACTCAGTATTCTTCTTCCTCCAAACACGACAAGTTGAGTTTATACCAAAATGGATACATGGATGATACAGCAGAGGATTGGGAGAATGTCATGTGGTCAGATGAAACCAAAATATAACTTTTTGGTATAAACTGAACTTGTCGTGTTTGGAGGAAGAAGAATACTGAGTTCTATCCCAAGAACACCAGACCTACTGTGAAGCATGGGGGTGGAAACATCATGCTTTGGGGCTGTTTTTCTGCTAAGGGGACAGGACGATTGATCCGTGTTAAGGAAAGAATGAATGGGGCCATGTATCGTGAGATTTTGAGCCAAAACCTCCTTCCATCAGTGACAACTTTGAATGGTTGACCAAATACTTATTTTCCACCATAATTTACAAATAAATTCATTAAAATCCCTACAATGTGAATTCCTGGATTTTTTTTCACATTCTGACTCTCACAGTTGAAGTGTACCTATGTCATCATTTTAAGTGGGAGAACTTGCACAATCGGTGGCTGACTAAATACTTTTTTGCCCCACTAGATATATAACTAAATATAAATATATATATATACACATATATATATATACATATATATATATATATATATATATATATATATATATATATATATATATATATATATATATATATATATATATATATATATATATATATATATATATATATATATATATATATATATATATATATATATATATATATATATATACGTATAACATTATAGTCCGAAAAAAATAAAAAGACATAAAACATGAGGACATGACAGACACATTGTGCTCACTGCCTGTTTAATGCTACTATTATATATCGAATATGTACATATTACAAATATTTTATATTTCTACTATGGTACATTTTCAGTCTATTTAATACCTGCATTATCCTTTCCATCCTTTGAAACTGAGCTACTGTGTGGAACAATTGCCCTTGTGGATCAATAACGTTTAATTGTCTAAGTCAAAGTCTAACAACTAGGGATTCTGCAGTTATCAGCAAATCCAGTTAACATTTTTAATACCTTTTTAATGCAACCTATACAATTGTAATCCCCATTTCCTACTGCATAGTGTTAATATATGTGGTCAAAGGCATACAATTGTCTGTGGACAAAATTGTAAGCATTTGGCAATATTAATGTTGAACATTTGAACATTTTACATAAACTGCGGCCAAATTGAGCCCAATCATGAGGGATCATAATGATGCAAGTAAACCTCTGAAACGCAATAAACATATTTTTCATTACTTGTGTATTTTTAATCATTGTAATTTGTATGGTCAATAACTTAAATATCCTCAATAGGTAAACAGACGGACTCTCGATATTTGTAGGCAAAAAAAAAATTTACTTGAGTAAATATTAAACATGTAGATGTGCAGTTTTTCCCCCAACTGGAAAAACTGGGTTTGGTATTTTATTTTGTTGACTTTTTTGTTGCCAATTGCAATTGAATTATTTTTTTAAATTCCTCTGGACGTCATTTTGAATGCATTCTAATGCAATAAAAATATATTTAATGACTTTTAAAGTTTTTAATGACCCGCAAAAATCCAGAATAATTAAATATAACTTTTTATATTTCACTCAAGACAATTGAAGATCCCCATTGAACAGAAACAGAAAAACAGACCAAAATGGATGTTTTTTATATTCACACGCCCGACATTTTCTTTTCAAAGTAAAAGCGGGGATACTACGGTACCCGTGGACCGAGGTCAAATTTATTTGAAGATCTGCACATAAACTATGTTACATATAGCAGATGACTTTGGATCTGCAGATATTTCTGAGGACATATCACACAAAAAAGAAGGCAAACTTCGTCACGCATCATTTTCTTATATTGTGCTGTCTTTAAAACAGCTACTTCCGGTTTTGGTAGCGGAATGTGACAACACATCCGTTTTAGTCCGTTTTGAAGTTTTGGAAAATATCAGTCTTCTTTATTTCATGTCCGAAATGATTTCAGTGTAGAGCTCCAAAAACAGTTTAGCCAGAGTCACAGCCAGGTAGAAAATAAAAATAAAAATATTAATATTAATAACATAAAACAAACACAACTTCCGGTCTCCGCAACTAAAACACATCGTTTTGGTCTGTTTTTTTCGTTTCTGTTTATTGGGGATTTTCTTTATTGTTATTCATCCATTTTTACCGTTTGTTTTAAAATATAAAATGAAAATCAAACCATTTTTTAACATTTAGTTATTACTTTTCAATACAAATAAAAAGCGTTTTTTTTTCACAAATCTGTTTTTGTATTTCAAAACAAAATTGAATTAAAGCAGTCGTTTTTGTTTTCTAATTTCCATTTATGAAAAGAAAATTTATGACCTGAACATACACTGACCATATGTTATTCCCATTGTGTCGTCACATTGTGAAGTGAAGCGGATTACCGTATTTCCTTGAATTGCCGCCGGGGCGCTAATTAATTAAAAACCTCTTCTCACTACTGCGCTTAACAAAGGCGTGCGGTAAGAGTAAGCATGCGCTAATTATTTTAAAACCTCTTCTCACTCTGGCACTTACCAAAGGCATGCAGTAAAAACAATTGTGTGATGTAAGGATACCATCATGAAAAGCAAATTTTATTAAAAAAAACGTTATTATGGTCTTACCTTTACTTATATAGTCCATGCCAGCTTCTTCTGATCAAAATCATCGATAACTTGTTTATAGAAGTCTTCCTTATCTTTTTTCAGTTTAAAAATTCTGTCTCGATGGAGATCTTCCTTTATTACCTCCTGCTTCGATTGAAAGTCCAGTTTAGAAAACTACTATCAGAAGGTCCGTCATATCCGTCCCAGCACATATCACGTGACTCATTGTCACTTCTTCTGCAGCCGAGTAGTCGCAAGAAGGATCACTAGCGCCCTCTACCACCAGGAGGCGGGAGTCATTTAATGACTCATATTGGACACACGCAGCTACGGTATTGCGACGGTCTCAAGCCGTCGTCTTGCGGGTTCCCAGGACCACCAAGGAAGGACATGGCTTGAGCAGTTTGACTTTGTTTATTTTTCAATAAAACCTCAGTCTAGGTCGCTCTTCCGCTCCTCCTCTCCTCTCCTCTCCACTCGCTCTCTGTCTCCTTGACCGCCATCTTAGGCCGGGCTTCAGCGTGTCCTGCCTGTCTGCCAGACCGTCGGCTCCACCTCTCCACAAGTACCGGTATATTAATAAAACATAGCTGCTTACTGTTCTTTTTAGCTTACCGGTATTCAATAGCTTGGACCTTAAATCCTACTGAATAGCTCTTAAACTTCTTCCCTTTATGCGATTTCAAATTACCGGTATTGAAATCAGCCTCCTTCATTTTGAAAATGATGACAGGGGAAGTGTCACTCGTGACGTCACAAGTTTGACCCGGCGGCAATACTAAGCATGCGCTAATTATTTTGCGAAGCGAGTTTGAACCGGCAGTAATTTAAGGCAGGCGCATACTATATGCCCAGCGGCAATTCAAGGAAATACGGTATATTAATATAGCGCTTTTAAAAAGTGAAACCCAATATCGAAGTTACGCTTAAACCACTGGGGTGGCACTCTGAGCAGGTGGTTAAAATGGCTTGCCTAAGGACACAAAGGCAGCGGGGGATCGAACCTGGAACCCTCAAGTTGCTGGCACAGCCACTCTACCAAGCGGGCTGTACCGCCCCATTTGGACAATAAGGGCAGGCATACACCAGAGGGGGTTTCCAAAGTGCAGCTTAGGGGCCATTTGCAGACCGCAGCTAATTTTTTAAAGGCCCATGGCACATTTTAAAAACACTATTTAAAAAACAACATTAAAAAAATGGAATTAAAGAGTTAACAGCTGCAATGTAATGAGAACATTTTGCAATATTGACACCAATAACACAAAGCTCCCATGCAGGCAGTTTCTTTTTCATTAAAAAAAAAAAAGTCATTGCTGTTTAGGGCTTCAATTAATTCCCATGAAATGTTCCACTTTTTTCGTCAGGGGAGTACAAATATTGCATATACTCTGTTTTTGCTCTAAAAACAGGTTTTCATTGAAAAAAAGGGGCATGAAGCATTGATGAAAAATAAAGCTTTATGTCGATGGATAGACCTGAAGTTGATCTATGGATATTTTAGCGTTGAATGTAAACAAAAAAAATAATATCTGACTTGTTTTCATCACTTCAATGACTTACACCGTTTTGGCTCCCTGGGACCTTAAACATTCACCAAACCCTAATGCAGGGGTGTCAAACTCAAACACAGAGTGGGCCAAAATGTAAAAGTGAACAAAGCCGCGGGGCGAGGTTGAACAAATTAATCTTTTAATAGGGACCCAAAAAAGTTTTTCATTGACTATTGAACAAGCAAGGCTTATATAACTTTATAGTGACATGCAAAATTGAGTTTAAAATAATAATAATAATAATTAAAAAATATCAATGGCATATCAAATCAAATTTAAATAAAAATTGAATGCCCCTTTTGTATTTGCAGCCTTTTGAGGTAAATATTATCATTAACTTTTTTCCAGAGGCTAATACATTTGAAAATAAAATAGTGAATAAATCAACCATTCAGGCCTTTTTACTACTCAGTTAATGTCGGGGCTCAGGTGGGTGGGGTTCAAACTTCCAAATACAAAAAAATATATAAATACGTTAATGGGTGCAACAAAAAGCACCTCCTTTAACACACCAGACATTTTGTACTTTTTTTTAAAAAAATAATATTTTCAGACATAGCACAGATAACTGACAATTAGTTTGGCAGGCATCTAAAACGTATTTTACTTAAACATGGAAAGGTGTACGTTGAAATGTGGCGTTCAAGTGTTTGCATAGTTGGTAGCGGGGAGGGGGTATATATTGTAGCGGTCCGGAAGAGTTAGTGCTGCAAGGGATTCTGGGTATTTGTTCTGTTGTGTTACGGTGCGGACGTTCTCCCAAAATGTGTTGGTCATTCTTGTTTGGTGTGGGTTCACAGTGTGGCGCATATTTGTAACAGTGTTAAAGTTGTTTATATAGCCACCCTCAGTGTGATATGTATGCTGTTGATCAAGTACGCCCTGCATTTACTTACATGTGTGTAGAAGCCACATATATTACGTGACTGGGCCGGCACGCTATTTGTGAGGAGGAAAAACAGACTTGACAGGTTGTAGGGTTACGCTAAAGGCAGTGCCCATTATTGTTGTCTGGGTGGTATTCGGGAGAATGGTTGCACCGGGAGATTTTCGGGAGGGGCACTGAAATTCAAAAGTCTCCCGGGAAATCGGTGAATGCGGTGTTACAGCGGCACCGCTGTATAGCACCGGCGGACCAGCTCTAATGTTAATTTGATATTGCCTCAAGGGCCAAATGAAATTACATGGCGGGCCAGATTTGGCCCGCGGGCCAGAGTTTGACACCTATGCCCTAATGGTTATGAAAATGAAAAATATCAAAATGGTCCCTGCGTGCTTCCATTCTTCAGTGTGCGGCCCTCGGCTGCAACTAGGCCATATGAATTCATAATTATTATACTGAAAATGCTTAAAAGGTGGGCTTCACGGTGGAAGAGGGGTTAGTGCGTCTGCCTCACAATACGAAGGTCCTGCAGTCCTGGGTTCAAATCCAGGCTCGGGATATTTCTGTGTGGAGTTTGCATGTTCTCCCCGTGAATGCGTGGGTTCCCTCCGGGTACTGCGGCTTCCTCCCACTTCCAAAGACATGCACCTGGCGATAGGTTGATTGGCAACAATAAATTGCCCCTGGTGTGTTAATGTGAGTGTGAATGTTGTCTATCTGTGTTGGCCCTGCGATGAGGTGGCGACTTGTCCAGGGTGTACCCCGCCTTCCACCCGATTGTAGCTGAGATAGGCGCCAGCGCCCCCCGCGACCCCAAAAGGGAATAAGCGGTAGAAAATGGATGGATGGATGCTTAAAAGGTATCATGGTTAGGATCAAATTCAAAATAAATCATCCAGCAGATTGAAATGGAAAGTAGCGTTTAATATGGCTTAGGCATCTGTTATAAACACATTTTAATACATATTCTTTTCAACAATGCATTTTTTTAACATTGTATATACTTAAGTCTTGACAGGGCATAGAAGGCTTTGCCAAAAAGCGCCAAGCTGGACTTACCAAAATCTAAAAAAAAGCGACAAAACACATGATAGGTAACTAAGCATAGGCAGCTGTACAATGGCGGTATTGAATTTATTTATTTTATTTTTTATTTTTTTAAACAATATGTTGAAACCAAATACATTCATCCATCAGTTTCACAAGAAGACAACAAAGCTAAGATTGAGCAGGGAGGAATGTCGCTTTTGTCACCTGCTGTATCGCAATGAATGACACTGCTGAATATACACTCACCAACCACAACAAGAGTTGTAATGAGGGCTGCAGATATTGATTATTTTACTAATCGAGTAAGTAGTGAGTGAAGTGAATTATATTTACATAGCGCTTTTTCTCTAGTGACTCAAAGCGCTTTACATAGTGAAACCCAATATCGAAGTTACATTTAAACCAGTGTGGGTGGCACTGGGAGCAGGTGGGTAAAGTGTCTTGCCCGAGGACACAACGGCAGTGACAAGGATGGCGGAAGCGGGAATTGAACCTGCAACCCTCAAGTTGCTGGCCCGGCCTGCTCTACCAACCGAGCTATGCCGCCCCAAGTAATTATTGTGTTCAATTAATCGAGCAACTGAATAAAACACACTTTAAAGCAGTGGGGTCAAACTCATTTTTGATCGGGGGCCACATGGAGAAAAATCTACTCCCAAGTGGGACGGACTGGTAAAATCACGGCACGATAACTTAAAAATAAAGACAATTTCAGGAAGCACATTCTGAATATGTACAAATCATAATATTGGATTAAAAAACATTTTTTTTTACAATTACCAGTTGCGTTTAATAGTATTCTGTCCTTATTTGCCGTTATTTATACTTTCTGAATAAATTATGTGATAATGTTCATCAGTCAACTTATTGGTGTTCATTTTCAATTTATCAAGATAAAAAAAAATCAATCAAATTACAGGATGTTATTTATGTAGTTTGCTCATTTTCCTCAAACATAATGTGGTTCATTTTTTTTTTCTTTCACATATGTAGCATCATCTACAAAGATACAAATTGTTATTGCGACATCTAGAGAACACATTTAGAACAGCTGCTTCTTTCATTCAAATATTTCGGGTCATTTTTATACTGAGCAAGCTCATCCAGCGGGCAGAAAAAAACCTGTTTGCGGGCCTGATCCGGCCCACGGGCCGTACGTTTGACACCCTTACTTTAAAGCTTCAATGCGTATTTTAGGGGAAATAATTGGGGGAAGAAAAGCTAAATTATGTTTCCAACCTTTTGTTCTTTTTATTTGTAATAAATCTTCAATATTGAAACTGCATTTTCAACATGCAAGGATTAAAAATAAAGGGGGTAAAAAAAAAATGTCTGCTATTCGCCGCCAATCGTTTATCGTTGCAGATCTATAGTTGTATGTAAAATATTGTCTGGTAATGAAACTTAACTTTTGTCGGGGCAAATATATTGAAGCATCATTTCAGTGGTTGCAGTTTGCTTTATTGCACATCTGCGCTGCATAAAGAGGTTTTTATATTTTTCATCCTTCATTAAGCTAGTGAAGCAACCAAAATAGTAGTGCAATGCAAATCTCACAACTCTCGATTTAATTTGATTCGATTATTATGGTGGCAAGTTGATTCAGAATCGGTTCAACACGATTCTCCTAATATATTATTTTGGATATAACAAAACGTTTTTTTTTTTGTTTTTTTTAAAAAGCTCCTTTTAGATGCTGTATGATTTTCACATGTAGCAAGTAAGCACGGAGATTGTCTATAAAAGTATTTTTAAAAATCAAATTTTGAATCGTTTTAAAACCAAAACAAAATAGTGCTAATAATTGCCTCTTTGTATGATGTACTTCAGTTCACACCGCTACAAACTACAATTACAGTAATAACACTAATGTTACACCTCCAATGGTATATGAACTCTGTTAGCCAGGTTCAGATTTGAAATTTGCATCATGCTGCATTGGTGTTAGTAAATGGACAAATGATGTTGTCCAACTGGTCCACAGAATAAAGGTTAATTCCGCCAGTGTGCACAGAAATCTGTACAACTGTATTTTGCTGTCACACATGCCAATATAAACCTCTATTCTGAAATTAACAAATAATGTTGTGTTGTTAATATATAATCATAAAAATGCAGATTTTGGTAAAGCCCTCAGTAAAAGTGGAATTGTGGGTAATTAATATTTAAGGCAGGGTTGTCTAAACTGGTTTGGGTGCAGGACCCCACTATCAACCTCTTAATGACAAACCGCGACCCAAAATTGGTCATCACCGTCAAAACGAACAAGTTAACTCACGTGATGAATCACAAAAAGTTTTTGCACTAATCATGTATACACGTAGATGAATCACAAAATGTATTTTAAGCGGTACATTCTTTTGACTTAACCAGCAAATTTCACTTCAAAATACACTCTGACTGGACTTCAGATAAAACTGTTACCAAGTTTTGAGCAAATAAATAACGTGCATTCAAGTAAAATATTTAGAAATGTTGCAGGATGACCTTTTGACAATAAAATTGCATTTGTGTTTAAGTATCGGAGTTTTTTTTAATTTAATTAATCCGATTTTTTAAAAATTGACAATACTAGCACAGAGTAAAATATGGAAATAATATATTTCTTAATTTCCTAATATTTTGATGGTTATACATTACAAATAATTAGAAATCCAGTAGGCCAACAACTTGAAAATTCTTAATTATTGGTTTAAGTTGTAATAAAAAACTTAGTGCCGTAAAAAAGTATTTGCCCCCTTCTCTATTTCTATTTTACTGTTGGAATTGATTTTACCCTTTAAAATAGTTTTTAATCGTATTTGTTCTTATGTTGGTTTTATATTTATTTATTTTTTTTTTTTATTCAGTCATTGGTGGAGCATAATATTGTTTTTTTTAATATTGTTTTTAACATGGCTGTGCAGCACTTTGGAAACGTTATTGTTGTTTAAATGTGCTATATAAATAAAGTGGATTGGATTGATTCTCAATTGTTTCTTTAAAAAAAAAAAAAATCCCTACTAAAATGTTTAAGACGAACAAACACATTTAAATGTAAGACAACGATTACCAAAGTAAACAGAAAATGTAGTTTTTAAATGATAATTTAATATTTTAAGGGGAAAAAAAGCTACCCAAACATACCTGGTCCTATGTGAAAGAGTAATTGACCCCTTTGTAAAACAATGAACTTACCATGACTAACTAAATTTTTGGGAAATCTGAGTTCAATTTCACTGACCACACCCAAACTTGAATACCTCCAGACCTGTTCAACCAAGATCTTTCTTCAATAAAACCTGTCTGACAAAATTAATTCGGTCAAAAGTTCTCAGAAAGCTGCAACAAAAAGCCACGATCCGAGATGATAGACTAAGTAATTGACATCTATCAGTCTAGAAAGGGTTACAAAGCCATTTCTAAAGCTTTAGGACTCCAGCGGACCCCGATGAGAGCCATTATCTACAAACAAAGAAAACGTGGCCTACCTACAAAAATTACCCCAAAAGCCATCATCCAGTTCACAAGGGCATCCAAAGAACTGCAGGCTTCCCCTGCCTCAGTTAAGTCAGTGATCCGTACTCAACCATAAGGAAGAAACTGGGCAAACATGGCAGAGTTCCAAGGCGAAAACCACTGCAGACCATAAAGAACATTAAGGCTTGTCTTACTTTTGCAAAAAAAAAAAAAAAAAAATCCAAAACATCTGAATGATTCCCACAACTTTTGTGAGAATATTCTATGGACTGACAAGACAAAAGTTGATCTTTTTAAAAGGTGTGTTTCTTGTTACATTTGTAACAGCATTTCAGAAAAAGAACATACCAACAGTCAAACGTGTTGCTGGTAGAATAATGGTCTGGGGCTGCTTATCATGAATTGATTAAAGGCCTACTGAAAGCCACTACTACCCACCACGCAGTCTGATAGTTTAACATTGCATTGAAATATTAACATTGCAACACATGCCAATACGGCCGGTTTAGTTTACTAAATTGCAATTTTAAATTTCCCGGGAGTTTCGTCTTCGAAACGTCGTGTAATGATGACGTGTACGCAAGACGTCACAGGTTTTTAGGAAGTATGAGCGCTGCGCACACACACAGCTAAAAGTCGTCTACTTAAACGGCATAATTATACAGTTTTTTGGACATCTGTGTTGCAGAATCTTTTGCAATTTGTTCAATTAATATTGGAGAAGTCACAGTAGAAAGATGAAGTTGGGAAGCTTTAGCCTTTAGCCACACAAACACACGGTGATTCCTTGTTTAAAATTCCTGGAGGTGAAACTTTCCTATGGATCACAGCGCGGTCAAGCGGACTTGGATCCCGACCACATGTCAACCAGCAGGTTTCGGTGAGAAAATTGTGGTTAAAAAGTCAGTTCTTACCGGAGAAAAGCTGAGCTTGTGCCGTCCATAGCTGCCGTCGACTCACCTGAGACATTGGCGTCAAGACACCCGTGGAGACACCCTTCCGACTATCAGGTACTATTTAACTCACTAAAACACTAGCAACACAATAGAAAGATAAGGGATTTCCCAGAATTAACCTGGGAAATGTGTCTAAAAACATCGGAATCCGTCCCAATGCAATCGTGTGCTGTTTTTTTTAAACTTTTTTTTTTCTAGTCCGTCGGTATCCATATCCTCAAACACAAATCTTGCATACTCGCTCAAATTAATGGGGGAATTGTCGTTTTCTCGGTCCGAATAGCACTTTTTGTTGGAGGCTCCCATTAAAAACAATGTGAATATGTGAGGAGCCATCAACATGTGACGTCATCGTTTGCGACTTCCGGTAGAAGCAAGGCTTTTCTCTTAGCACCAAAAGTTGCAAACTTTATCGTCGATGTTCTCTACTAAATCCTTTCAGCAAAAATATGTCGATATCGCCAAATGATCAAGTATGACACATAGAATGGACCTGCTATCCCCGTTTAAATAAGAAAATCTCACTTCAGTAGGCCTTTAACGTGGACCCCGACTTAAACAAGTTGATAAACCTATTCGGGTGTTACCATTTAATGGTCAATTGTATGGAATATGTACTGTACTGTGTAATCTACTAAAAAAAGTTTTAATCAGTCAATCAATCAATGCTTTACTGCTTCAGGACCTTGCCGACTTGTCGTGATCGTTGGAAACATGGACTCTGCTCTTTGCCGGATAATTCGGCAGGAAAATTAAGCGGATATGCACTTGGGTATTGCAGCAGGACAACGATCCAAAACACAGCAGCAAATCAACTTCTGAATGGCCTTAAAAACCCAAAATTAAAAAAAAAAAAAAAAAAAAGGTTGTACTTGTATAACGCTTTTCTACCTTCAAGGTACTCAAAGCGCTTTGACACTACTTCCACATTTACCCATTCACACACACATTCACACACTGATGGAGGGAGCTGCCATGCAAGGCGCCAACCAGCACCCTTCAGGAGCAAGGGTTAAGAGTCTTGCTCAGGACACAACGGACGTGACGAGGTTGGTACTAGGTGGGATTTGAACCAGAGACCCTCGGGTTGCGCACGGCCACTCTTCCACTGCGCCACGCCGTCAAAATGAAGGTTTTGGAGTGGCCTCGTCAAAATCCGGACTTGAATTCGATTAAAATTTTGTGGCATGGCAAAAACTTGTATTTTTTTAAATCTGCAAGGAAGAGTAGACCAACATAACTCCACATAGATGTGAAAGACTCATTGCAAGTAATAGAAAAACTTTCCAATTCAGTTGTTGCAGCGAAGGGTGGCCCAACCACTTTTTAGGTTTCGGGGGAATTTTAAAATTGAAGTTTAAGTACCAATGATTGTCACACACACACTAAGTGTGGTGAAATTTGTCCTCTTCATTTGTCCCTTCCCTTTTTTCACCCCCTGGTAGTTGAGGGGAGCAGTGGGCAGCAGCTGTGGCCACGCCCGGAAATCATTTTGGCGATTTAATCCCCAATTCCAACCCTTGATGCTGAGTACCAAGGGAGGTAATGGGTCCCATTTTTATAGTCTTTAGCATGACTCTGCTGGGGTTTGAACTCACAACCTACCGATCTCAGGGCGGACACTCTAACCACTAGGCCACTCAGAAGAGTGTATTGGAAAATAAGGGAAATTTTGGTAGGGGGGAAAAAAATCCGGTCTGTAAAACGATGAAAAATAAGGGAAATTCTGGTCACGAAAATAAGAAATTTCAGGTAGGAAAAAAAATAAAATTCTGGTCAAAAAATAAAAAAAATTCCGTTTGGGGCTATCTTTGAATACTTGTTTCTTAAATACATAAAATCACCATTTAAAAACTGCATTTTATGTTTACGTGGATTATCTATGTATATTTACATTTGTTTGATGATATTAAACATAAAAAAATAAGAATATGAGAAAGGGGCAAATACTTTTTCATGGCACTGTGTTGAGCCTTTGGCTGGTGTCGTTGTCTTCATTGAACCCTTGAAATCTAATCATTTTTGCAACATCCAAATAAAATGTAAGAACGGCTTGCAAACAAACTATTGTTCATTGAATAGAGCCCCTCTAAAGACGCAACTCTTCAGCAAACAGCCCATGTTACTGAACACAGGTCCGCAGACCAAAAGTTGAGTTGATCCCTGGTCTAAATTTTAAATACATGATGCATTTTGTGCATTAAAGATGCAACATAGGGAAATATATGCTAAACTATCTGAAACATGTACATTTTAGCTTTGTGATATAAGAGACAAATCATTTTGTGTAATATCTGATACATCCCAATAATAATAGTTTGTACAATACTCTATGCCCAATTAAAAACAAGCTTCACACTCTGGACTCTCCTGATTAAAGGAGAAACATTTTTAACAAATCAAATTGCTTATTTTTTTGTTTAATTTTGTATCATGTGGTAGAGCTCAATTCATCAAATACTCAATTGTGTTGTGCACCTGCTGACGTGCTCTTAAGCAAGGCAATGGACCCTCTACTAAAGATCTCAGCGGTGTGACACGGTTCCACAGTAGGGAAGGGATTCATATGGTCCCATTCTTGGGTGGATCTCGCATGAGAGGGAGGGGGTTAATCATTTTGCAATGCAGTCTGCTGAAAATGATGGAAAGCACCACTCTTTATAATATATGATTAATTATAAATTGGAGGAATTTACTTCATACTGGGAAAACTGGGTCAATGATGTCACGACCCATAAGCCTGACTTTAATTTTTCATATTAGTGATTGTACTGCTTAAAAAATAAATACAAATAAAAATAAAATATTACTCCCTATGTGTGTGTATGTATGTATGTGTATGTATATATATGTGTGTGTGTCTGTGGGAATAAGTATGTGTGTATACATACATACATACATATATATATACATATATTCATATACATATTTACATATATATATGTATGTATACATACATATATACATACATATATATATTTATTTATGTATGTATGTATGTATGTGTATATATATACATGTTTCTATATATTTTTTAATTTCTGTTTATTATTATTATTAATGTACTATTATTTATTTTTTGTTTATTTAATTGATGTACTGTATTTGTAGATGTACTGTATTTGTTTTGTTTTTTTGCTGTTTCTTTTTTTTTGGGGTTGGGGGTGGGTGGTATGGTTGCTATATAAACACAAACTATGTTGACATTTAGGGCAGACAACAGATATATGTTTGTGAATATAATGTAATGGATAGGAATGTCTGATGCTGGAGGTCAATAACAATAAAATAAAATGAAAAAAAAGGAAAAGACCACTCTCCATAGCAACTGGCGCTGTGGTCAAAGTTGAAATTGCCACAAAACACATTTTAAGATATTCCACAGTCTACTACCTTTTGGCGGCCAAAGTGGATAGTGCAACCCCTAAATGTTCACGTGTCATGTGTCAGGTAAACTGCGACAAATGGGGCCATATGAATCCCCTTCCTACTGTGTAAGTCCTTCCCTCGGACAGATCTCAATTGCCTAGTAGAAACCATTTTTGAAATGTGTAGATTTACTGTAATTCATAAAAACCAAAAAATAATAGTCTTCAAATTATTCCTCCTCTGGAGAAAGATGGTTTAACAAATGACGAGCATACTTAAAATACAAATAAAAAGATGCTTGTAGACTTGTTTGAAGCCAAAATAAGATTGTACAGAAAGTGAAATGCCAGTTGAGGGTATATAAAGAATACACCAGAGCCTTAATGTTGGCCAGTTATGGATACGTTTTGTACGCTGATGTGTAAACTCAACTATCTTAAAACGGTATTTTCTCCACTGCAAATCTTCTTCAAGGGAGGGGCTCCTGATTCGTCCGATTCTTCCTGCGGAAAGAAAATAACAAATATAAAGATTAATTTTGCCATGTTTAGACAGGGGTTCTCCCGATATCAATATTTTGGTACCGGTACCAAAACGTATTTTGGTACGTTTCAAAATAAAGGGCACAACAACAACAAAAAAATCCTTTTTGGCTTTATTTTAACAAAACATCTTCTGATAAATTCAATGTAGGTTTCTTATTGCAATCTAGGAACACTTTTGGCATTACAAAACATGGAGAACATACTAGAAAACTTCTCCTTTAGTAGTAAGTAAGCAAACAAATGCTCCTAATTTGGTTGCGGACATGTGCAGTAACATATTGTGTATTTTCCCATTCCATTATTTTGTCAAAATTTTGCGTGTCAAGCGGTAGAAAATTAATTCTTCTTCTTCTTCTTCATTTAAAGGCCTACTGAAACCCACTACTACCGACCACGCAGTCTGATAGTTTATATATCAATGATGAAATATTAACATTGCAACACATGCCAATACGGCCTTTTTAGTTTACTAAATTACAATTTTAAATTTCCCGCGGAGTTTCCTGTTGAAAACGTCATGTTTGTGACGTTATTGCTTGGAGGGGACATATTAGCCCAGAACCACTTACGGCTAAAAGTCATCTCTTTTCATCGCGCAATTACACAGTATTTTGGACATCTGTGTTTCTGAATCTTTTGCAATTTGTTCAATTAATAATGGAGATGTCAAAGTAGAAAGATGGAGGTGGGAAGCTTTTAGCCTTTAGCCAAACAAACACAAAGTGTTTCCTTGTTTAAAATTCCCAGAGGTGAAGCTTTACTATGGATCAGAGCGGTCAAGCGAACATGGATCCCGACTACATGTCAACCGGCAGTTTTCGGTGAGAAAATTGTGGTAAAAAGTCGCCTCTTACCAGAGATCAGCGGATCTTCTGTCCTACTGCAGCTTCGGGACTTCTCTCAGAGACTGGCGTCAACACACCCGTGGCCACACCCCTCCGACTATCAGGTACTACTTAACTCACTAAAACACTAGCAACACAAGAGAAAGATAAGAGATTTCCCAGAATTATCCTAGTAAATGTGTCTAAAAACATCTGAATCGCTCCCAATGCAATCGCCTTTTTTTTCCTTTCTGGTCCTTCTCTCTAAATTTCCTCATCCACAAATCTTTCATCCTCGCTCAAATTAATGGGGAAATCGTCGTTTTCTCTATCCGAATCGCTGGTGGCCATGATTGTGAACAATGTTCAGATGTGAGGAGCTCCACAACCCGTGACGTCACGCGCACATAGTCTGCTACTTCCGGTAAAGGCAAGGCTTTTTTATTAGCGACTAAAAGTTGCGAACTTTATCGTCGATGTTCTCTACTAAATCCTTTCAGCAAAAATATGGCAATATCACAAAATGATCAAGTATGACACATAGAATGGACCTGCTATCCCCGTTTAAATAAGAAAATCTCATTTCAGTAGGCCTTTAATATCTGATTACCTTCTGTTTTAACATATTCCATCTACATTTCTGTTGAAATGTAATAATCACTTATTGCTCTGTTTTTCGAATACTCTACATTAGTTTTGGATGATACTACAAAATCTGGTGTCAATCCAATACCAAGTAAATACAGGGTCATGTATCAGTCATAGTTAAAGTTTTCTTGTGTCTACTGACATATTTTTTTTTATAAAAAATGACAAAAACATTTTTGATAGTAAAAAACATCAATGTAAGCATTGTAGTATCGACAAAATACAACTTTTGTACTTGGTATCGTTAAAGTCAATTGTCTGTGTGGAACCACCCATGGCATTAGTTTATATTCACAAAGCTACCAAGAGTCAGAAAATGACAAGAGTGAGACTTTAGTAGCATGATGCATTCGGAAAAAAAAATTCTTTTTTTTTAACACCGATTTATACCTTAAGACTGATGTCCTCACCACCAGCAGCTCTCCCTGCACTGTGGCCACCCAACTTAAGTCTTAATTAATCAGAAATCAGAAATGAAAATCATTTCCAACGTTTTCTCTGCTGGCTCTTCGGTCTCATTATGTGCATCAGTGTTCAGCCAGTCGCGAGGAAAAAAATCCATATAGGGCAGTGAAAGGGGAAAGTAAGAAATGTCAAGTGTGGCACGAGAATGGGTTACATTACACGACTTTAACGTTCAAAGCGTGAGGATCGGCAGCTTTGAATTCAGGACCGCTAGCTCGCTGTTAGCGGTTAACTACTGTATCCTCCTATGGTGTGAAATAAAGAATGTTTCACTTAGGGCTGGGCGATAGATCAACATTAGGGGTGTGGGGAAAAATCGATTCGAATACGAGTCGAATCGTTTATGTTGTGCGATTCAGAATCGATTCCCATTTTTAAAAAATCAAATTTTATTTTTATTGTTTTCATTCCAACAAACCACTACACAGCAATACCATAACAATGCAATCCAATTCCAAAACCAAACCGGACCCAGCAACACTCAGAACTGCAATAAACAGAGCAATTGAGAGGAGACACAAACACGACACAGAACAAACCAAAAGTAGTGAAACAAAAATGAATATTATCAACAACAGTAACAATATTAGTTATCATTTTAGCATAGCAGTGATTAAAAATCCCTCATTGACATTATCATTAGACATTTATAAAAATAATAAAAAAGAACAATAGTGTCACAGTGGCTTACACTTGCATCGCATCTCATAAGCTTGACAACACACTGTGTCCAATGTTTTCACAAAGATAAAATAAGTCATATTTTGGGTTTGTTTAATAGTTAAAACAAATTTACATTATTGCAATCAGTTGATAAAACATTGTCCTTTACAATTATAAAAGCTTTTTTTTTTTTTTTTAAATCTTCTACTCTGCAAGCATGTCACTGACACTGGGGTAGATCCTGCTGAAATCCTATGTATTGAATGAATACAGAATCGTTTTGAAACAGAAAAATGTCATTTTTGAATCGAGAATCGAATCGAATCGAAAAAAATCGATATATTATCGAATCGTGACCCCAAGAATCGATATTGAATCGAATCGTGGGACACCCAAAGATTCACAGCCCTAATCAATATACTCGATATATCACGGGTTTGTCTCTGTGCGATATAAAAAATTACTATATCGTGATATTCGAGTATACGTTCCCACACAGTTGCTTTTAGCTGCTGGTATTACACTACAGGCTCTTCCCACTCTTTCTTGTCTCTAGTTCTCCTTCAGACAGCAAGCGCACCTTTTTACATACGTCACATACGTATACACCCTCGCAGAGCAGAGAGGTAGCAGCATGGGTAACATTAGCTGTAATGCTAGCGGAGCCGTGCGAGTGGTAATACGAGAGAAAGAAGGTGTAACAAATTTAGGAAAAATTAATTCCCGAGAAAAACAGCAGGGGATCCATCGTCTGGCGGTGGTTTGGCTTCAAGTGGGAATATGTCGAACAGACAACCGTAATTTGTCAGAGTGGGGCAAAAGCGTTGCTACAAAAAGTAATATTACTGCTAATATGTAGCATTATTTGAAAAGTCACCTGATAGAGAATGAAGAGTGTTTACACCGCATTTCAACATCTCCATTCGGTGCCACACCAACCGCCATACTTTATTAGTACTGGTATACCGTACAACCCTAGTTCTGACATAATGTAAAAAAAAAAAAGAATGCTGATTGACTTTTAACCTGCGTGTCTGGGGCGCTCCGTCTGCCAGTGCCTGATGATAGAAGATCTTCCTTAATCAGAGTTGGAGGCTCATCTGCTCCGTCCTGTCCAGAGTGAACTGGTTCTGGATTTGTTAGGTGTCAACATTTTTTTTTTTAAATGAAGGATTAGCATTGAAGAAATTTGAAAATAAATACAGTAGAACCTTGATTTACGAACCCCTCATTGTAAATAAATGGGTTGTACTTGTATAGCGCTTTTCTACCTTCAAGGTACTCAAAGCCCTTTGACACTACTTCCACATTTTACCCATTCACACACACATTCACACACTGATGGAGGGAGCTGCCATGCAAGGCGCCAACCAGCACCCATCAGGAGCAAGGGTGAAGTGTCTTGCTCAGGACACAACGGACGTGACGAGGTTGGTTCTAGGTGGGATTTGAACCAGTGACCCTCGGTTTGCGCACGGCCACTCTCCCACTGCGCCACGCCGTACCGGTGGTTCAATTTACGAACCACCGGCTTTTATGTCAGCGTACGCACGTTTACTCCACCCATTGTGTGCCTCGCAGCGCCACCATTTTGTGCCCGGCAGCACAGTCATTGTGGGCGGGCTAGTCATTTTCTGTTGGATTTGTATTGTAGCTTATGTAGCTGAGGATCAGACCGCCAAGTGCCCTGCCTATGGCTGCCGCCCAGCTCACAACGCACCCGACCTCTATGACCCCTCCCATGAGTGGTGAGCCCATTGGATGGAGGACTCACGTTGCCTCTTCGGGCTGTGCCCGGCCGGGCCCCATAGGGACAATCGTGCCCCAACTCCGGGCCTGGCTCCAGAGGGGGACCCGGTGACCCGCGTCCGGGCGAGAGAAATTGGAGTCTCGGGAGGAGCTCAAAGTAAAGCAGCTGCTCCTCCACATCGAGAGGAGCCAGATTAGGTGGTTCAGGCATCTGGTCAGGATGCCCTGAACGCCTCCCTAGGGAGGTGTTTAGGGAATGTCCGATCGGTAGGAGGCCACGGGGGAAACCCAGGACACGTTGGGAACACTATGTCTCCCGGCTGGCCTGGGAATACCTCTGGATTCTCCGGGAAGAGCTGGACGAAGTGGCTGGGGAGAGGAAAGTCTGGGCTTCACTGCTTAGGCTGCTGCCCCCGCGACCCGACCTCGGATAAGCGAAAGAAGACGGATGGATGGATTTGTATTTGTTTTGTATTCCCAATAACTGTAGCAACCTGCCTGTTAAATTGATTGGAACTTTTATTAGTAGATTCCACAGTTCAGTACATATTCCGTACAATTGACCACTAAATGGTAAGTTTTTCAACTTGTTTAAGTCGGGGTCCACGTAAATCCATTCATGGTAAAGTTGAGGAGCTTTGTGATTTCAAACTGTGGGGGCACCACAGGGCTAGTGACAGTGTGTGCATGTAAGCAGGTCAGCTCACCATGAATTGATTAACGTGGACCCCGACTTAAACAAGTTGAAAAACTTATTCGGGTGTTACCATTTAGTGGTCAATTGTACGGAATATGTACTGTACTGTGCAATCTACTAATAAAAGTATCAATCAATCAAAAGCTAGTTGTTGTTTTGGCATTGTTATGAAATAGATAGTTGATCCATCACCTCCTTGTTATCAATCAATCAATCAATGTTTATTTATATAGCCCTAAATCACAAGTGTCTTAAAGGGCTGCACAAGCCACAACGACATCCGCGGATCAGCGGCCACATAAGGGCAAGGAAAAACTCGCAACCCAGTGGGACGTCGATGAGAATGACTATAAGAAACCTTGGAGAGGACCGCAAATGTGGGTAACCCCCCCTCCTGTAGGGGAGACTGGTGCAATGGACGTCGAGTGGTTCCGACATAATATTGTGAAGGTCCAGTCCATAGTGGCTCTAACATAATAGTGAGAGTCCAGTCCATAGTAGGGCCAGCAGGAATCCATCCCGAGCGGAGACAGGACGTTGTTATGTTTGTTTAAAACACAGTGCTGTATAGTGCTTTATATTGTGTTCAAAGTATACCAACTTTTACAAAAATATGGAGTTTTGTCAAGGTTCGAACCCATTGTCCATGTTTGCATTGTTTCTTATGGAGACATTTGTTTCACTATGCAGGCTTTTCTGTTTACAAACCCTGTTCAAGAAGCAATGAAGTTTGTACATCAAGGTTCCACTGTAATAATTTGGAGTAAACACCAATGCATGAAAAAGCAGGTCAATGACTTACCATCCACGATCTCCTGGCCGAGCATTGGCGGTTGAGAGTCTTCAGTTCGGAGGTTCGAGGTATGAGGAGGGCTGACCTGCTGCGAGCTGGAGGTGCTGCTGCTGTTGTTGTCCATCTTGGCATGATAGACGTCAGACAGGAAGCTCTGGTTGCTATTTTCATCTGATGCAAACAATGCGGGAAGGTAAGTTTAAGCATTAAAATCTGTTTGGTTTTATATTTTTTTCATCATATAAAGCAGGGGGGGCTTCAGCGGTTTCCAGGCCAAAGCCCCTAAACTGATGGAGAAATGGAGCTGGGAGCCCTATGTATTACATTTTCTTTGGAATTAAAAGGTGCGCTGTTAAATTGCGGTGTCTGAGGTGCAGGGTAGGCTTATCTCGCTTCTCTTGCATTACAAAACCATACATATTCGCTTCTTGCCGATTCAAACACCTAAACATGGGCATACATTTCACAATTGAATTGATACGGTACCAGTTCCCAGTACCAGAGAATTGATACCGGTACCAATTTTCTGTACTTCTGTGTGTGGTCATGTGTTCATAAATGTTAAATGTTTATTAATCCAACCTTGTTTTTTTCCTAAGTAACATGTAGTAACAATAATTGTGCTGACCAGGTTTTATATCATGTTTTGTTGAGTCTCATTTGCAGGTGTCATATAGTACACCTTTCATGAATGCTTTTTTTTAATTAATACTTTTGTGACACGAACAAAACACAAGTAATGTAAAAAAACATGGCGTTTACTTTTTGATATCAAAATAAAACACAAAGCAGTTTGGCTAATGAAGCTGAAGTCCAATAAACAAGCCACCCCCAACCCCTGAAGCTCCTGGTTTTCAGCAATTGAACATGCAAATTTTAGCAAAAAAAGCAACATTATCAATCAATCAATGTTTATTTCTATAGCCCCAAATCACAAATGTCTCAAAGGACTGTACAAACCATTAAGACTACAACATCCTCGGAAGAACCCACAAAAGGGCAAGGAAAACTCACACCCAGTGGGCAGGGAGAATTCACATCCAGTGGGACGCCAGTGACAATGCTGACTATGAGAAACCTTGGAGAGGACCTCAGATGTGGGCAACCCCCCCTCTAGGGGACCGAAAGCAATGGATGTCGAGCGGGTCTAACGTGATACTGTGAAAGTTCAATCCATAGTGGCTCCAACACAGCCGCGAGAGTTCAGTTCAAAGAGGATCCAAGACAGCAGCAAGAGTCCTGTCCACAGGAAACCATCCCAAGCGGGGGGGGATCAGCAGCGTAGAGATGTCCCCAACCGATACACAGGCGAGCGGTCACATTAAAATACGCTTTAATGTGTTAAAGAAATAAAAAATTATCAACAGAGTTTACATAAATACATAATACATCATGCATCCAAATGAATCACTATGTCGGTTTCTGTCACTAAGCTATTTAGTGACTACAGTAATTACAACTTGTGTTCAGATCCACAGGAACCACATGGGTTAGCCTACTCTATACAGTATTCACTTCACAGCCACAGATGGTTCATCTAGTTCAGGGGTGCCCACACTTTTTCTGCAGGCGAGCTACTTTTCAATTGACCAACTCGAGGGGATCTACCTCATTTATATATATCATTTATATTTATTTATTTATGAAAGAGACATTTTTGTAAACAAGTTAAATGTGTTTAATGATAATACAAGCATGTGTAACACATATAGATGTCTTTCTTTCACAAAGACA
>NC_084623.1:46561376-46588876 GCF_033978795.1 Nerophis ophidion
TTTGTATGGCCATATTACCCTGAGCATCCCCAATCTTATCTGTTCTCAAAGCTAAGCAGTGTCTGGCCTGGTTAGTACTTAGATGGGAGACTGCCTAGGGAATACCAGGTGCTTTTGACCCTTTGGACTCTAAGTTCCTTTTTTTTTCACTCCCTGTTTTGTTACCATGACAACCAATCAGTTCACCTGTCTTGTCTCACACCTGTTTTCACTTATCATGTTCATTATTTAAGCCACAGTTACCAGTTAGTCAGTCTGGCAACATCACCTCCTTCACGACCTCGAGTATCTGCTTCATGCCTTGTTATGCTGTTCATTTTGTCCACGTAAGTTTTTGTTATTTATGCCACTGCGCAAGTGTTTTTGTTTCATGTTTGTAGTTTATAGCCTTTGTGCTCGTCTTTTGTTTCATAGCCCAGTTTTTTGTACCGCCATTGTGCGCGCTTTTTGTTGGTTCCTGTTTTAGTGTTAAAATAAAGATGTCTTTACCTTCACGCCGTTTCCACTCCATTCGCTTTGCACCTCGGGAAAACAAACCTAGACCAAGTCCAAGCCCGACACCTTCCGCCCGATTGTAGCTGAGATAGGTACCAGCGCCACCCGCAACACCAAAGGCAATAAGCGGTAGGAAATGAATGGATGGATGGATGTATATATCGGTATCGGTTGATAGCGGAATCGGTAATTAAGAGTTGGACAATATCGGATATCAGCAAAAAAGCCATTATCGGACATCCCTGGTGCCGTGCGATGAAAACTGCAAAAAAAAAATGTTAGTGCACACCGAAATATACAAAAAGTGTGGTGTAAGAAAACGGCAAATACCACTGCACGTGATTTAAAAGCGGTGCTAAAATCCAACATTTCCACGGCCATTGATGTATTTGTAACATGCACTCACCGGCGAAATCTGGCAAAGAGTTTGTGTTTTCCAGCACCACATCTTTGAGTCCTCTGACGTCTCCACCTGCAGTAGATTTGCTGCGATAGATCTGCCATTAAAACACTGATGAGTCACACACTCACACATAAAATATTGTACATCAGGGAGTTACCTCCCCAAAAAAAAAAAAAAAAATGTGCAACCCCACCTGCTTTGTTTCTGTCACCGGCACCCACTTGAATATGCGCAGGGACGTGTCTCCAACAGTCACCCATTTCTTCTCCCTGAGGATTAAAGTAGTTGGGCTATATTTAGACAAACGCTAACAATCACCTCCCCTTTATCGGTGGATTCGATCCACGTCCACTACAGTGCATCGTGTTTTCTAAAATGCACGGCAAATTTAAGTACGTGTCCGTCGTGTGCAAATGACGCAGACATGTCTGGAATGTCGTGCTTCTCACTGTCACATGAAATCGTCAACTGGATCTCGCAATAAGTAGTGCAGAGCTGCAGCCATATTGACAGCTCCTGGCGGGGGAAAAAAAAAATCCAATAGCCCCGCCCTTTTTTAGCAAACGGGCACACTGATTGGCTACAAGCCCCGTCGATCATTGAACTTTTCCGACTGAAGTTAGTTGAACGACGTAGCAGCTAACTACCGATGGCCCGCTAAAACATTCCCTCCGTATTAATAACTGGACACGCTACGTACCATTTCCGCACTTTCTCGATGGCAGCCAGAACCTTTTTGATGTCATCTTTAGCACGACTCCTGGTCTCTGCGCGGCCTGATCGTCCCGACATCTTGACGTTGTTATGAATCATCTAATGATGCATGAGGGAAACTTAAGATCTAGCCCCCGCTTGGTCAATGCCGCAGAGATCTCGCGAGATTTCAGCCCGCTATAATCTTTACCGTAATGCACGCCTATTCTTCTCCCTTGCGTTGGTACTACTCTATAACGGTAGCAAGAGAGCAATAACACTTATTAACTTTCTATCTATTTGACTTAATTCGTCTAAGTACATTGTTTCGTCAGGTTAAAAATACACGTGCCACTCTTAGGTAGATGTGGTCACGTTCGAGTTTTGTTGTTGTTGTATTAACTGATCAAAAGAGATGAAAGTGGCATTGATGTCATTTTAACTGCCTGCTTTTATTTTGTTAATTTTTTTGGGGATAAATATAGAATTAAAATAATAGCCTATATATACTGAAAGCAGACTTTTTTAAGGGTATATATAATAATGGACCACCGGAAGAAACATTATATGAGGCACACTGGAGATAACATGGTAGGTACAGTCATATATACAAATGCACTATTTTTGTATTATTTTGAAAAAGTAATGTATTATAAATGATGTTTTGAATTGAAACTACTACTCAAAGGAAGGGATGTATTATGCCTGAACACATCTGAAGTGCGACGCATGGGCCATTTTTGTTTGTAGCTCTTAAACCAGGGGTCGGAAACCTTTTTGGCTGAGAGAGCCAAGAAGCCAAATATTTTAAAATGTATTTCCGTTAGAGCCATATAATATTTTTTTAACACTGAACACAACTAAACGCGTGCATTTTTAAGTAAGACCAACATTTTTAGAGTATAATAGGTCTCTTATTCTTTGTAATAACATTGCTATTCTGAAGCCAACTGTGGAGGGGCCGTGGCCCGCGGGCCTGCAACAAACTGGGGTGTGCCAGGACCGGCCTCGAAATCAGCGAGAGCTGCGTAGATGGCCCACCTGAGCCTTGTTCTCTAATCACCTGTCGCTCTGTTATAAGCAGCAGCCAGGAGGAGAGACGGGGTTGGGGCAGGAGCCAGAGCGCGAGCGAGAACGATAGAGAAAAATACAATTGCTGGAAAGCAACTGAGAGACTTATTGAAAAATAAAACAACCCTGAAACGGGCTCTCATGTCGGTGCTTGGTGGTCTGAAAACCCCCAGGAGGACAAGCCCCACACTAACCTTTAATGAATAACTTCTTAACGCAACTTCTTGAACAGGTGCGGTAGTAAACGGATGGATGGACTAAAAATGCATGAGAATGTTTTATGTTTTGAACATTATTTTTAACACTTATTAGAAGTGTAAGTATTAATTACTTATCATGTTAAAAATTGTCAGCTCAGATTTATCCGAGAGCCAGATGCAGTCATCAAAAGAGCCACATCTGGCTCGCGAGCCATAGGTTCCCTACCCCTGTCTTAAACCATGCAGGCCTGGGCAGTTAGTTTGACTCGAGGGGCCAAATTTAGAGAAAAAATGTGTCCGCGGGCTGGTATATCTATTTTTAGGAACACTAATACAAAACCTCTCGATAATGTCTGATTGAATGCTAAAAACTTTATCACTGCAAAAACTGAAATCTAAGTAAGATTAATAAATATCTGAAATAGGGGTGATATTTGCTTATTTTCTGTCTGATAAGATCATTCTTTTCACTAAGCAGGTATTATATGTTAGAGCAGGGGTCACCAACCTTTCTGAAAGCAAGAGCTACTTCTTGGGTACCGATTGATGCGAAGGGCTACACATTGATACACACTTAAATAAATTGCCAGAAATAGCTAATTTGCTCAATTTACCTTTAATAAATAAATTATGTATATAAAAAAATGGGTATTTCTCTCTGTCATTCCGTGGTATATTTTTTTCCTTTTACAGAAGGTTTTTTGTAGAGAATAAATGATGAAAAAAACACTTAATTGAACGATTTAAAAGAGAAAAAAACACGAAAAAAATTTAAATAAAATTTTGAAACATAGTTTATCTTCAATTTCGACTCTTTAAAATTCAAAATTCAACCGAAAAAAATGAAAAGAAAAACTCGCTAATTCTAATCTTTTTGAAAAAATTAAAAAAATAATTTATGGAACATCATTAGTAATTTTTCCTGATTACAATTAATTTTAGAATTTTGATGACATGTTTTAAATAGGTTGAAATCCAATCTGCACTTTGTTAGAATATATAACAAATTGGACCAAGCTATATTTCTAACAAAGATAAATCGTTATTTCTTCTAGATTTTCCAGAACAAATTTTTTTTAACAAATTCAAAAGACTTTGAAATAAGATTTAAATTTGATTCTACAGATTTTCTAGATTTGCCGGAATCATTTTTTTGAATTTTAATCATAATAAGTTTGAAGAAATATTTCACAAATATTCTTCGTTGAAAAAACAGAAGCTAAAATGAAGAATTAAATTGAAATGTATTTATTTTTCTCTACAATAAAAACAATTAATTTACTTGAACATTGATTTAAATTGTCAGGAAAGAAGAGGAAGGAATTTAAAAGGTAAAAAGGTATGTGTTTAAAAATCCTAAAATAATTTTTAAGGTTGTATTTTTTCTGTAAAATTGTCTTTTGAAAGTTATAAGAAGCAAAGTAAAAAAAATAAAAGAATTTATTTAAACAAGTGACGACCAAGTCTTTTAAAAATTTTCTTGGATTTTCCAATTCTATTTGAGTTTTGGCTCTCTTAGAATTAAAAGTGTCGAGCAAAGCGAGACCAGCTTGCTAGTAAATAAATAAAATTTATAAAATAGAGGCAGCTCACTGGTAAGTGCTGCTTTTTGAGCTATTTTTAGAACAGGCCAGCGGGCGACTCATCTGGTCCTTACGGGCGACTTGGTGCCCGTGGGCACCGCGCTGGTGACCCCTGTGTTAGAGTGTTTTACTTGTTTTAGGGGTTTTTGTCCTAAATTATCTCAGTAAGTTATTACAGCTTGTTGGTGAGATTTTATGACCTATATTGAGTAAAAAATGCTTGAAACTAGAATATCAACTGTTGCAAAGTTGTGTCATCAACACTCACAAGTATAAAACTACTTTTTTGAAGTAATAATTTCTTATTTCAAGCATGAAAAAAAAAAATCATGACTTCGACACAATTGTGTCTCATATTAAAACAGATGGCAGCCAAATGGACTCTGCTGTTATATATTCAATGAAACAATAGAAAATACATACTCATATAGTATTACAGTTATTTGTCAAAACGGGGGCTATGGTGTGGTTTATTTTCCCGGAATGCAAAGGAAGGTGACGGGACATGGCGTGAAGGTAAAGGCATATTTTAATGTATCTATTAAAAAAATTTGCAAATTAATGGCGCCCACAAGGCAGAGAACAAACTTGGCTAAAAAACAAAAAATACCACAAAGGCAAAACTATGGATATGAAACAAGAGACTTGCTAAACGTGACATGAATAAACAAAACTTACTTGGAAGAAAATGAGCAGAGCGATACATAACCAGAGTGAACAGAGCATGGAGCAACAACAATGACGCCAGCCAGACTGCCTGGCAACTACAAGCTTAAATAATAGTGACATGATTAACACAGGTGCTTGAGTCCTTTAACAAATCAGGTGCGTGAGTCCAAATGAGTACAGGTGAACTAATCGGTTGTCATGGGGACAAAACAAAGGAGCATAAACAGGAACTAAAAAGAGTCTTAAACCAACAGAACATAACGAAACTAAACGTGACCACAGAACATGACATTATTAGTGAGAAAGTACTTATTATAAGGTATTTTGGGGTTCATTGAGGTTAACTAATTTTACTTGTTTTGGAAATTCTTGACAAGCCAAATTTTCTTGTTCTATTGGCACATAATTTTGCTTAGTTCAACTAAAATACCCATAATTTTTGTATTTTTTATTCTTGTTTATGAGCACTGACTTTTTGCAGTGATGACAGACTGCGTTAAACTGAATGCCATCCATTTTTTTACCGCTTGTCCCTTTTGGGGTCGCGGGGTTGTGCTGGAGCCTATCCCAGCTGCATTTGGGTGGAAGGCGGATTACACCCTGGACAAGTCGCCAACTCATCACAGGGTCGTCGTATTCAATTATGTACATACACAGACCATAGTGGCACGTCCAGCACTATTACTTTTGACTGATGTGTGACACAAGCTTGGCACACCTATTTTTGGGCAGTTTCACCCATTCCTCTTTGCAGAACCTCTCAAGCTCCATCAGGTTGGATGAAAAGCAATGTTTTTTTTACCCAGGGTGTCTCTGTTTATTGCTGCATTGAAATTTACGTCTATCCTGACTAGTCTACCAGTTCCTGCCACTGAAAACCATCCCCACAGCATGATGCTGCCACCACCATGCTTCACTGTAGGGATGGTATTGGCCTGGTGATGCGTTTTCTCCAAACATGATGCCTGACATTCAAGCCATAGAGTTCAATCTTCCTCTCTTAAGTTTCTCATGGTCTGAGAGACTTTTAGATGCATTTTTGAAAACTTTTTATGTCTGGTCACTCTACCATACAAGCCTTATTGGTGGATTGCTGCAAAGATGGTTGTCCCGCCCTGAGATCGGTAGGTTGGGAGTTCAAAACCCGGCCGAGTCATACCAAAGACTATAAAAAAATGGGACCCATTGCCTCCCTGCTTGGCACTCGGCATCGAGGGTTGGAATTGGGGGTCATACTTGCCAACCTTGAGACCTCCGATTTCGGGAGGTGGGGGTTGGGGGCGTGGTCGGGGGTGGGGCGGAGGTATGGTTGGGGTTAAGAGGGGTGGCGTATAATTCACAAACTCGAGTATTTCATATATATTTCATATATACTGTATATAAATATATATATGTATGAAATACTTGACTTTAAGTGAATTCTAGCTATATATATTTATTTTTACACCACAACCGCTCTGAGGCAGCGCTGAAGGAGGTAGCCCATTATTTCCACTCTACTCAGGTTATTTTGTATTATGGGATTGTTCTATCTAGTCCTAAAATTGAACTATAAATACAAGACATAGTTGAATTTCAGACGGCACCTATCAAATACACAGTAATGCAAATCTAGTTGTTCTACTAACTGTACTGTGCTTGCTGGTTAATAATTTAAAAAAAACAACACTTACCTTTCACTATTTGAGTAACCTTTGTTTTGCCATTTGCGTAGTGGCGAGCGATCTCCAAATCCGGGAACATCCTTCACGGATTTGTTAACTTGTAGACATCCGCAAATGAGAACGGGATGTTGCTTCCAGCTATCAGCATAGCCATCTTTGTCTCAGCATAAGATACACCATCGGGTCTCCATTTTGCAAGGTGGGCCATACTACTGGGTTGTGAACGATGCGGTGCTGCGGACGCTTTGTGCTTTGGTGACTGACCGTTCATGGCTGAGTATATCTGTTCACCGTGTTCAATGGAGAAGTCTGTTCTACAACATTTACAGGCTATCCCCTTCGAACTCTCCTGGATGAACTGAAATTCTTGTTTCCAATCGTTCTGGAACTTGCAAGCGTATTTCTTCATTTTGCTCGTAGATGGTGTTATATATTGGGTTGTAGTCAATAACCAGGCGACGTGATGAAGTTACGTATCTTTACTGTGGGCTTCAGAACAGATATTCTATTCTATGTGCAGTAGATGGCAGTATTGTCCTGTTTAAGAGGGTCACAACATTGAGTCAGGTTCTCATGGAGCTGGAGTGGGTGTGGCCTTGAGCTCCGTCTGAATTTCGGGAGATTTTCGGGGGAAAATTTGTCCTGGGAGGTTTGCTGGAGAGGCGCTGAATTTCGGGAGTCTCCCGGAAAATCCGGGAGGGTTGGCAAGTATTTTGGGGGTTAAATCCCCATGAATGATTCCCGGGCGCGGCACCGCTGCTGCCCACTGCTCCCCTCACTTCCCAGGGAGTGATCAAGGGGATGGGTCAAATGCAGAGGACAAATTTCACCACACCTAGTGTGTGTGTGACAATCATTGGTACTTTAACTTAACTTTTGGAAGGTTCGCCTCTCTCCAAAGAGGAATGCTGTAGCTCTGACAGAGTGACAGTCGGATACTTAGTCACCTCCCAGATGAGAGTAAGATGAATGCAGCAATGTACAAAGACATCCTCGATAAAAACCAATGGGTAAATGTGGAAGTAGTGTCAAAGCGCTTTGAGTACCTTGAAGGTAGAAAAGCGCTATACAAGTACAACCCATTTATTTATTTATTTATTTAAGCATCCAACCCGATGGAGCTTGAGAGGTGCTGCAAAGAGGAATGGGCGAAACTGCCCAAAAATAGGTGTGCCAAGCTTGTGTCATCGTATTCAAAAAGACTTGTGGCCGAAATTGCTGCCAAAGGTGCATCAACGATGTATTGAGCAGAGGTTGTGAATACTTTTTTAAATATGTTTTTTTTTTTTAAATTAAATTGTAATTACAGGGTATTATTGTCTGTAGAATTTTGAGGACAAAAATTAATTTATTCCATCCATCCATCCTCTACCGCTTATTCCCTTTTGGGGTCGCGGGGGTGCTGGCGCCTATCTCAGCTACATTTTGGAATAAGGCTGTAAGTTTGTAACCTAACAAAATGTGGAACAAGTGAAGCGCTATGAATACTTTTTGGATGCACTCAGATACAGTAGATAAAGTTGTACTTTTGTCTCATTCCTGTGAGAATCCTGCATGCGATTGAAGCATGAAGGTGTTGGACTATGCAGGACTAGCAGCAGAGTGCTGAAACAACCATAAGGTTAGAACCTTTGAGCAGACTTATCACGTCTTATCAGGTTGATAGTGCTCTTCACACATAAGGCAAAAACTAACCCAGACCCATTGTAGTACATGCCACAGTTTATTCAACAACTTGCTTGACTCATACAGATACAAAATAAATGATTTTTATCAGGTTCTCAGTAGTGCCCTGCAATGAGGTGGCAACTTGTCCAGGGTGTATTCCGCCTTCCGCCCGATTGTAGCTGACATAGGTACCAGCGCCCCCCGCGACCCCAAAGGGAATAAGCGGTAGAAAATGGATGGACGGATGGGTTCTCAGTAGTACCCAATGGACAACCCTGCATAAAACAGTAACTAAAAAATGCCGTTCAAACTAAATAAATAGCAAATAGGTTACATTTACTGGAATAGTGTGTAGTTTTTTTTGGAAACAAATTATGAAACCTTCTTAATAAATACAAAATAATAAAAGGAGACACCTTATTGAAGAATATATGTATATTGTTAGCAATGGACCTTTGAAAAACAAAGGTGATCATTCTGTAAAAATATGCAAGACAAGTCCATGGAGTTTGCATGTTCTCCCCGTGACTGCATTGGTTCCCTCCGGAGACTCCAGCTTCTTCCCACCTCCAAAAACATGCACCTGGGAATAGGTCGTTTGGCAACACTAAATTGGACTTAGTGCAGGCCTGGGCAATTATTTTGACTGGGGGGGCCAAATTTATGGGAACACTATTACAAAAAACTCACAATAATGTCTGATTAAATGCTAAAAACATTTTGACAGACCGTCTTAAAAAACGGAATGGAATTTTATTTTTTTCTATGAACGATAAAACATTGAATATTGACAACATATGAACGACTCACCCCCTCTCGATCGACATATTTTACAATCAAGCAAAACGCGACAAACAGCGAAATATGAACGCAAAGGGTAAAAATACAATATACAATCTGATATATAACTAAGCTTCAGAACTTTGTTGTGAAAATCTCCTTCCACGTCTGTCCCTGACACCCAAATTTCAGGCTGACGTTCTGTGGAAACGCTCCCCAACCACACTACTTGATGCCTTGTCTGAGCTGCTGTGACTTATATTACCATAGTAACTAATTAATTACCATAGTAACTAGTGTATCATGCAAAAGCGCAGATTCCAACCAATGAATTACTTTCTATAGTTCAAGACTTACGGTCATTTGAAAACATCACTGCACATTATAATGGCAGCTGCAGTTTCCATCTTAAAGATCTAAAACGATTATTTGGGAATGTCCGGCGGGCCAGATTGAAATACTTAACATGTGGCCCCCAGGCCTTAATTTGTCTAGGTCTGCCCTAGTGTGTGAATGTGAATGTGAATGTTGTCTGTCTATCCGTGTTGGCCCTGTGATGCGGTGGCGGCTTGTCCAGGGTGTATCTCGCCTTCTGCCCGAATGCAGCTGAGATAGGCTCCAGCACCCCCTGCGACCCCTAAAGGGACAAGCGGTAGAAAATGGATGGATGGATATCCAAATCCAAACCACTCTAACTGCATGAGAATGGTGGCATGTTGTTGGTTTGCAAACGAAACCTGCATAGACTCATTGTAGCTAAATCAATAACAACAACATATCATTTGGCACTACATGGTATTATGTACATATAAAGTTAAAAGATAAAGTACCACTGATAGTCTCACACACAGTAGGTGTGGTGAAATTACTGTATATATATTACATACTATATATTTAAAAAAAATAAAAACATCTTTATGTATGTAGCCTTACTGGTTCTAGTCTGTTTTGATTTCAGTGTTGTTTGCAATTCCACTGTTTGACCAGCTGAGGGTAGGCTTGAGGCATGGTGTGTATACATGGCTTCTTTATTCTGAAATAAAAACCTGAGAAATACTATTTATTGCTTATACTGGTACTGAATGTCGATTTACCCTCCAGGTCATTTACAACATGTTCCCCATTTAAAAATGTAGTCCTGTGGTCTTTAATGTAGTTTTAAAGTTCCTTGCAGACTGAGATATCATTGATTAATGCGAAAATTATTCCCCCTTTTTATATAATACATTCTGAATGATATAATGTACTATAATTTAATGATGTACAGTGTTTTATGTAAGAACAATGATAATCCTAAATTAATTAATGATCATGTGTTATGGTACTGTCACATACTTTTTCTTTATTTACATTGTTTATATCTGTGTGATCTATTCTATTTTGTATTTACTCATAATATAATTTAATTCATACTTTTATAATGACCGAACGAATCGTACTACTGACTACCGATCAAACAATACCAATTTCAATACTAATGTTGCAATTTTATGTGCCAAGAATTTGAACAAGCATAACAAAAAGCGCTTGACATAGGGTTCAACTTTTCAATCCATCTTGATGCTAATTTACATTATGAATGCAAAAATTTGATTTTTTTTTTTTTTTTTACTATTAACCGTAATTAAAAATGCTACGGTTGTTTAATGGCAAAGGCTCCACTATACCAAGTGCTTCAGTCTTTCTCACCCGTTACAAACAGACATTACCATATTTTTCTAGGTTATTTTCATCACAACCTGCACAGAAGGAAAACAAATTTACACCAGCGATGCTTAAAAACACCTATAGAGAAACACGCTATAGCTACGCTAGCTTAAAAATGTCAGCAGGGCAAAGCAAAACTTTACCCGCACCTGAAGTCAGCAGTGTGGGAACATTTTGATTACCTAAAAAAATAAGACATTGGCTCACTCATTTGCAAAACCTGCCAAAAGAAGGTTGCGGCTCAAGGGTCTAATACAGGGGTGTCAAACTAATTTTAGATCGGGGGCCACATGGAGAAAAATCTACTTCAAAGTGGGCCGGCCTGGTAAAATCATGGCACGATAACTTAAAAATAAAGACAACTTCAGATTGTTTATTTGTTTAAAAATCGAACAAGCACGTTCTAAAATTGTAGAATTCATACTGTTTTTATTTTACAATAAGATGTTGGAGTCAATAGTATATTTACTTTATTTGTCATTATTTATATTTTCTGAATAAATTATGTGCTAATGTACATCAGTCAACTCATTGTTGTTCATTTTTAAATCTATCAGGATAAAAAAAAAAATCAAAATTAAATTACAGGATGTTATTTGTGTAGTTTGATCATCTTCTTCGAATGATGTACTAAAATCAGGGACGGCGTGGCGCAGTGGGGAGAGTGGCTGTGCGCAACCCGAGCGTCCCAGGTTCAATTCCCACCTAGTACCAACCTCGTCACGTCCGTTGTGTCCTGAGCAAGACACTTCACCCTTGCTCCTGATGGGTAATGGTTGGCGCCTTGCATGGCAGCTCCCTCCATCAGTGTGTGAATGTGTGTGTGAATGGGTAAATGTGGAAGTAGTGTCAAAGCGCTTTGAGTACCTTGAAGGTAGAAAAGCGCTATACAAGTACAACCCATTTACCATTAAAATCACGTGGTTTATTTTGCAAATACAAAGATGCAAAGAATTGCTATTACGACATTCAGTGGACACATTTAGAACAGCTGTTTCTTTCATGCAAAAATGTCAGGTTTATTTTATACTTAGCAAACTCATCCAACAGGATGAGTTTGTTTAGCTATTTCTCCCCCTCCAGTAAAACGTGTAAGAAATGTAGTTTATTTTCAGCCATGAAGGAAAAAATTGCCGACTTAGAAGCTTTTGGCACTGTGGAGGGACATTAGCCACGAACGAGGATGCCCCAATGTGTTGAGGACACCTGTGTTCGCTTGTTGTGGCCAAATTTGCAGGACAGCTAGAATATGTCACCAATATGCATTATCACGATACATCGACATTTTTAATAGCTATAAAGTTGGCCAAATTTGTATTATTTAGTGCAGGGGTCACCAAACTACAACCCGTGGGCCCGATCCGGCCTGCCAGCCTCCAATATCTGGCCCGCGGAAAGTCCCAAGTTAAAAAACATTTTTTTATTCAATATATATATATATATATATATATATATATATAAAATTATTATTTTTTAAAATCTGTCTCTACCGCTTGTTACTCCCGGTGTCTACGAGCCCCTCAGGCAAATCATATTGTCTAAAAATGCATTTTCCCATCGATAACATCATCATGCTCAGAAAAACAAACAAAAAAAACAAAACAAAACAAAAAAAAAAAATATATATATATATATATATACACACATGATATATATAGGGGGCAGCATGGTGAAAGAGGGGTTAGTGCGTCTGCCTCACAATACGGAGGTCCTGAGTTGTCCTGGGTTCAATCCTGATCTTTCTGTGTGGAGTTTGGATGTTCACCCCGTGACTGCGTGGGGTCCCTCCGGGTACTCCGGCTTCCTCCCACTTCCAAAGACATGCACCTGGGGATAGGTTGATTGGCAACACTAAATTGGCCCTAGTGTGTGAATGTGAGGGTGAAAGTTGTCTGTCTTATCTGTGTTGGCCCTGCAATGAGGTGGCGACTTGTCCAGGGTGTACCCGCCTTCCGCCCAATTGTAGCTGAGATAGGCACCAGCGCCCCTCGCGACCCCAAAGGGAAGAAGCGGTAGAAAATGGATGGATGGATAATATATATATTCTGAGCGCAATGATATATATATATATATATATATATACATATATAGACACACAACCCGGCCCCCAGCCAGATTTTTTTCAACTCAATGCGGCCCAGAGTCAAAAAGTTTGGTAACCCCTGACTTAGTCTATCGCACAACCCTATTCAACTTAATGGCAAACACTATTTATTGACTATGGCAACACACCAAGGATGAACCGAAATGATCGAACACTATTAAAAGTTACATTAAAAAGTACATTAAACAAATAAACATTTATTACCTCATGAACGCACACACAATTACTGAAAATTGGTACGGTTGAATTGGTTCCTCCATACTTGGAATTGGTACTGTATCAGTTCACATATAAAAGGTCTCATTCATATATCCACTGTTTGTTTTTTTACTACAATATGCTTAATTGGTTCCCTGTTGTTATCAACCCAAAGTACTAACTATTGTATGTATAATATTTTCCAATTTATAGTCATTTATTTATTCTTCCATTACTAAGTGGACCTATCAGATTAGAAAATGGTAATATGTGAATAGACTACTTGCAATAAGCTCTGCTTCTACTAGAGACGCACGGATAGGCAATCATATCATCCGCAACCGCATCACCAAAGTTGTCATCCACCCGCCGTTTACCCGAACCAATATTTTATCAGGACCGTACCCGCCTGCTGAAATACGTCAGAGGTCGGCCGCCTTTAACGCTATTTAAACCTGTTTCACAGAGTAATGAAGAATATTGGAGCCACTAACGTTCTCGCGATTATCCAATAGCGTTCATCCTGATAACAAGAATATGGGCGTGCTATGAAACCATTGCCTTTGCCACCTTCAACAACATGTACGAACCGCTTGTTGGTCCGGCAACATGTTGTGCGCAGCTTCCGCAATTACACCTACAAGATTGAAAGGCATACTGGGAGATACAGAGTACACTGATGGTTGTGATATAAACAACTTTAACACTTACTAATATGCGCCACGCTGTGAAGTCACACATTACAAGATTGACAAACACATTTCGGGAGAACATCCTCACAGTAACACAACAAATACCCAGAATCCTTTATATCCCCCCGCCCCTACTTACTGTGAGGATGTTCTCCCGAAATGTGTTTGTCGTTCTTAATTGGTGTGGCTTCACAGCGTGGCCCATATTACTAAGAGTGTTAAAATTGTTTGTATCACAACCGTTTTTGTACTTTGTGTCACCCAGTATACCAAGCAGTCGTGTGCATGTTGCCGCGGAAGCAACACGCAACATGATGCTGGACTGACAGATTGTTCATGTTGTAATAGGCGACAAAGCCAATGACTTTATAGCACGCCCTATTACTTATTATCTGGGTGACAGCCGGCAGCCATTCAACAGAATAATAGCGACTCCTAATGTCTACGGGTCTTAAATGTCAAATTGTCACATCGAGAAGTACGCGGATGACACAGCCATCGTCGGGTGCATCAGGGACGGCAGAGATGAGGAGTTTCGGAATCTGGTGAGGGACTTTGTTGTCTGGTGCCACACGAATCTCTTGCAGCTCAATCCGTCAAAGACCAAGGAGCTGGTCGTTGACTTTGGGAGGTCGAGTCCACGGTCACAACCTATTGTGATCGAGGGAGTTGAGGTACAGACCGTGGACTCATTCAAGTACCTCGGGGTTTGGGTGGACAATAAGCTGGACTGGACTGTTAACACGGACCACCAGTACAAGAAAGGACAGAGCAGGCTGTACTTCCTCAGGAGACTGCACTGCTTCAACATTTGTAGAAAACTCCTGTGGATGTACTACCAGTCTGTGGTTGCCAGTGTTCTGTTCTACATGGTAGTGTGCTTTGGGGGGGGGGTGGGGGCGGGGGAGGGGGGGTGGGGGGGGGGGGCAGTACATCTAAGAAGGACAGCTCCAGACTTGAGAAACTGATCAGGCGGGCCGGTTCTACAATCGGAATGAAACTGGACTCACTGGTGACGGTGGCAGAGAAGAGGACTGTGGACAAACTAGTGAGCATCCTGGATGATGCCAGTCACCCTCTGCATAGCGTTATCAGTAGCCAGAGGAGCCTGTTCAGTGCTAGACTGCTTCATCCCAAGTGCAGGACTAATAGACTCAAGAACTCCTTTGTCCCACACGCCATTAGACTGTACAACTCCTCTCTGGGACGGGGGCCGGGCGGTACTAGGATGACAGGGGATTCAAAACATTAACGGTGCAATACTTTTTCATAACATGGTCACTACTGCCTACTTTGTCTTGTTATATTCTTATTTTACTGTTATATTGTTATTCCCATTGTTTTTATTCTTTTTGTAATATTTCTCTATTTTGTTTCCTTTTAAACCCCCATTATTTACTTTTTACTCTTTTTTAAATTGATCTCAACTCTGTACACTGCTGCTGGAATTTTAATTTTCCTGAAGGAACTCACCTGAAGGAATCAATAAAGTACTATCTATCTATCTATCTAAATGGTTTTTTTGACTGGCAAAGAATACCGATCCCAGAACCATGTATATCAAACATATCCGGATGGTTCAACCACCACCCGCCTGAATCTAATTAAAATCTATTTTTTTGTCATGTCAACCGCCCGACCCGCGGATAAGATGAGACCGCAAACCGCGCATCTCTAGCTTCTACACACTCCTTTTCACACATGTGCAAGTGTTGTTCTTTCCATCCATCCATCCATTTTCTACCGCTTATTCCCTTTTGGGGCCGCGGGGGGCGCTGGCGCCTATCTCAGCTACAATCGGGCGGAAGGCGGGGTACACCCTGGACAAGTCGCCACCTCATCGCAGGGCAAACACAGACAGACAACATTCACACTAAAATTCACACACTAGGGACCATTTTAGTGTTGCCAATCAACCTATCCCCAGGTGCATGTCTTTGGAAGTGGGAGGAAGCCGGAGTACCCGGAGGGAACCCACGCATTCACGGGGAGAACATGCAAACTCCACACAGAAAGATCCCGAGCCTGGATTTGAACCCAGGACTGCAGGACCTTCGTATTGTGAGGCAGACGGCCCGTGTTGTTCTTTCGCATGCTCAAAATAAACTTAACCATCGCCTCAAAAAAAATGAATCTCCTTCGGTATTATTGGTGCTCAACCCTTGCCCTGGCAAAAGGGCAGCGGTTGCAAAATGATAAATGATGATGTGATTTTAAAGGAAGAGAATGAGCACATCAAACAAATGGACTATCTCGTGTGGGCGGGAAAGGGCCTCTTCTCGCCAGTGGCTGCTAAAACTGGGAGGAGTTCCTGCCCGTTTCTAGTGGGAAACAAATGAAATCGATTGACTTAATGGTTACCTCTTTCTTGGCTTTGACTACAGATCTTATTAAATGTACGACGGTTTACCGTCGAAGAGTTTGTGAGAAGCGTTGCCGCGGGCGACATAAAATAAGCATGTGGTGGGATTTGCTAAGTACTCAGCGGTTAGGTGCGTAAAGTACTTCCGATTTGACGGTTCTTACTTACCAAGTAAAGATATATGAAATTTAAACGGCGAAAACGGACGATGTCATATTTGTATGTTATCATGACTTTCTTTATGGGGCACTTTACATGCTTTCTAACGCGGTAGCGGCTATTGGAAGTACGCATATAAACTCAGTAGAGGTTGGCACGTTTTATTTTGAAAAAACAAACCCGGAAGTTGCATGCCACGGTTTTGCCCCGATTACTGCTGCTGTCATTGACTGGGATGGTATTTACAGAGGCTAAATTGTCCGCTGAACGGGACCGCGAGTCCAACTCGGCGTAATGCAGCCTTTATGTTTCTTTTAAAAAAAACAAAACACTACAGTCTTTTAACTGACATTTCCTCCCCCCTCACGGCTAGCCCGAGACGATGGACCGCGTGAAAAGCTCCATGCAGCAAGTACCCAACGCCATCCCCAAAGTGATTCGACGCACCGGAGGGGCCAACAGCCTGGAGCTGGAGAAGGAAAACTTTGAGAGAGGACAGGTGTGTAGCGAACCCATGCACACATTTCCTTCATCGGCAAATGGGGCTGAGAATCACGCAGGGTAAACACACGTGCTTGACGTGACAGGGAAAACATATATGAAGATTATTCCCCTCCTTTTTTTGACACATTCCTTACTAAACATGCCCGTGGTGCGTTCACTGTCAATGTGTGTGATCAGCAGATAGCAATGAGTCGTCACAACAAAAGGGCTGTTGAGATGTAGGTCAGTGGCCTTTTGAATTGAGATAATTGTGCTGTTTAGCCTACCAGCTGGATACAAGACAAGAGCTTTGTGTGTGCGTGTGTGTTTGTGTTTGTGTGTGTGTGTTTTCTGGCAATGCATTCTTAATGGGGACATTGCTCTGTTTACACAGTCACCTTTTAGGGGACCTCTGACGGTATGGGGACAAAAAAACAGGTCCCCTTAAGGCCGACTGAAATGAGATTTTCTTATTTAAACGGGGATAGCAGGTCCATTCTATGTGTGATACTTGATCATTTTGTGATATTGCCATATTTTTGCTGAAAGTATTTAGTAGAAAACATCGACGATAAAGTTCGCAACTTTTGGTCGCTAATAAAAAAGCCTTGCCTTTACCGAAAGTAGCAGACGATTTGCACGTGACGTCACTGGTTGTAGGGCTCCTCACATCCTCACATTGTTTAGCCAGCAGTAGCTAGAGCTATTCGGACCGAGAAAGCGACAATTTCCCCATTAATTTGAGCGAGAATGAAAGATTTGTGGATGAGGCAAGTTAGAGTGAAGCACAAAAAAAAAAAATAAGCGACGGCTAAGGGGGGCGGGCGGCAGTGGTAGCGTTTCAGATGTAATTAGACACATTTACTAGGATAATTCTGGAAAATCCTTTATCTGCTTATTGTGTTAATAGTATTTTAGTGAGATTCTTAAAGTCATACCTGAAAGTCGGATGGCTGTGGTGAACGCTAGAGTCTCTGAGAGGAGCCAAGATCACAGCTGCTTTTTTGACAGCTGCTGCAGGTCCCATAATCCGCTGAAGTCTCCGGTAAGGAATGCCTTAATATCATAATTTTCCCATCCAAAAACTTGCTGGTGGACATAGAGAAACATGTTCGCTTGACCGCTTTGTGTTAAAGCTTCACAATAAACAAACACCGGCTGTGTCTCGGTGCTAAAGGCAGCTCCGGCTGTGTCTCGGTGCTAAAGGCAGCTGCAATCCACCGCTTTCTACCAACAGCATTCTTCTTTATAGTCTCCATTATATATTGAACAAATTGCAAAAGATTCAGCAACACATATGTCCAAATTACTGTGTAATTATGCGACGAAAAGAGACGACTTTTAGCCGTTAAGTGGAGCTGAGCTAAAATGTCCCCACCAACCAATAACGTCACGCGCACGCGTCATAATACGCGTCATCATTCCGCGACGTTTTCAACAAGAAACTCAGCGAAATTTGAAATTGTAGTTTAGTAAACTAAACCGGCCGTATTGGCATGTGTTGCAAAAAATATTTCATCATTGATATAAAAACTATCAGACTGCGTGGTCGGTAGTAGTGGGTTTCAGTAGGCCTTTAATGGGGACATTGCTCTGTTTACACCAGGTGTGTCCAAAGTCCGGCCCGAGGGCCATTATTGGCCCCCAGCTAAAAAATACTATAATAAAAATTTAAAACATAAAAAAGTGTAATAAAAGAGTAAACAGTGACATGTAACAAGAAAAAGTTGCAATGTTGACACTAACAACACAAAGCTGCAATGCGGACTGTTATTGACCTCCTGAAGGCTCCAATTACTTCACTGGAACAATTTCACTTTCAAATATTTTTGGGGGGATAATATTGCATTTTTTGTGTGAAACAAAGTTTTCTTTCACAAAAAGGGCATGAAATAAACAAAAAAGTATGAAGAAATAAATAATATCTTAAAATCAAGAGATCTACAGACTTAAAGGCCTACTGAAATTAGATGTTATTATTTAAACTGGGATAGCAGGTCCATTCCATGTGTCATACTTGATAATTTCGCGATATTGCCGTATTTTTGCTGAAAGGATTTAGTAGAAAACATCGACGATAAAGTTCGCAACTTTTGGTCGCTAGTAAAAAAGCCTTGCCTTTACCGGAAGTAGCAGACGATGTGCGGGTGACGTCACGGGTTGTAGGGCTCCTCACATCCTCACACTGTTTACAATCATAGCCACCAGCAGCAAGAGCTATTCGGACCGAGAAAGCGACAATTTCCCCATTAATTTGAGCGAGGATGAAAGATTCGTGGATGAGGAAATTTAGAGTGAAGGACTAGAAAAAGAAAAAAAAAAGGCGATTGCAGTGGGAGCGATTCAGATGTTATTAGACACATTTACGAGGATAATTCTGGAAAATCCCTTATCTGCCTATTGTGTTGCTAGTGTTTTAGTGAGATTAAATAGTACCTGAAAATCGGAGGGGTGTGGCCACGGGTGTGTTGACGCCAGAGTCTCTGTGTGAAGTCACGGCAGCTGAAGCAGGATGGAAGCTCCGCTGTTGTCTCCGGTAAGAGGCTTCCTATTACCACAATTTTCTCACCGAAAACTGCCGGTTGACATTTAGTCGGGATCCATGTACGCTTGACCGCTCTGATCCGTAGTAAAGCTTCATCTTTGGGAATTTTAAACAAGGAAACACCAGCTGTGTTTTTGTGGCTAAAGGCTAAAAGCTTCCCACCTCCATCTTTCTACTTTGACTTCTCCATTATTAGTTGAACAAATTGCAAAAGATTCAGCAACACAGATGTGCAGAATACTGTGTAATTATGCGAATAAAGCAGACTACTTATAGCTTGGATCGGGCTGGAAAATAATGTCCGCTACAAGCGGTGACGTCAAACGCCATTCCGCGACGTTTTCAACATGACACCTCGTGGGAAATTTAAAATTGCAATTTAGTAAACTAAAAAGGCCGTATTGGCATGTGTTGCAATGTTAAGATTTCATCATTGATATATAAACTATCAGACTGCGTGGTCGGTAGTAGTGGGTTTCAGTAGGCCTCTAAAGCTATGGTTCTCAAATGGGGGTACGCATACCCCTGGGGGTACTTGAAGGTATGCCAAGGGGTACGTGAGATTTTTTTTTAAAATATTCTAAAAATAGCAACAATTCAAAAATCCTTTATGAATATATTTATTGAATACTACTTTGACAAAATATGAATGTAAGTTCATAAACTGTGAAAACAAATGCTACAATGCAATATTCAGTGTTGACAGCTACATTTTTTGTGGACATGTTCCATAAATATTGATGTTAAAGATTTATTTTTTTCTGAAGAAATGTTTAGAATTAAGTTTTTGAATCCAGATGGATCTCTATTACAATCCCCAAAGAGGGCACTTTAAGTTGATGATTACTTCTATGTGTAGAAATCTTCATTTATAATTGAATCACTTGTTTATTTTTCAACAAATTTGTAGTTATTTTTATATATTTTTTTCCAAATAGTTCAAGAAAGACCACTACAAATGGGCAATATTTTGCAGTGTTATACAATTTAAGAAATCAGAAACTGATGACATAGTGCTGTATTTTACTTCTTTATCTCTTTTTTTCAACCAAAAATGCTTTGCTCTGATTAGGGGGTACTTGAATTAAAAAAATGTTCACAAGGGGTACATCAATGAAAAAAGGTTGAGAACCACTGTCCTAAAGGGAAACCTTTTTTAAATGATAGTCAGATCCATTCTATATCCTTCTATTTATGGTAGTTGGAGTTGCAGACACCTTAATTCTGTTAAATAGCAGTTTTCAGTAATGTCACAGAAGACGCAGGATTTGCTTTAACATTTAAGTGGTGAAACTTCCCATAAGACAGGCATGGGCAAATTAAGGCCCGGTGGCCACATGCAGCCCGCTAAGCTTTTTAATCTGGCCCGCCGGACATTCCCAAATATTTTTTTTAGATCTTTAAGATGGAAGGTGTAGCTGCCATTATGATGTGCAGTGATGTTTTCTAATGACCGTAAGTCTTGAACTATACAAAGTATTTCAATGGATGGAATCTGCTCTTATGGATGATATACCAGTTACTATGATAATCTAATTAGTTACTATGGTCTTGTACGTCACAGCAGCTCAGACGAGGCACCAAGCAGTGTGGGCGGGAAGCATTTCCACAGATTTGGAAGGAGATTTTCACAACAAAATTCTAAAGCTTAGTGATATATCAGATATATCAGATTGTAGGTGGGTTTATTTTGTACCCTTCGCATTCCTATTTCACAGTGTGTTGCATTTTTGTTGCGTTTTACTTGATTGTAAAATATGTCGATTAGAAGGGGGTGTAACTTTCATACTTTGTCGATATTCAGTGTTTTATCGTTCATAGAAAAATTTAAAATTCCATTATGTATTTTAAGGGGGTCTGTTTTTTTAGCATTCAATTAGGCATTATTGTATAACGTTTTCAGCATTTAATCTGACTTTATTGTGAGTTTTTTTATAAGTGTTCCTAAAAATAGATATACCAGCCCCCAGACACATTTTTTTTCTCTAATTGTGGCCCCCGAGTCAAAATAATTTCCCAGGCCGGCTATAAGAGGACAGCTGTAGTGCTCTGTTCTGAGGATCATGTCATATTTAATTTGAACTTTTTTATTTTTTATTTTTTTAATGGTCCTCAGTAGTCACGTACACATTTGTGTGAATTATGCAAAATTATTTAAATTTAAATACATTTTTTTATGCCTCCACAACCTGTAGAAAGGGTGGTCCCCACAAGTGATGATCAAAAACTTGGTCCTTATTCCAAATAATTGTGTGTGTGTGTGTGTGTGTGTGTGTGTGTGTGTGTGTGTTCTTGTATTTCTACCCTTCTTGGGACATCAACAAGGAAAAGTACCTTCCATATGAGGACTGGTGAACAAGTTAGGACCGAAATCATGGTCCCAAAAAGGAAAACCATAGCATCTAATAGAAAATGTCTCATTCGCCCCGTTGGTGGTGAACTCGATCAAAATGATGGTGGTCCTAAAAAATTGACTGTCAACATATGAAATGACGTGTGTGTGTAAAAATCTGAAGTGCTCCCCCTCTGGCCAACATATGTAATAAGTGTGTGTAAAACATCCGCCCCCTTGGGCCAAAATTAATAAACAAATAAGTATGTATATAGGGACATACTGTAATAACTTGAAGTAAATAATTAAGATTAAAAACGAATTACAAATAAAAATTAAAACTTTTTTTTTTTTAAATAAATTTAATTTTCTCACGTGTTGACTTTTCTTATAAAGTTGGGAACAATTTCACATATACTTTCGGTTTCTGTAATATTGCAATATTTTCTCGTAAAATAATTACTTTTCGATGTAAAATGATTACTTTTTAATGCAAAATAGGGGCATTTGTCATAGAATTCTGGATTTTATCACAAAATTGCCAATTCTTTTGTTTCTATAATATAGTAACATTTTTTTCGTAAAATTCCAAATATTACTATACTTTTGCCAACATTTTAAAGTTGTGACTTTTGTCGAGTAAAATTACAACTTTTTTCATGAAATTACCAACATTTTAAGCTTTTCTTGTAAAATTTTGGACTGTTGAGTAAAATCCCAATTTACATCATCATATTGCACAAATGTTCAGTTTTTCTTGTAAAGTTTTGACTTGCGTTGAGTAAAGTTATGACTGTTATTATAAAAATGCCAAAAATTCAAAGTTTTACTTGTGAAATTGTGACCTTTTTCTTGTGAAATTTCAACTAGTTTTTCACAGCAAGCGTTTTTATATTTCCATAGTATGTATGTATGTATTAATGTTGTAAATACAAATCTTTCGGTATTTTTTTGGAGGTCTAATGAAGGTCTCAAGAAGGTAACAAATACAAAAGTGCGTGCGTGCCTTCTTGAGACATCTTACAAGGAAAAGTACCTTCCATATGAAGAGCGGTGAAAAAGTTAGGACATAAATCATGGTGCCTATACGGAAAACCATTGCATCTAATAGAGAATGTCTCATTTGCACCCCTGGTGGTGAAATCTGTGAACTTATTAACCTGATCCATTTCATCCATGATATTCCCCAGACTGATGTTGTGTTGTTTCATTGCAATATTTTCCTCTTGGAGAATCTTCATCTCTTGACGCATTTCCAGAAATTATTCTGAGTTTGCAGACTTTCTATATTTCCCTTCAAACTTCTCAGGTCTGCATCGTGATGTAATCTTGCTTGAGCTATGTCATCTCTCAGTTCAGCTATTTAGTGTAGCATCAAGTCTTCCTTCCCATCGTGTCCTGTATCTGACGTCAAGTCTTGCTTCCTATCTTGTCTGTTATCCAGAGGCTCCTTTGTGCCAGATGACACCGGAGGTTTTGGGATTTGAGTTGTTCTTTTAGATTTTGACATCATAGCAGCTCGCTAGCGGTAAACTAAAAAATTAAAAGCTTACCTTTTGTACATTTACTTTGTTTGTATATATTATTAGTGTTGTAAATACAAATCTTTTTATATCTAGAAGGAGTGATCCTAAAGAGGTAGGCATTTTTCAGAGGTCTCAAGAAGGTAAGAAATACAAGAATCCGTGTGTGTGTGTGTGTGTGTGTGTGTGTGTGGGTGTGTGGGTGTGTGGGTGTGTGGGTGTGTGTGTGTGTGCGTGTGTGCGTGTGTGCGTGTGTGTGCGCGTGCGTGCGCGTGCGCGTGAAGGTTCTTGTATTTTTACCCTTCTTGAGACATTCAACAAGGAAAGTACCTTCCATATGAGGACCGGTAAACAAGTTAGGACCGAAATCATGGTCCCAATAAGGAAAACCATTGCATCTAATATAGAATGGTGCTGAAATCTATCAAAATTAGGGTGGTCCCAAAAAGGAGAGATTTTTCTAATTGAGGTGACATTCATATGTTCTGGTTCTCCATTATTCCGAGCTTTCGCGTAGGATCTTGGTTCAGTTCGGTACCCAGTCACAATGATATTCATTAATTTATCCTGATCCATGATATTCCCCAGACTGATGTTGTCTTGTTTCATTGCAATATTTCTTTCGTCTCTTGACGCAATTCCTGAAATTATTCTGAGTTTTCAGACTTTCTATATTTCCCTTCTAACTTCTCAGGTCTGCTTTGTGATGTAATCTTGATGTAATCTTGCTTTAACTATGTCATCCCTCAGTTCAGCTATTTAGTGTAGCATCAAGTCTTCCTTCCCATTGTGTCCTGTATCTGACATCAACTCTTGCTTCCTATCTTGTCTGTTATCCAGAGGCTCCTTTGTCCCAGATGACACCGGAGGTTTTGGGATTGGAGTTCTTTTACATTTTCACATCGTAGCAGCTTGCTAACGGCAAACTAAAAAACTAAAAGCATACCTTTTTTTTGATTTACATATTTTTGTATATATTATTAATTTTGTATATCAGTATCTCTATACATCTGGAAAGGGTGGTCCTAAAGAGGGAGGCATTTTTCGTAGGTCTCAAGAGGGAATGAAATACAAGAATGTGTGTGTGTGTTTGTGTGTATGACTTCCCACCCTCACTATACTAGACTCCATGCCAAGTCACTCCTGCATTATCAAAAGGACAAACAAATGACGATCGGACATGTCGTTGTGATGGAGTTCACATCTGATGAGCATGCCAGGTTACTGTTGTGCTGTTGATCCCGGTGAACCCCCCCCTCTTACCCTGTCCCACAGACCCAGGCACAGGAAGGGGGGGTTAAGTAGGTCAAATGAACCAAGGCGGCCAAACTGCTGTGATAGTGCTGCTCCAATTATAGACATTACTAAGTGAATGTGAACAGCAGCTACATGACCAAGCCTGCATGTGGTCCATTTTCATGCGGTTGACCCCACCACCACCACCGAACCTACTCCGCACACACACACACACACACACGCACGCACGCACGCGTTCTGCAATGCAAGACAGCGGCAGCGTGGACTACAATGTGGGAATGACGCATGCGTGGCTTTATGTGTTCCAAGCCATGCATGGTCACTAGGTCACTCTCAGGCTCTCACGTCACGTCCTCTGCAAGTTTGTATTAAAAAAAAATAAAGGAACAGCCTTTACGACCGTACATTGATCTATGTTTTATGACTGCTTTTAATCATTAATTACGCTGTTTGTGGCTATCCCTGGTGTTGGCGTCCTTGTTGGTTTTTGACTGTTGAGCTATGGCAGACAGGGCAGGAATCAATGAACCTGCTTTTGACTTGGCATGAGATAATCTCATCTGATCTGTTTTGTTCTAAAGCCGCCTAAATCTGTTGGTTTCACCGCCTGTTTATTGTGTTTTTAAGATCTTTGCCTTGCCTGCCATTAAAGGGAAACTGCAATTTTTTGGAATTTTGCCCATCATTCACAATCCTTTTGTGAGTCAAGAACACACGTTTTTCCTTTTGTGCGCATTCTAACTTGTAAATGTCAGCTCACAATAGAGCAAATGCAAGTTGCTCTATTCCACCTTTTGCACACCCACTAAATTTTAGAAGAAAATAATATATTTCCATATATTAGCTGCACCGGACTATAAGCCGCAGATAGATATTTTGGGAAATTAGTTGTTTACGCAGCAGCATTTTTAAAAATTTTTTTATTTACATACCTTAATTGTTTCCAAACGGTCTCTGTAACACGGCAGTAAAACGACTGATTAAACAAAACTGACGTCATCGTCATGGACCTGCAGAAGATAGCCCTCCAATCAGCTAAGCAATTTTGGTGAATTTACAAAACTGAAACAATACAAAAAGAATGCCATTGTAAGTTAATAATACTAACAAAGACACTCATAAACGTGTTAGCATAGTCACTGATGCTAACAATGCATTATTCATTACATTACCATAGCACGTACAAATATGCATACCCAAACTCCAACAAATATCACACATGGGACAGTTTGGTAAGTATAATTGTTTCAGCTATACTGTAAAATTGACAAACATTACTTGGAGTGATTAAGAATCCATACAAGTAGAACTCTATGGACGGCTAGAAGACTGAACAGCAACTGTACTTCTGTTAGGTTTAAAAAAAAAAACCCTCTAAAAAAGAAGGGCAATGCAGCCACTGCACTACTTGCAGTGAGCAAACTCGTCCAAAAGATGACGCTTAAATCTTATGTACCGGTATATATCTACGATTTTTTGACGTATGTGGCTATAATATGTAAAAATATTTATTTCTTCTATAATACCTGTGCGCTGGAATTTACAGTAGGGTAGCTGCATTATTAGCTACATTGTACTTGCCGTATATTGCAAATTGAATCCATTAAAAAAAACAAAAAAAAACGTGTTCTTGTCTGACATCCACAGCATGCCCACAACACTCGTAACTTAGATCTGCTATAACAGGGGTGTCAAACTCAAATACAGAGTATGCCGAAATTTAAAACTGAACAAAGCCACGGACCAAGGTTGAACAAATTAACCTTTTAATAGGGACCCAAACAAGTTTTGCATTGAACATTGAACAAGCAAGGCTTATATACAGTAACTTTTATAGTGACATGCAAAATCGAGTTTCAAATAATAATAATAATAATAATAATTAAAAAATATCAATGGCATATCAAATAAAATTTAAATACAAATTTAATGCCTCTTTTCCATTTGCAGCCGTCTGAGGTAAATGTCAAAATATATTGTAGCGTCCTGAAAGAGTTAGTGCTGCAAGAGATTCTGGGTATTTGTTCTGTTGTGTTTATGTTATGTTACAGTGCAGATGTTCTCCCGAAATGTGTTTGTCATTCTCGTTTGGTGTGAGTTCACAGTGTGGCGCATATTTGTAACAGTGTTAAAGTTGTTTATACGGCCAACCTCAGTGTGACCAGTTTGGTTGTTCACCTAGTATGCCTTGCATTCACTTGTGTGTGTGTAATAGCTGCATATATTATGCGAGTGTGCCTGCACGCTGTTTGTATGGAGGAAATGCGGACGTGACGACAGGTTGTAGAGAATGCTAAAGGCAGTGCCTTTAAGGCACGCCCTCGATATTGTTGTCCGGGTGGAAATCGGGAGAATGCTTGCCCCGGGAGATTTTCGGGAGGGGCATTGAACTTCGGGAGGATTGGCAAGTGTGAGAAATTGCGGTGTTACAGCGGCACTGCTGCTGTGTAATAACGGCGGGCCAGCTGTAATGTTAATTTGATATTGCCTCAAGGGCCGCCCGCGGGCCAGAGTTTGACACCCTTGTGCTAGAAGGTAAACATTGTTTACTGGCTTGTACCGCTCGAAGTGTTGTATGCAGGGGACCAAAGATTTGGAACCAGCTTAATGAGAGCCTCAAGATGCTGTATCCATTCTCCAACTTCAAAAAGAAACTGAAAACTTACCTATTAACCACCTATCTTTAATGCCTCATGTGGGGTAGACTACAGTTGGGTTTTGTATGGTTGAATGAATGTATGTATGTATGTATGTGTATGCTTGCTTTAGTACTATTATCTTGTGTTTATCATATAGCGTTGTTGTTTTTTTTGTTGTGCTTGCTACCATGTTTCATCATTCCACGTATATACTGTCCTCTGGACCCCCTGTCAAAAGCTTCTTCTAGCTTATTTGGGGGACCCTTTCGCGTA
>NC_084623.1:46593876-46618876 GCF_033978795.1 Nerophis ophidion
ATATATATATATATATATATATATATATATATATGTATATATATATATATGTATATATATATATATGTATATATATATATATATGTATATATATATATATATATATATATATATATGTATATATGTATATATATATATATATGTATATATGTATATATATATATATATATATGTATATATGTATATATATATATATATATATATATATATGTATATATATATATATATATATATATATATATATATATATATATATATATATATATATATATATATGTATGTATGTATATGTGTGTGTGTGTATCCATTTTATACTGCTTATTCCCTTTGGAGTCGCGGGGGGTGCTGGTTCCTATCTCAGCTACAATCGGGCGGAAGGCGGTCTACACCCTGGACAAGTCGCCACCGCATCACTGTGTGTGTGTGTATATATATATATATATATATATATATATATATATATATATATATATATATATATATATATATACACCACCAACCCAACCCCGCCCACCTCAACTCACGCACGGAGGGGTATGGGGAGTGGTTGGGTTGGGTTGGTGGTAGCTGGGTGTATAATGGAGCCTAGAAGAGTCAGGATACATGGGATTCTGGGTATTTGTTCCGTTGTGTTTATGTTGTGTATAGTGCGGATGTTCTCCTGAATTGTGTTTGTCATTCTTGTTTGGTGTGGGTTCACAGTGTGGCGCATATTAGTAAGAGTGCTAAAGTTGTTTAAACGTCCACCCTCAGTGTAACCTGTATTGCTGTTGAATAAGGATGCCTTGCAGTCTCTTACGTGTGTCTGCAATAGCCTCGTCAAACAATTCTTTGGGCTGGCAAGCTATTTGTACAAGCTGTAGAGAGCGGTAGTGACATCATTATAAGCCCTTATTATTATCCACTGGGTGAACACCAGCGTACATTCGAGAGAATAATTACTCTGAAATTCGGGAGTCTCCCGGGAAAATTGTGACGTTTGACAGGTGTGACGCTGTCAAGCGGCAATCATATAAAACTCGCGGGCCGCACTAACATTACATTTTTATATTAAGGTGCGGGCCGCATGTCTGAGACCCCTGGTTTATACATAGCACAAAGCAAAAAAAAACTATGTATGCAGTATTATTTCATTATAAATTTCAAAAGGGTTATGTGGACTCATTGTTTTCTTTACTTTGTGAAACGGGTCAAAATGGCTCTTTGAGTGGTAAAGGTTGCCGACCCCTGGTATAGGGGATGTCCAAGTTTGCCTTTTGAAAACTATTTTTCCAACTGATAATAATGGCTATTTTTAACTTTACAGGCAATGCTTTATATCAGGGATTCTCCGACTGTGGTACGTATACTAGAGGTACTCAGGCTTCATCTAGTTAATGTACAGTGTTTTAATTTGCTTTATTCAAACAGTGTTACTTACTGTTCATACTCTTTGTAATGTTACAGCGGCCAAAAATATCAAATATACTTGTTAAAAAAATCCTCAGCTTTTTTTTTTTTAAGAATACTTAGTTCCTACTGCGCAATTGTGTTTTAATGTTTGTTATTATGGTGGTACTACTTGTTTTTTTTTTCTTCAGATAACTTGTTAACATTCTTTGCAGTCCTGACAATGTACTCTAAATTCACCGTATGCATCACATTTTTGTGAAATTGGAAGAAAATATGGAGTTGCAACAACTCTCATGCTTCTGTTAGACTTTCTAAAAATATTTTTGAAATGTGTCTGTGGGGAGTTCTTGCCATTGATGTCAGGGGGATCGATGGCACTGCTTTATTCCGGAACGTGTTCGACGTAGATGTCCTCAGCACTGGACATATATCATACCAGGAAGTGAAGAGACTCTGTGGAAAGAAGAGGTGCATTGATGTGGAGGGCCATAAAATACAATATAATGTGAATTTTTAAGAATCGATTTTAGCTAATACAACTCGGCTTGTATGAGCGACTGATTTTGAACACTATGCTGTAATTTAACTCAATGTGTAATAAGGGGTATTGATCAAAGATCATAGAACACAACAATAATATGGTAAAGTAAGACTTATTTTGAAGAGGTTGCAACTTTGCACATTTATTATGTTTTTTTGTTGCAAGTATCTGTAACCACGTATAACAAACAGAAAACTGACACTCAGAGACAAGACGAGCACTCCGGAAAACGGATACCAGTTTTTCACAGCTGAGGATCTCAAACAATCCAGATGGGGGCATCAGTCACCCAGACTTGCCCTCGTGTTGTTCCTGGTCCTTTTAGCCCCTTAAGGTTTGCAGTCTTTAAACTAGGGGTAGGCGATGCTGTACATGTTATCGCTCCGATACCATGTAAAGACAGGGCTGATATCCTGATACTAATGTTTCAAGGGATGGAATGAGTTTGTGATTTTGCCTTTAATTAGTTAGTCATGGTTTTGAACAGAATAAAACACAGGAAAATATTTCATTAACAAAATGTGTAGTTTTTTATTTTATTTTTTTAACAATTTAAGAATACATAATGTAACAATATAACAACGTCAGTAAAATAATGATATGATTCCTTTATTCCCATTTTACAATTGTTTGAGCAATATAGTCAATAGGATGTAACAGAGCAATTCCCTGTACCCAATGGTACCAATTTTCAGCACATTTTGTGTGTGTTCATACGTGTTAAATTAAAAGTATTGATTGTTTTGTTTAGGAAACAAATCTAAATTTAATTTTGCACAGCCATACATTTTCTTTCCTTTATACTTCCGTATCTCTGTTGTAAGTAATGTACTGTATAGTCGACGTTGTGTTAGGGCCTGGCAATATGGCTGAAAACTGTATTACGATTCACGTTTTCTATATTGATAGATATCGATAACTATTGTTATTTTATATGACCTATTTAAGACTGCTAATAACTACAGTAATACAATTTACAACTTACTAAAGGTGCTATTTATCAGTGGAGAAAGTGTCCTGATAGCCAGGTGGTAAAATAATTGCAGTAAATGTGAAGGTAGTTGCAGTTTAAAGACACTAGATGGCAGTAGTGTATAAGCTATTGATCACTGCACAGAGTAGTTTGGGAAGCAACTCATTAAACGGACACATCGGAAGTATTAGGATGTTGCATTAAAACCAACAAAACTAAAGACAAGTTTCTGTTATTGACTTGTTATATCAAGATATTATACTTTCTCTCCTCACTCCATGCAGATAATCCACGGCGAGACAGAAAGCCGATGCAACCAAATTTCGTTGATACTGTTACCTGATTAGCTGTTAGCGTGTCATTCCCATTGCTCAGTGACACTTCCTGTTTCCTTTTTAGCTGGGTTCCTAGCTAAAATATTTAATGCGACAAATTTTGTTTCATATTTTCTGGTTTCTTCTGATCATAAATCATGCCTCTCATCTGGATAGTAAAAGGACAAGGACGTATTCCAACAAGTTGGTACACTTTGACAGCCAATTTAGACCCAGGAATCGTGAATGCGTAAATGTGTTCATGTATATTATTTCTCCAGCAATGGTCATGTGGTGACATAAATTATAGTATTTCGAGAGGTAATCATTGAAGTCGGACATCACTGAAGGCCTAGGTGGGAAACGCACAGCCTGCCACTGCTATTCAGGCCCCTTCTACACTAAAGCGGGTAAGGTTATCCAGGGTAAACCCCACCTAACCTTATCCTTGTCCACACACACACACACACACACACACACACACACACAATGGTCGTTTAAGACCCTCTCCCCCCGGCGCAACGCGACCTAATACGCATGTGCGGAAAATGCGCACGTCATAGTCACATCAAATGTTGCAAGTTCTAAAATTTAACTTATCTGAACAGTGTTGTGGTATTTCAATTAACTGGAATCCAGTGTGCTGTGGGGGGCCCTATTATTGTGAATCACAGCTAAGCATCATAAATTAATAAAATCTTTATTGGACACATTAAAGTACACAGTGTGACACAGAACATTTTACAACAATCAATCTCGGGATCTAGCTATCTGGTCAGGACACTCACTCTTTTGTCTTCACCTTCATTGTCCATTCGTTTTTGGTGACTATATACTCTGGACCAAGACGTTAACACTGCGAAATACATGGCGGACAATAACTTATACAGTCTGCTTTGCCAATCCTAAAGTATTCGCCGTTTTCCGCAGTCTTCCCTCAAGGGCCAGGTAATACAAAGCACACGCTACTTTTTTTTAATCACATCCGCGGGAGCCCGCATTCTCGTTGACTGTCCTTCGACGAATCTGTCCTTCGACGAATGGACAAAGTTTTTCGGTAAGTAGAATGACAGCTGACCTCGACATTCGAAAGTTCTTTTGCCGTCTGAGAAGTGTTGTATCCCAAATAGCTGCAATCGCTTTCTCATAAGGTATTCATGTGTGATTTCCACAAACGTCCGTACAGACGGAAGGAGAAACACGAGCATGTCTGGATGACTCGCCTCCATATTTCCAGTGGTTAGCTCCGAGTCATGAAACCACTTTATTATGAAGCTGGCTGTGGCGCGTTCTTTCTGACGTCACTTCCTGTATGGGGCGCGCTCTTTCTGGCCTCACTTCCTCTCCAAACTCAGTTTGTAAATGATCAATGAGTCCATACAAAGCTAAGAGCCGGAGATTCAAGAAATACATGGTGCACTTACCCGTGTAAAAAAATTGTCCCCTCAAACAATGGTTCAGTGTTGCTTAAACGGGACTTAGGTTAAATAATTATTAGTTTAAGGGGTTATCCACCTTGGTGTAGACATAGCCTTAGAATGCATGAAAAAAAATACATCCGTCGGCACGTCTTTCATAATAATTGTGAAAAATTGGGCAACATTTTTTAAACAGTTCAGTTCCCCTTTAAACGTGCTAGATATAAAATTAGAGATGTGGCTGATAAATGCTTTAAAATGTAATATCGGTATCTGTTTCAAAAAGTAAAATTAATGACTTTTTAAACCGCCGCTGTACGGAGCGGTACACGGACGTAAGGAGAAGTAAAGAATAGTCGCGTCTCCCAGTCAACAGCCCCTCCCCTCTCCCACACACAACACAGGAGTTGCAGCCCGACTGCAGCATGAGAGATTTACAGGCGACGCTTGATGACCTCATCAAACAGCCGCGAGCGTAGCATAACAACATGAGTGTGTTGTTGCCGGTGCTGTAGCCGTGGTTAAAAAGCGAGCTCGCTCGGTGACACCATGTCTATGGTTTGGGATTATTTTAAAGTGTGTCTGACAGATAAAAAACTGGCAATTTGCAATGACTGCAAAAAGTTGGTTATACGAGGAGGAACCAAGACGTCTTCCTTTAATACGAGCTATTTGATCTCCCACCTCTTCAAGAATCATAAGGAGATACTTGATGAATACAAGCGGAAGATGGATGAAAAGCAAACACCGAAAAAATTTTGTACCACACAGTTGTTACTTAAAGACTCCGCCGAGAAAAAACAAAAATACAACAAAAACCACCCCAAGGCGAAAGTCCACGTTGTGGTCGGGGACAACGCACGCAATGTGGCAAAAGCTACGATGGCTAGTCTGCCCTGCATGGCACACACTTTGCAGCTTGCAGTGAACGGAGGTGGCCTGTCTCAACGCAGCATTTCAGAAGCTCTGGCTGACTGGTAGGCCACTTCAAGCACTCACCACTAGCTTGCAGCACATTTGTGTTACTCATACAAATGCGTTAGAGCAGGGCAGGTTGATTCCAGTTTATAGTGTTATACAGTATGCCAGGCAGTCTTGCACTAAATGAGGACTATGTCATTGTTTACTTTCTTCCTCTAATTTTTGTAGCTCTTGTTTTGAGGCATTTAAAAAAAAAAAAAAAACACTTTGTGAAATTCAAAGTATAGTATTTCCTATAGTTGTAGTGAGTATCAGGATTATCTCAGGGAGAGGATGTCCCAACTCCAAGCTGCTGTTTTGAGGCATGTTAAAAAAAATAATGCACTTTGTGATTTCAATTATAAATTTGGCAGTGCCATGTTGGCATTTTTTTCCCCCATAACTTAAGTTGATTTATTTTATTTATTTTGGAAAACCTTGTTACATTGTTTAATGCAGTGGTTCTCAACTTTTTTTCATTGATGTACCCCATGTGAAATTTTTTTTAATTCAAGTACCCCCTAATCAGAGCAAAGCATTTTTGGTTGAAAAAAAGAGATAAAGAAGTAAAATACAGCACTATGTCATCAGTTTCTGATTTATTAAATTGTATAACACTCCAAAATATTGCCCATTTGTAGTGGTCTTTCTTGAACTATTTGGAAAAAAATATATAAAAATAACTAAAAACTTGTTGAAAAATAAACAAGTGATTTAATTATAAATAAATATTTCTACACATAGAGGAAATCATCAACTTAAAGTGCCCTCTTTGGGGATTGTAATAAAGATCCATCTGGATTCATGAACTTAATTCTAAACATTTCTTCACAAAAAAAGAAATCTTTAACATCAATATTTATGGAACATGTCCACAAAAAAATCTAGCTGGCAACACTGAATATTGCTTTGTTGTATTTTTTTCCCCACAGTTTATGAACTTACATTCATATTTTGTTGAAGTATTATTCAATAAATATATTTATAAAGGATCTTTGAATTGTTGCTATTTTTACAATATTTAAAAAAAAATCTCACATACCCCTTGGCATACCTTCAAGTACCCCCAGGGGTACGCGTACCTCCATTTGAGAACCACTGGTTTAATGTTTGAGTGTGAATGTTGTCTGTCTGTGTTGGCCCCGCGATGAGGTGGCGACTTGTCCAGAGTGTACCCGCCTTCCGCCCAATTGTAGCAGAGATAGGCACCATCGCCCCCCGCGACCCCAAAGGGAATAAGCGGTAGAAAATGGATGGATGGTTTAATGCATCCAGCAGGGCATCACAACAGAACTAGGCATAATAATGACTGTATATATCGGTATCGGTTGATATCGGAATCGATAATTAAAGGCCTACTGAAATGAGATTTTATTTAAACGGGGATAACAGGTCCATTCTATGTATCATACTTGATAATTTCGCGATATTGCCATTTTTTTGCTGAAAGGATTTAGTAGAGAACATCGACAATAAAGTTTGCGACTTTTGGTCGCTAATAAAAAAGCCTTGCCTGTACCAGAAGTAGCAGACAATGTGCACGTGACGTCACCGGTGTGAAGGCTCCTCACATCCTCACATTGTTTATAATGTGAGCCACCAAGTAAGAGCAATTCAGACCGAGAAAGCGACGATTTCCCCTTTAATTTGAGCGAGGATGAAAGATTTGTAGATAAGGAAAGTTAAAGTGAAGCACTAAAAAAAAAAAAAAAAAAAAAAAATGCGGCAGCAGTGGGAGCGTTTCAGATGTAATTAGACACATTTACTAGGATAATTCTGGAAAAACCCTTATCTGCTTATTGTGTTAATAGTGTTTTAGTGAGATTATAAAGTCATACCTGAAAGTCGGATGGCTGCGGTGAACGCCAGTGTCTCTGAGAGAAGCCGAGGAGCCAAGATCACAGCTGCCTTTTTGAGCTATAGGATGAGGTCGCGTAATCCACTCAAGCCTCCGGTAAGAGCCGACTTAATATCACAATTTTCCCATCCAAAAACTTGCTGGTTGACGTAGAGAAACATGTTCGCTTGACCGCTCTGTGTAAGAGCTTCACAACAAACAAAGAAACACTGGCTGTGTTTCGGTTGCTAAAGGCAGCTGCAATCCACCGCTTTCCACCAACAGCATTTTTGATTGATTGATTGATACTTTTATTAGTAAATTGCACAGTTCAGTACATATTCCGTACAATTGACCACTAAATGGTAACACAGAATACGTTTTTCAACTTGTTTAAGTCGGGGTCCATGTTAATCAATTCATGGTATTCTTATTTGACGTCTCCATTAATAATTGAACAAATTGCAAAAGATTCAGCAACACAGATGTCCAAAATATTGTAATTGCGCGATGAAAAGAGACGACTTTTAGCCTTAGGTGGTGCCCGCGACCCCAAAAGGGAATAAGCGGTATGAAATGGATGGATGGGTGCTGGGCTAAAATGTCCCCTCCAACCAATAACGTCACAAACACGCGTCATCATTCCGCAATGTTTTCAACAGGAAACTCCGCGGGAAATTAAAAATTGCAATTTTGTAAACAAAACCGGCCGTTTTGGCATGTGTTGCAATGTTAAGATTTCATCATTGATATATAAACTATCAGACTGCGTGGTCGGTAGTAGTGGGTTTCAGTAGGCCTTTAAAGGGGAACATTATCGCCAGACCTATGTAAGCGTCAATATATACCTTGATGGTGCAGAAAAAAGACCATCTATTTTTTTAACCGATTTCCGAACTCTAAATGGGTGAATTTTGGCGGATTAAACGCCTTTCTGTTTATCGCGCTGGAAGCGATGACGTCAGAATGTGACGTCGCCGAGGTAACACACCCACCATTTTCATTTTCAATACATTACAAACACCGGGTCTCAGCTCTGTTATTTTCCGTTTTTTTGACTATTTTTGGGAATTTTGGAGACATCATGCCTCGACGGTGTGTTGTCGGAGGGTGTAACAACACTAACAGGGAGGGATTCAAGTTGCACCACTGGCCTGAAGATGCGAAAGTGTCTGCTGCCAGACCCCCATTGAATGTGCCAGAGTGTCTCCACATTTGACCGGCGATGCTAAGGCAGACATGGCACAGAGATGTATGGATAACCTGTAGATGCATTTGCAACTATATTACGTTTCCTTCCACCCACATTTAATGCGAAAAAAACACTTACCTATCGACGGATTTAAGTTGCTCCAGTGTCAAAAGATGCGAAAGTCCTGATAGTTTGGTCCGCACATTTTACTGGCGATGCTAACGCAGCTATTTCGGCCATGCTATGGCTATGAATAGCGTCAGTTTCAGTGCTAGACTGCTTCATCCCAAGTGCAGGACTAATAGACTCAAGAACTCCTTTGTCCCACACGCCATTAGACTGTACAACTCCTCTCTGGGACGGGGGGCGGGGGGTACTAGGATGACAGGGGATGCAAAACATTAACAGTGCAATACGTTTTCATAACATGGTCACTACTGCCTATTTTCTCTTGTTATATTCTTATTTTACTGTTATATTGTTATTCCCATTGTTTTTATTCTTTTTGTAATATTTCTCTATTTTGTTTCCTTTTAAACCCCCATTATTTACTTTTTTCTTTAAATTGATCTCGACTCTGTACACTGCTGCTGGAATTTTAATTTTCCTGAAGGAACTCTCCTGAAGGAATCAATAAAGTACTATCTATCTATCTATCTATCTATCTATCTATCTATCTATCTATCTATCTATCTATCTATCTATCTATCTATCTATCTATCTATCTAATAGCTTCAGTTTCTTCTTCAATATTTTCATACTCCAACCATCTGTTTCAATACATGCGTAATCTGTTGAATCGCTTAAGTCGCTGAAATCCGAGTTTGAATCCGAGCTAATATCACTATATCTTGCTGTGGTATTCACATTGTTTGTTTACATTGGCAGCACTGTGTGACGTCACAGGGAGATGGCCAGTGTCTTCGCAGAGAGACGAAAATAAGGCACTTTAAAGCTTTATTTAGGGATATTCCGAGACCGGTAAAATTAAAAAAAAAAATTTTTAAAGGCAGTTTTTAACCCTTTTGAAATTGTGATAATGTTCCCCTTTAAGAGTTGGACAATATCGGATATCGGCAAAAAAAGCCATTATCGGACATCTCTATACAGAATATTTACTTTTAGGAGAAAAAAAAGAAATGGTTGCTTAGCTAGGAATTTTTTTCACTTTCTTGAATTTATTATTTTGCAGCCTCTACTTCCAATCACAACAGTCAGGACAAGCATGCCGGCTTACACATTTCAGACATAGTTCTGGTTGTAGTGTAAAACATTCCTGCATGCTCGCAGATAGACATCATTGTGTTCCAGCTGTCTTGGAGCTCACATTTGGTGGGAGTGTGTGTTTATCCGTGGGCGGTTTAATAGTCAGTGCATGGGAAAAGTGTGTGTTTTTTAAGGTGTGTGTCGCTACAGTTTAGAAAGGGAAATAGTTTAGTTACACCCCCCCCTTTTTTTTTTTTTTTTTTTGCAAGGACCCCCGGCGGGTCTCGAACTCCGATTGGAGAACCTTCCAAGCTTCCATTGTGTTCAATTCGCAGCGGGCTGTTGGCAAACTTAAAGGTACCCGCGCCGAGACGTTGATTATCGGGCGCGATGTGAAATGTGCGAGTGTTGAAGCGGCGATCGTCCTCGCCGCTGGTTTTCTTTTCTTTTCTTTTTTTTCCCCCTCGTCCCCGGACACCTCCGCTCCTCGGCGGCCGCACGCTGTGTGGAGGCAGCACGTAGAGCAGCGAAGGAAGGAAGAAAGAAAGGAAGGAAGTGGGGCAAGGGATGCATTTTAATACCAAATCGGGACACATGTTGAGCTAACGGCCCGCTCCACCTCCCCGCTTCTCGTTTGTTCCTCCGATCCTCGCTTTGGATCAAGCCAGCGGAGAGAAAGCACCACCATGGATCCCAGTAAAATAGTGAGTAATTGTTGCATCCATGTTGTTGTTTTTTTTTTTCTTAACATGGAATCATGGGGCTGGTGTCCTTTAAGGTATTCTTTATGCAAGCAGCGACTTGTTGTTGGAAGTTTTGTGTTTTGCTCCCAGGCACAATGGTGCGTTTACTGGTCCACAACATGTGGGAGATTTTGCCGCTTGGTTTTGGTAGTAGGATGACCAAATATTCAAACTAACCCAGCAGGCACAAGACAATGATATAACGTTGATCATGCTTACATGTATTTTAAAAGTGATTTTGAAAAAAATGTTGCAAAATAGTTTGGTAAAGTGACCACATTTCAATGGTTAAATCAACGTCACAACCTGACATTGAATAAACCTTGCCGAAAAGCGTGTCGTTTCAACGTTGTATTTGTGTTGTAGAACAGTGGTTCTCAACCTTTTTTTCAGAGAAGTACCCCCTGTGAACATGTTTTTAATTCAAGTACCCCCTAATCAGAGCAGGCACAAGACAATGATATAACGTTGATCATGCTTACATGTATTTTAAAAGTGATTTTGAAAAAACGTTGCAAAATAGTTTGGTAAAGTGACCACATTTCAATGGTTAAATCAATGTCACAACCTGACATTGAATAAACCTTGTCGAAAAGCGTGTCGTTTCAACATTGTATTTGTGTTGTAGAACAGTGGTTCTCAACCTTTTTTTCAGTGAAGTACCCCCTGTGAACATGTTTTTAATTCAAGTACCCCTTAATCAGAGCAAAGCATTATTGGTTGGAAAAAAAGAGATAAAGAAGTAAAATACAGCACTATGTCATCAGTTTCTGATTTATTAAATTGTATAACAGTGCAAAATTGTGCTCATTTGTAGTGGTCTTTCTTGAACTATTTGGAAAAAAAGATATAAAAAATAACTAAAAACTTGTTGAAAAATAAACAAGTGATTCAATTATAAATGAAGATTTCTACACATTGAAGTAATCATCAACTTAAAGTGCCCTCTTTGGGGATTGTAATAGAGATCCATCTGGATTCATGAACTTAATTCTAAACATTTCTCCACAAAAAAGAAATCTTTCACATCAATATTTATGGAACATGTCCACAAAAAATCTAGCTGTCAACACTGAATATTGCATTGTTGCATTTCTTTTCCCAGTTTATCAACTTATATACTGAGGTAAAGTCTAAGTTCATTGTGTTTTTTAAAATGCACATTTTTTTCCTCAGAATTTTTCACTAACTTGAAGTGTTTCGACAAAACGATTATTTGTGATATGTACATTTTCAGAATGTGCTTGTTCTATTTTGGCAAAAAAACCCCAAACAATCTGAAGTTCTTGTAGTTGTATTTTTAAGTTATTATGCCATGATTTTAACCGTCTGGCCCAAATGCATTTTCTTCCATGCGGCCGCTGAGCTAAAATGAGTTTGGAAACCCTGATTTAAACATACATTCTTATTTTGTTGAAGTATTATTCAATAAATATATTTATAAAGGATTTTTTAATTGTTGCTATTTTTGGAATATTTTTTTTTTGATCTCTTGTACCCCTTGGCATACCTTCAAGTACCCCCAGGGGTACGCGTACCCCCATTTGAGAACCACTGTTGTAGAATATTGGTTGGAAATTGACCAAAATTTTATAGTGAAATCAACGTCAGAACACAACATCGAATAATCATTAGGAGTGTGGGGAAAAAATCGATTCGAATTTGAATCGCGATTCTCACGTGCGATTCAGAATCGATTCTCATGTTTGAAAATATCTATTTATTTATTTTTGTTTAATCAATCCAACAAAATAATACACAGCAATACCATAACAATGCAATCCAATTCCAAAACCTACCAGCAACACTCAGAACTGCAGTAAACAGAGCATTTGAGAGAAGACACAAACACGACACAGAACAAACCAAAAGTAGTGAAACAAAAATGTATATGATCAACAACAGTATCAATCCATCCATCCATTTTCTACCGCTTATTCCCTTTTGGAGTCGCGGGGAGCGCTGGCGCCTATCTCAGCTACAATCGGCTGGAAGGCGGGGTACACCCTGGACAAGCCGCAACCTCATAGCAGGGTCAACACAGATAGACAGACAACATTCACACACTAGGGCCAATTTAGTGTTGCCAATCAACCTATCCCCAGGTACATGTTTTTGGAGGTGGGAGGAAGCCGGAGTACCCGGAGGAAACCCACGCATTCACGGGGAGAACATGCAAACTCCACACAGAAAGAACCCGAGCCTGAGATTGAACCCGGGACTGCAGGACGTTCGTATTGTGAGGCAGACGCACTAACCCCTTTTCCCCCGTGAAGCCCCAACAGTATCAATATTAGTTATAATTCCAGCATAGCAGTGATTAAAAATACCTCATTGACATTATCATTAGACATTTATAAAAAAAAAAAAAGAACAATAGTGTCACAGTGGCTTACACTTGCATCGCATCTCGTAAGCTTGACAACACAGTGTCCAATATTTTCACAAAGATAAAATAAGTCATATTTTTGGTTTGTTTAATAGTTAAAACAGATTTACATTATTGCAATCAGTTGATAAAACATTGTCCTTTACAATTAAAAAAGCTTTTTACAAAAATCTACTACTCTGCTAGCATGTCAGCAGACGGGTAGATCCTGCTGAAATCCTATGTATTGAATGAACAGAGAATCCTTTTGAATCAGGAAAAAATCGTTTTAGAATCGAGAATCTTGTTGAATTGAAAAAAAATCGATTTTGAATCAAATCGTGACGCCAAGAATTGATACTGAATCGAATCGTGGGAGACCTAAAGATTCGCAGGTCTAATAATCATAGTCAAAAAGCGTGTTGTTTCAATGTTTTATTTGTGTTGTACAATATTGTTTGGGAAATTACCAAATTTCAATGGTCCAATCAACGTCACGACCTGACATTAAAGACACGTTGTCAAAAAGCGTGTTGTTTCAACGTTCTATTTGTGTTGTAGAATATTGTTTGGGAAATTACTAAATTTCAATGGTCCAATCAACGTCACAACGTGACATTGAAGATACGTCGTGAAAGAGCGTGTTTTTTCAATGTTGTATTTGTGTTGTGGAATATTGGTTGGGAAATGACCAAATTTCAATGGTCCAATCAACATCACAACCTGACATTGAATACACGTCGTCAAAAAGCACACATATATATATATATATATATATATATCGTGACTGTTACAATTTATCATTACTCTCTGAGGGTGGCCCTTAATTAAAGTGAGTTTGACAACCCTGATCTATACAATTCAAACTTGTGAGCATCAAGTACAGTATCTTTATCTGCAAAAGTAGAACCAAAAACAATGGTACTATTAAAAGTAAAATAACAAAAACATATAGTGTGTGTCCATGAAAGATCAGGAAGAAGCAAAATCTTATGTTGTCCTGTTCCATTACTCAGATAATCTCATTTTTAATCATCAATGCACTACAATTATATTAAGTATATTGATTGAGGCTGTCATAAATAATTAGTGAATTTCATGTGATTAATCACCAAAAATAGTACATTAATCATGTAGATAAGCAGATTAATTACAAAATGTATATTGACATTGCATGCTACCCCATTTTTCTCAAGTTTTTTCTTACATCCCCCTCCCCTCGCTGCGACTCTGAATAGTATAATTTGTCTATAACATTATTGTAAGTACACTTCTGCATAACACTGTATCCTTATTAACATTAAAGAAAACAAACATAAATATAGATCAACTTACACCAAATTTCAATGTAATCATTTATTTATTAAACATTATTTTGAGTCTGTAACCGAAAACATTTGAAGTGCATCAATTTACCTGGGAAAAAAAATGGAATCCTTATTTAAACTACAAACGTTTTTTGACCAACGTGAACAATTTGATTCTGAAAAATCAAATCAACTACATCAATAATTATTCCTTCAAGTTGATCAGCAACATTACCTTAGGAGAACAATATATAGAACATTTTAACCTACAAAACAAGAACTACTAAAACAATTTGACCTGATATGAGCCCCCCCTTTACTATTTGAGAAGAAATGCCTTAAGAGCAGATGGTTACCGGAAAGGCAGCCTGAGTGATCAGATCGATGCACACGTCAGTGCAAAGATGAGTTAGGAGACTCCGAATGGTGTGTTCACTGGCAAATTTTACTTCAAAATAGGACTGGACTTGAAAACTGTTATCAAGTTTTGAACAAATAAATGACATGCCTTCAAGTAAAACATAAACGAGTTCCCGTATGACATTCTGTTGATAAAATTAAATTTTAAGTTAATTTGAATTATGCAAGCAAGTAAAAACCTGTGATTAATCATGATTAATCCTAAATTTAAGTGTGTGATTAATCTCTTGGGAAAAAATATATATTTTGACAGAAGTAATATTAATACATGTCATATTTCATTTAATTCACATATACTCACAATAAATTTAGTTTATATAAATACATTACACCCTTTGAAAAATATTATTGTTGTATGTCTTTGAATTGAATAATAGTATTGCTTTGTTTGATTTCCTAGTGTAATTGAGTCACACCACACACCGATATGTACATACCTATTAAAAGCTGTGTCAACAACACAAGGCTGCTTTAAATTGGATTTACACCTCAAACTATATTTTCCTTCTCTATATCCGAACATTTTGGATTATTTTAAGTATTACTTGTGAAGTTTTAAATATCACCCGATCTATGAATTTAATAATTTATGAATTTGTATAGAGTGCATTTATGTGTTCCCAATACCCAGCATTGTTTATTATTGTTAGTGCTCTTCTTTGTAATGTAGGTAACTTCTAGAAGGTGCCAATAGTTAAGATATGGTAATAATTATGGGTGCATGCTCCAAAACATATATTTTAATTTTTTTCGATTCTAAATTAATTACATTTTTAGAATCGATCCGAAAAGAGCTGAGATAGGTTCCAGCACCCCCCGCGACCCCAAAAGAGACAAGCGGTAGAAAATGGATGGATCTAAATTTTAGTTTTTTGTTTTTTAAATACATTTTGGGGTGAAACTATTACTGATATTATTATAATTATTTAAGTTAGTACTGTTGCTCCTATACATTTTTGGTTTTCCTTTTTTATTATTGTATTTAATAAGTATCATGTTATGTGTCCTTTCAATTACGTTGTATATTTTTATTGTAAAGCTGGGCTTGGGTTAGAGATGGGGTTGCTCTATTTTATTTTATTAGATTGATTAACATTATGAGATTTTTGGAAATATAATTTTACAAATGCATTTAAAAATACATATTTTTTTAGGCCAATATTGCGCATATAAGTGGTCTCTCAGCAGCCAAGAGAAGCTTTTATAATCTGTAACCTGTTTTGCAAAGGTTTTATTATTAATCATTTACCAAATAATTGTGTTAAATTGAGAGTTGATTCTCAATGAATCGCCACCCCAAAAATTTAAATGGACTCGCGAGGTGTCCAAAGATCCCCACCTGGTGTAATACTTTATGCTTCAGGTCGTGTTTGTGATCAGATTGGTAGGGTAAATATTATGAAAGAAAGATTGACTCACTGTTTTAGGGTCAGCAGGTTATAACGTCCCATAATATCTTAAAGGGCTAGTTTAGTGTGTATGTTTGCTTGTGCGTTATTGTGTAACTATTTCACCTCGGATAAATAAGTGTCAAATAAACTTGATTGCATCAATGGGAGTAGATTGCATGACACGGGGCAGCGAAATAATGCCGTGGAGACAAGCGGGCCAGTGTTACGAATTGCACTGGAGCAGGTGCAATACAAGAAACAAGACCAGCCTTTCACTGAGAGCATAAACTGAATGCACACTTTTAAGAGTGGGGAAGGGCTGAAAATCTTATAGATCTTTGTGTGAGCAGAACATGTTAGGTCAATTTGACACTAATGACCAATTTCCAGAAGAAAGAATGCACCTAGATACAAGACCCACCCAATTAATTTTTTGGACGAATTCTATTTTGTAACTATATAGGACACACCCATCTATAAGCCGCAGGATTTTAAATGTGAAATATTACCACAGGTGCTTGTGTTCATTTACATATTTTACAATACAATGCCTGTAACACGGTATATAGTAGTCCACCAGAAAAGTCATTGAGTTCTAGGGCTTTTCCAATAAAACGATGCCAGTATATATCGTGACGGACACATAATCGATGTCAATAAAAAATGTGTTTGATAAAATGTTTGTGAGATATATATGTGTGTATGTATGTATGTATGTATGTATGTATGTACATATATATGTGTATGTATATACATATATATGTGTATGTATATATATATGTGTGTATGTATGTATGTATGTGTATGTATGTATGTATGTATGTATGTATGTATGTATATATATGTGTGTATGTATGTATATATATATGTGTGTATGTATGTATATATACGTATATGTATGGATGTATATATATGTATATGCATTTATTTATGTATGTATATATATATATATGTGTGTGTGTATTTATATATATATATATATATATGTATATATATGTGTATATATATGTATGTATGTATGTATGTATATATGTATATATGTCTTGATTGGATTATCCAGAGAATAGTGCTCGATACCGTGGTAGAGCGCAATATGTAGGTGTGGGAAAAATCACAAGACTACTTCATCTCTACAGAACTGTTTCATGAGGGGTTCCCTCAATCATCAGGAGATTTTAATGGAAGCATTCACATACAACAACAAGCGCAGTGAAATCATTTCAACATGCCGCCACAGACGGAAACACCTCCTAGGTAACACATGAGCCAATCACCACACCCTACGCCTGCCTGTACCCACCCACTCAGTGCACTATATAAACCATTGTATGTGAATGCTTCCATTAAAATCTCCTGATGATTGAGGGAACCCCTCATGAAACAGTTCTGTAGTGATGAAGTAGTCTTGTGATTTTTCCCACACCTACATATATATATATATATATATATATATATATATATATATATATATATATATATATATATATATATATATATATATATATATATATATATATATATATATATAAGTTGCGGCTTAGTTCGGAAATGACGGAAAATTCCTGTATGTCGTCTACATGGCCTAGCTGTTGTGATGAAAATTAATTATATTGTTGTATTATTGTGTAATCGTTTCTCCCCCGAGGCTGTTACTTGTGGTTATCTCTATGTTTTGGCTGTTGAGCTTGTCTGGAGAGGTAGTATGAAAACAAGTCGAGTCAGAGGCAACTCTTTCAGAGGCAACTCTCTCTAAATGGGTGTCCATTTACTTCCACCTACAATGTTCGCCAATGGACTAAGATGTGATCAAATTATTGATGAACGGTCAAAGTTAGCGGCACATGTGTTCCCCAACTGGACGTGTTTTACGGCGACATGCCAGCCATTTGTTGCTACAATAATTCCAGATTTTATTCATGTTATGCAATATGTCTTAGACTTGATGTGTGGTAGTTGATCACAAAATAAACCCCACTATGTCCTAAGAAAAACACACCCACTCCCACAGTGTGTGCAATGGATGGTCCCATGTGAGCAGTGGTGGGCTGCATTGACAAAGTGGCCTGAGCTGCACAGATGTTCCTTTTTATTACGTGTCCACATGTCATCAGGACTCCTCCCAGAAGTACTGTGGAGCTCCAGAGTCGAGGCTTCACACAAGGCTGCAGAAAGCCATCCCATTAGGAGAGGCTCATAAACATACCACTAGGGTGTAGACCTGAGAGTTTAATGAGGCTGGAGCCCGGTCTTAGCATATGTTTATCCGTCTTTAAACGGCTTCTGTCGTCCACCTCTGATCCCCATGTATGACTTCTAGTTTGACACGGCTTTATAAATAATGTCTTTTTAATGGACCCTTCAGAGAGTTGTTCATCCCACTCTGTCCTAGACTTGTTTTGATGGGATACATGATGCACCGTGAATAGAGTGGAGACCTCCCATCAGACTTCATGCATTAATTTGGGTTTTTGGTGTAAAGCAGCAAAAATATATGGAAACCTACCGAGGCGGGAATTTCAGTTCTTAAACGTTGAATACTGTTTTTTTTTCGGGACTATAGCGCGTACCAGAGTAGAAGCTGCTCCACTAAATTTTAGAAGAAAAAAATATTTTTCTAATTATTGGCTGCGCCGGACTATAGGCCGCAGAGATATACAATGTGAAGTGAGTTATTTACACAGTAAAATTCTATAAATGTGTATTTACATACCTTAATCATTTCCAAACAGTGCCTCCAACACGGCAGCAAAGTAACTGATCAAACAAAACCGAAGTCAATGTCGTGGATTCAATAGCTGGAATCAGCTAAACAGACTCAATAACTCCACGGTTACATATTGGTAAATTTACCGAGGAATTCGTGAAACTGAAACAATACAAAACGGATGCTTGTACGTAAAAGAAATCGTAACATACATTTCTCACGTCCAAAGGCAAAACCTAGTAACTCACTTCTAGCTGATTTTGAGAAAACGAAGAATAAACAATCTATCTTGATGCTGTCTTACAAAGATCTACAAAGTCATCAAACGTATAGATTTTTTCTTGAGCTTTCATTTTCTTGCCGATTGAGCCATGGATTGAATCTGCTCTCATGAACGTGTGCCCTTTCTCCAGATATTTTATCACAATCTCGGGTGGGCCCCATTCTGCGTTTGCACATTGAGCAAGAGCCGTGTACAGCGTCCAGTTTTTATTTTGACCTCCACAGTTATCTGCCCAAAAGAGTATGCAAGGGGAAGAATCAAGAACAATACATTTAATGAAGGTGCTTGCAACGTCCTGGGCCAATCTTCCAAATATCCCCTCGTGCCATAATATCACATAATCAGGTTGACCGTCAGCCCCCATTCGTGCAAATGTCTCATTAAAGACAATAAGGCGACTGACAAAGAAGCTCCGATTGCTCCCTTGAGATACTAGGTTTTTCTGTTGTATCTACGCGGTTATGTGGTAGTTGCCAGGTCATACCATGCGCGTAACAGCTTACTTACGGAACAAATTACAATATCGCATACACTAATGTAAAGCATATCACCTAGGAACTCCAAAATTATTATCAGCTCAGTTTTGACCAAAATTGAGTTACTGGGTTTTGCCTTTGGACGGGAGATTTGTAACAAGGGCTGGGCGATATGGCCTTTTATTAACATCTTGATATTTCTAAGCCATGTCACGATACACGATATATATCTCGATATTTTGCCTTAGCCTTGAATTAACACCTGATGCATATAATCACAGCAGTATGATAATTCTATGTGTCTACATTAAAACATTCTTGTTCATACTGGATTAATATATGCTCATTTTAAACTTTCATGCAGGGAAAGAAATCACAACAAAGTCAAATTACCAAAAGTTAATTTATTAAACAGTTATCAAGCAGTGGCACAAATATTCATGTCATTTCAAAACAGAAAGTGCAAGATTGTCAGAGACATTTTAAAACAAGCTATTAGTGCACTTTTGTGCATGATTTCAGTCAGATGACATATCAAAACACTAAATTAAAGTGCACTTTTTGTACAGAACGCCACTACAGTAGTTTAAAACAAATAAAGTGCACTTTTGTGCATGATGTCACTCAAGATATTTCAATAAGTGTCAAATAAAAATGAGCTGCATAATAGGAAATCAATTAGTATATGTCCTTCGCTATGTGGTAGGTTCCTGCGAACGTTATCTCCTTCTGTTGTTGACTATTTTTTTCATACAGTGTTGATGTAGAAATAGTTGCTTTGGCATTTTGTTGGTGTGGCACCGAACGGAGATGTTGACATGCGGAGTTTCAAGCACTCCTTATTCTTTAGCGGGTGACATTTCAGATGATGCTACATTAGCAGTAGGTGCTACTTTTTGTAGCAACACTTTTGCCACATAATTGTTCCCGCTTGAAGCCAAACCACCGCCAGACGATGGACCCCGTGCTGTTTTTCTTGGGAATTAATTATTCCTTCATTTGTTCCCAGATTCACACCTTGTCTCTCTCGTATTACCACCTGCACCGCACCGTTAGCATCACAGCTAATGTTACCACGTCGCTACCTGTCTGCTCCGCGGGAGCGTGTGACGTTGCACACGTGAAGTATGTAACAAGGTGCGCTTGTTTTAAGGAGAGACAAGAAAGAGTGGGAAACACATGCTGTGTAATGCCCGCAGCTAAATGCAATTGCGAGAGAACGTATACTCGAATATCACGATATAGTCATTTTCGATATATCGAGTATATAAGCAAGAAACACTGTAGAAATTCTCCAAACAGCACCTGCAGCTAGCAAACTCGTCCAAAATGTGGCACCATAGCACAAACAATAACACACCATTTCAGTGTCTTTGCATGTGTTTTATAGAAACTATTTGCATTAGGGCGGTCAGCGGAGAGAAATCCATACATTAGACGTACCGTTTTATAAGCCGCAGGGTTCAAAGAATAGAAAAAAGTAGCACCTTATATTCCGGAATTTATGGTTTATTACAGGCTTTCCTGATGATATTGACCTCATTTGAATTCGGGATTTTTGCAACCCCCTCAGTTTGGGTGAGTACTTCAAAGTGGACGATGTTTTCCACTACCTTCTCCTCAGTGCTAACCTTTCAAGAGGTGTGGAGTGACGTTCTATGAGAGCGGATGTTTGTGTCGGATGCAACAAGTAAAACGGTCCTTACACAAGCAACACAGGGTACTCTTGTTCAGACCGGTGACTTTTAGATCAGGTGGGATTTCATTTAGCTCCAAACGGATTTTCTTTTTTATTATGTTTTGAATTCAGTCATGAAAAGTGCCTTCAGTAGCTGTGATGGTGGTGGGAGGAGTGTTCCCTTGAGGTTTTCAGTATGCATGTTGTAACACGGAGAAAGGGTGTGTTCCCTAGTGGTACCCTGAAGCCGCACAGTCGTTCAGTTTGGAGTTCAAGCAAAATGGAACAATCGGCCTGAAAATTCTAACATTCTCTAAACTGTCACCGTCATGGTGCTCAGCTTATTTCATCAGATTTAGTAAGCAACAAAAAGGATTTATTTTGGCTTTCTATTGATTGCTTTTTCTTTCACTTTTCTGAATAATTTCCCCTTAAATGTAAGCACAAAGGTCTAGAGATATAGGCAAACCAAAGAGGGAATTGAAACAAAAATAAATGGTGACAGCATATTGGAGAGCACGATTTGTGTCTACTGCAAAGCATAGTAACATCAGCTACTTTGAAAATGGTTCGAAAATGGAAAGTTTAATTTGAAGAAGCGCTGTGCAGGGGTGGTATAGCTTGGTTGGTAGAGCGGCCGTGCCAGCAACTTGAGGGTTGCAGGTTCGATCCCCGCTTCCGCCATCCTAGTCACTGCCGTTGTGTCCTTGGGCAAGACACTTTACCCACCTGCTCCCAGTGCCACCCACACTGGTTTAATATGTAACTTGGATATTGGGTTTCACTATGTAAAGCGCTTTGAGTCACTAGAGAAAAAGCGCTATATAAATATAGTTCACTAATAATGATACCGTAATAACATTCTCGATAGTTAGTGTTACCATTTTAAATTAGAGGTATCAAAAAAGCGCAATTGATAGCTGCACTTTGATAAACTCACAACTGTCTAGCGCCAGCTCGCGAACTTGAAAACAAGAGACATTAATGTCTTTTCTCATTAAGAAACACCATACCCCCATTTAAAGTTATTTAAACTCATTACTGTCTGAACAAAATGCTGTAAGTATATATGTAATGTAGTAACACGCACATTCATAATGTCATGTACTTTGTATTGTATTTTGGTAATATCAAGCATTGCTGGAACTTTTATTTTTGGGCGCATTGATTTCACAGAGCTTACACAGCTATTTCCCTCAATAACTACCACTAATCATGAAAGCCACGACTACTCCTTTGAGACAAATGACAATCCAGAACCTTATATTTTTTAGCCTGAGTTTAAGAATGATGAGCTACAACCATGATAAAACAATCACCTACTGTACAAAGATTGCTGTCACTGGGATGCAGACTGATGGGATGTTTATATATTTCAGTTTAAGACTTGTGTTCCCTGTTTGAATGATTAAGTAAATATAATCACCACTACTCAAGTAAGAAAAAAAAGTAGGTGCAAACGAGCATCTTTGTTCCGTCTTCCTGGCGATGTCTTCAGGTCTAAATTGAATTTCAAAGTTGACTTGCCTGTCATGATTTATAATCGGGCACAAACCTGTACCAACTCCAAGACAATGCTGCCGCTCAGTATGTCAATAGCTGCTGTAGTCGCCTACGTGATCAAAGCGCAGTGTAACCTAAAGTAGCTCCTTGGCGGTAGCTCTTCCAGTAACAATGTCGCAAATACTTGGTTATTATGCAGATCATGGCATGGAAATGGAGCATTCTTGGCAATTTTTGCATGTATTTAGAGGGCTTTATATGCGGAATAGATTACTCTTATTAGCTACCTCTTGCTAGCGTCGTTATTTTTTCTGCAATTTTAAAAAATATTTTAAAAAACACATACAAAATATTTTGAATATGTTGTCTCACACATGGATCGTGAATTATAGCCAAAAAAGTACAGTTCCGATTTAACTGTGATACATGTTCCAACACACATTTACGGATACAGTGGGGCAAAAAAGTATTTAGTCAGTCACCGATTGTGCAAGTTCTCTCTCTTAAAATGATGACAGAGGTCTGTAATTTTCATCATAGGTACGCTTCAACTGTGAGAGACAGAATGTGGGAAAAAAAATCCAGGAATTCACATTGTAGGAATTTTTAAATAATTGATTTTTAAATTATGGTGGAAAATAAGTATTTGGTCACTTCAAACAAGGAAGATCTCTGGCTCTCACAGACCTGTAACTTCTTCTTTAAGAAGCATTTCGGTCCTCCACTCGTTACCTGTATTAATGACACTTGTTTGAACCCGTTATCTGTATAAAAGACACCTGTCCACAGCCTCAAACAGTCAGACTCCAAACTCCACTATAGCCAAGACCAAAGAGCTGTCGAAGGACACCAGGAAAATAATTATAGACCTGCACCAGACTGGGAAGAGTGAATCGACAATAGGCAAGCAGCTTGGTGTGAAAAAATCAACTGTGGGAGTAATTATCAGAAAATGGAAGACATACAAGACCACTGATAATCTCCCTTGATCTGGGGATCCACGCAAGATCTCATCCTGCAGTGCCAGACGTGTCCCCCTGCGTAAGCCAGTGCATGTCCAGGCCCGTCTGAAGTTTGCCAGAGAGCACATGGATGATACAGCAGAGGATTGGGAGAATGTCGTGTGGTCAGATGAAACCAAAATAGAATTTTTTGATATAAACTCAACTCATCGTGTTTGGAGGAAGAAGAATACTTAGTTGCATCCCAAGAACACCTTATCTACTGTGAAGCATGGGGGTGGAAACATCATGCTTTGGGGCTGTTTTTCTGCTTAGGGGACAGGACGACTGATCCGTGTTAAGGAAAGAATGAATGGGGCCATGTATCGTGAGATTTTGAGCCAAAACCTCCTTCCATCAGTAAGAGCCTTGAATGTTTGACCAAATACTTATTTTCCACCATAATTTACAAATAAATTCTTTAAAATTCCTACAATGTGAATGCCTGGATTTTTTTTCACATTCTGTCTCTCACAGTTGAAGTGTACCTATGATGAAAATTAAAGACCTCTGTCACCATTTTAAGTGGGAAAATTTGCACAATCGGTGGCTGACTAAATACTTTTTTGCCCCGCTGTAAGTCGCGATGTTGGCAGAAAGGATGAATGTGATACAAATAATAGTATTTTAGTGTGTTGGGGAGGTCAACAATTTTTGCTGGATAAGTAGAGCAGTGTATTTTTCAGCAGAGGCAGGGCAGGAAATGGGCATTGCAGGGTGTGCCAAGAGACAGGAAGCGTTACTGAGCAGTTTCTCAACCTCTCACCATTTGTTAGTTTGGAGATCTGAAGAAGTGGATTTGGGAAGAAGTGGATATTGTGTATTATTTTTACTAAAGATTGATTCTTGCATTTTGCATTAAGCGAGAAATATCGTCCAAACTTAGTCGGGATTAAAATGAATAAAGGTACAGCTCATAAATAGGAATACACTCATCTTTTGTCATAATATAAAGGTTTATATCCATTTGGATGTAAAATCAACTTGAAGGTGTTGACTAAGTGTCAATCAGGAATGATAATTTGACAAATATTTAGACTTTAACAAAAGAGGTTATAGGGATTACCGCTACTTAGATGACTATTATACATATTAAATTACCAGTAGAATGGGAATTTTTTTTTTACTTTTTATGCTTCATTGTGTTTCATTGTATCTATCCTTTAAACCATATCCAATTGTTTTTCCAATCCACAAAGTATGTGAAAATACCGTCAAAACGTAACAAAATATCACAATTTCAGACGGACATTCTGAATATTTCGCTCCGAATGTCTTCAGCATTAATAATTA
>NC_084623.1:46621376-46646376 GCF_033978795.1 Nerophis ophidion
CAACTTTTTTAAGTCGGGGTCCACGTAAATCAATTCTTGGTAAAAATTCATGGTCTACACATAGAACAAAAATAAGTTTTTATCACACAGTTGACGTGCAAGTTTAAGCCCCACTCAGATTAAAATTTGATTGTTGAAAATGACGCTAACTAGTGCAATTGTTCTCCGAAGTTGCGGCCATCTGACAGAGAGTTGCCAATTGTTGTCTAAAACTATAGACAAAAAAAACCCACAAGCAAGCATCCCTGTGCTTCATACATTGGAAAGCCATCTAGAGCAGGGGTGCCAAAACTTTTTGCCTCAAAGAACCCAAGTAAAAATGTGTCAATAGTATGCGGGCCAAACCATGCAACAGCACTATGTGCAGAATTTAGCCTCATACCGCCATATATAAAATAATTAAGGTACAGGTGTTGAGATCGTCAGGTTCAATAAATGGCAACGAGTTAACCTGTAGAAAAAAAATCTATACATTTTTACGATTAAATAAAATTGCAGCTCAGTCCCAAGAATTCTACCATAAAATGTACGGTATTATTTTTTGCATAAAATTACTGTAAATTAAAAAACTGTACCACTGTTTTTCTAAAATTACGGTAACTGAGCAGGCAGTTTTTTTTTTATTAGTTTTTTTCAACCAAAAATTCTATTGCAATTTTTTTGCAGTGCATTACTGTACCGGTAATTTAAAAACTCGGGCTGTGAATCTTGGGCACCACACGATTCGATTCAAAATGATTTTCGATTTAAAATCTATACTTTTTCAATATCAAAGGGTGCCAATTCTAAGATCAACTACACTCCTCCATAAAATAAACAGCTCTGGTCAGTTTCTATATTACTTAATAAAATTCTACTCAAAACCTTTAATACAAATAAGGCAACAAGAGAAGCATCCAACATTTCTAATTTCTGAAGTAAATCTGTACAGCAAATATAGGCAACTACATAAACAATATGATTTGCTGAACGGGACAGATTGAAAATTCATAAAAATAAATGTAATTAATTTGTAACTGATTAAGAATCGTTAGAAATAAGAATTGCAATTCATCTGAAAATTTATTTTTTTGACACCCCTATTATAAACTGGTTGTACTGACATTTTTCTGGTAAAATGCTGGTGACTCAGCTGCCAGTTTTTTTTTTTGTTTTTTTTTACAGAAAAATCTACGTTAACTTCTTTTTAAAGTACATTACTGGGAATTGAAAAAGAGCACCACTTAGTTTTACTGCAAAATTCTGGTGACTGAGCTGCTACTTTTTTGCTGTTCTTTTTACAGTACATTGCTATGAATGGAAAAATGGTACCAGCGATGATTCCAAACTTTCGGTGATTGTGCTGCCAGGTTTTACCGTAAAATCTACTGGCTTTTTGACTATATAGACTTGCCATCAGTTATTGTGTAGCTTGAAAGAGTGCAGTATGAATATGTATCAAATTTAGTGGCCACCCTTTGGCGGGGCAAATTTGTCTCGCGGACCCCACTTTGGGCATCTCTGATCTACAGGATGAAGTCATTAACCCTGCGAAGCACAAGTGGGGGAAATGGGTAATTGGCAAATTACATCCCTAAACAAATAATGGCTCCCTGGAGGTAAAAAAAAAAATGCATACACATTTTTGTTTTAATTTGGTTTCTTTAGGACATACATGACAAACCTTCCTGTTAGAAATTCCACTGTTTGTATTAAACATGCTTCACTGATGTCAGTATTTGGCGAGCGCCGTTTTGTCCTAGTTTCGGCGGGCTTTGAACTTGCCGTAGTTTGATTACAAGTACAACTTTCTCCGACACTGCCACAGAAAGACGTGTTTTATACCACTCCTCCTTTGTCTCAGTTTGTCCACCAAACGTCTTATACTGTGCGTGAATGCACAAAGGTGAGCTTTGTGGATGGTATTGACATTATTGAATGTGTGGAGTGCTAATCAGGCATATTTGGTCACTGCATGATTGCAAACTTATCGATGCTAACGGGTTATCTAGACTAGCTGTATGTACATATTGCGTGATGTTGCCTCGTTTGTATGCATATTTGAGCTCATTTAATTTACTTTACGTATGTCCTCTTGTGTATTAGTTATATTTGCATGTCTCATGACACATTATCTGTATGTAAGATTGGCTGCATTTCTGATAGTTGTTTGTGTGCCATGTTGTTCCCGGCCACAGCAAACGTTACCTAACTTGCAAGGATTGTAATAAATCCAATAGAAGAAGACAGCCTTTCGTTTCCTTATCTTGGACGCACACTTTTATACCTTTGGCCATTCTATGCCAAGAGTTATCTCACCGTCTGAGAAGTCTCTGTTCTTACTAATGTTTTCTAATGTTGTAAAAATGTGTAGATTACTGTCAACATTTCTGTCAACAAAGATTTGTGTTTGTCAGCCTGTGACACACAATCATTTTGATAGTAGGCTAATATAGACATCATTTGTTGCCTTCTTTTTAACACTTATACAAGGCTTTTATTTGTTAGAGGCTCCAGACAGATTATTTTTGGGATTTTTGGTCCATAATGGCTCTTTCAACATTTTGGGTTGCAGACCCCTGACCTAAACAAATGAATAAGCCAAAAAAATGCATCCTTTCTTTGTCTGCTCATACCCTATTGCACTTGCTGTGTCTCTGAATCGTACTTTAGGGAAACTAAATACAACTTTCCCCCAATGCTTCCTACTAATCATTAGCCTTTTATAGGGAAGAGCCAGTGAGTTGTTTGCTTAAGCAGGCAAAAGATGCTTCCTCTCTGCACAGCCAGCCTACTATCAGCATATCAATGACCTGCTTTCTTATGCCCAGCCGGACATGCCAGCTCCAAGTTAACATGGTTAAAACACTTGATTCTGAAACTCTGAGTGAAGGAAGTATGTTTAAAAGATGCAACTGTCTTTTCGGAAGTCTTTGCCTGAATCGTTCGTTTGCTTTACTTTACTTTAAGTGAAAAGTAAGGAACGTAGTAAACCCTGAAGAATGAAGCAGATATGCCCACCAGGGTAAATGACTGATTTCACTTCTCATTGTAGTTTCTGATCACTTGGGTTTGTCTCTCAATGTGAGGAGCTAATTGACCATTGATGCCAGTCAACCTCCTCGGCCAACTGCAGGAGTCCTGGGCAGCTGGCTCCCTCATTCAACACAAAAGTACAAGGTCTCCCTGTGGACTAACTGGGTCATCCTCCTGTGGGAACCGGTTGCACTAAATGGAGAAAAGGGGGTTTGAATTGATTCAGAATTGCAACACGTGAAAATGAACGTTAATGTTGAAAGTAACAAAAGTAGGTGTTAGTATTAAATAAAAATCATTGTAAAACCATGATTGATAACACTTTGATAAACTCATGGACCGGTGATAGTGCTCATTTCCTGGAAAAGCGTGTGAGCGCTAGTTCATTAGCTGGCTTAAATGAAATACGAATACAGGAGAAATTAACGTCTTTCCCCATTAGGAAACGACATACCCTAATCTAAATTGATATAAACACATTGCTGTCCCAGCAACTAAACTATTGAATTGTGCACTCTGAACATACAGACTTTGCTATCTTAGTACAGAGTAGGGTTGTACGGTATACCGGTATTAGTATAATACCCCGATACTAATGAATCATATTTGGTACTATACTGCCTCTAAAAAGGAAAGGTCCCCCGCCCCCGTCGTCGTCACGTGGTGTCATTGCAGGTTTACCAAAATATTCGTATGGGGACAGCACTAGTACAGAGTGATCTTTTTTTAATGCAAGTCATGCAGCCAAACACCCTTTTTTATTTATCCTTAAAAACACTCTCAAACTTTGACAAATTAAAAAGCCATCCATCCATCCATCTTCTTCTGCTTATCCGAGGTCTGGTCGCGGGGGCAGCAGCCTTAACAAAGAAGCCCAGACTTCCCTCTCCTCAGCCACTTCGTCCATCTCCTCCCGGGGGATCCCGAGACGTTCCCAGGCCTGCCGGGAGAGATAGTCTTCCCAACGTGTCCTGGGTCTTCCCCGGGGCCTCCTACTGGTCAGACGTTCATCTTAAATAGTAGAAGATAAACATAATCAAACACTTAAACAAAAATCTCTCTTAGAAAAGCCAGAACAATATTTTATATTCTTTTTTGCCAATGAAAGTACATTGTGTGTCAATCTGTTTTATTTATTTTTTTAATAAAACCTGGTCCAAAGATGTCAGAATGTGTATAGGTACTTTTTTAACACATACAACAATACCATGATAATAATGGTAACAGTGGTCATTTTGGTTACGATAATCGAGATATGACATTTTAATATCATTACATCTTTAGAACAGAGTGATCGTCCTACACTCAGGAGTGCGAAACCAAGGTGATTTTACAGAGCGTTCAAGTACCGCTGAACAGAGTAGAATGCCACAACGCCTGACAGAAATAATAGATAATAATAACAGGGTTTATTTATTCTGTAATTTTCATTTAAATAAATCTTAACGTGCTACAGTACAAACTAATATTTAAACCAATAAAAGTTTATCCAAGACAGATAAAATAGTAAGACTAAAACACTATCAGTAAACCCTAAGAAACACAAAACCTGCACGATAGAGGGTTTTCTAACAATGTGTCTATTTGTTTGAGGTATTTCCAAAAAATACTTAATCAACATATTTCAGTGTTGTGTGTACTAAGTACTTTTAGAGCACATTCCACAGTACTTTGATAATAATAACAGTGATAATTATGATCACGACAATGTGAAATGTTCATATAGTTACATCCCTACCATGCAACACATGTATCAATGTTAAAGAGATATCAGCGCAACTAAGCGAAGAAAAAAACCACATTTTAAAATGAGTCAACTTTTCAAAAAGTGTGTCGATAGATTAGTCGTTAGAAAATTTGTCATGAGTGGCAGCGGAAGATGGGACAAAAGTTAGACTGTGCTTGCTCCTCCCCCTGTGGTCACTCTGGTTTACTTCCAGTCCTGACTGCTTGCAAACTGGCACCGGAGGACTCGGGACATCTGTGGGAAGTGTGATTATGAAACAGATCCGTCATACAACAGCACTGTGTAAACGGCATTGACTTTTATTTTGCCAACTGGACGTTTTGCACAGTTCTTGCAAAACTTGTGTTTCCCTTTGACGGTGACGTGTGATTTATTGTTGTTTCCTGTTGCGTTTGACATTGCAACAAGGCCAACTCTTTGACACCTTGTCTTGAAAGCACACAGTGCATAAAATAATATTTGCGGAGTCTATTTATTAATTGGTGAACAAGTGCTGAAGTGTTTTGAGCTCTGCTTGCTGAATTGACAACTATTGGACAGTGGATGCATCCCAAAGTAGGATGTCTGTCATGCAGTTTTTAGAAGATTGTAACTTACTTCCATTGGTGTTGATAATTTGAGATGGTAGCTATATTCTTTAATCATGACAGGTCTCATATGTTGAGGCGGCCGTACTCATCAAATGCAGGGAAGCGCCCAGTCAGAACTATCAACTGCTGCCTTGAATACTAACATGGCAGAAAATAGGTCAAATCTACTCCGACTTAACCGACCCTCAATCTCGCTTTGGGCAGATAGAAATTGGAAAATATATTTTTTTGGAAGTTGTGGAATTTGATTAATTGAAAATGTGTTTTCTCTTCCTCACAGGCAGTCAGCATCAACAAGGCCATCAACACACAGGAGGTCGCTGTCAAAGAGAAGCATGCGAGGAATATCCTTATATTTGCAGAAAAGTGAGCCAATGTGTGATTCCATGAGTGTCCCATGTGTTCTCTAGCGAGGGTTACGTTAGTAGATCAAAACAACACACGGAGGGTAACATCATCTGCTCTGCAGATAATTTAATCCTATGGGATACAAAGTATACGGTGAGACAGAGGGGGCAAAGCAGTGAGCAGACTTACTGAAGGGCCAGCCAAAATGTTGCCTAACCTGGACATGTTATACTGCATCCGGAAAGTCATCACAGAGCTTCACTTTTTCCGCATTTTATGTTACAGCCTTATTCCAAAATGGAATATACGTGTGTGTGTGTGGGTGCATGTGCGTGCGTGCGTACATTTTTATATATATATGTGTATGTGTATATATATGTGTGTGTGTGTGTGTGTGTATATATATTGTATATATATGTGTGTGTGTGTATATATGTGTGTGTATACGTATATATGTGTATATGTATATATATATATGTGTGTATGTATATATATGTATATGTTTGTGTGTATATATATGTGTGTGTGTATATGTGTTTATGTATATATATATATATTTATATATATATATGTGTGTGTGTGTGTGTGTGTGTGTATATATATATATATATATATATATATATATATATATATATATATATATATTAGGGGTGTAACGGTACACAAAAATTTCCGTTCGGTACGTACCTCGGTTTAGAGGTCACGGTTCGGTTCATTTTCGGTACAGTAAGAAAACAACAAAATATACATTTTTTGGTTATTTATTTACCAAATTTGTAAACAATGGCTTTATCCTTTTAACATTGGAAACATTATAATAATTCTGCCCACGTTAATCCACATTAAACTGCCTCAAGTTGTTGCTTTGATTAAATAAAATGACAAAACCTTTCTTCTACATATAAAAAGTGCAACATTAAACAGTTTCAAGTCAACTCATCATGCTTAATTTATTACAGCATTTGGGAAATTTGTAGTTGACTTTTATTATACACACACACACACACACACACACACACACACACACACGCACAGCAAAATGAGCTAACGTAACGCTAAAAGCTAATTAGCCTTCACCTCAACTATGAGCGAGCTGAGCTGCAGTTTAAGTTTCTAGAAGGTCAACGGGCTCATGTGATGTTTGTGATAGTTGTGACTGGGAAGTGTTTTTTTATATTTTGGGGAGAGTTCGATGTCAGCTGCTCACCTGCTAGACACATATCTGCTCATCTCGACGCCGGAGCACTAACTCCATGCTTTCTGAATACGCACTGCTGATTGGCTGTTACATCGCTCTGAATACGCTCTGCTGATTGGCTGTTACATTGCTCTGAATATGCACTGCTGATTGGCTTTGTATGTAACCAATCAGATGGTTGTGTGGGTGGGACAATACTGGGTGCTCACTGCTCAGACAGAGGCAGAAAGCAGAGCAGCTTGTTAAGACTTTAATTTACAAACTCGTTTGATACACCCTCGTACCGAACCGAAACCCCGTACCGAAACGTTTCAATACAAATACACGTACCGTTACACCCCTAATATATATATATGTATGTGTGTATATATATATATATATATATATATATATATATATATATATATATATATCTCCTCCCATAAGAAGATGTACTGAAATAAAACAATTCTGATATGTGAGTCGTGTACTCACTTCAATCTGGTATTGCTTATTATAATGTGGACAGAAATGACAATCATGTTTGAAGGTTATGTCAGATGATTTGTCTTACTGATTTACAGTAACGTACAGGGAAGTGAACATTATAAACAATGCATTAAAATGCATTCCAATTATATTATTGTTTGTTTGGAGGGAATGGGTGAAAGTGTCATTGTTGGTCAGTACTCGTTCTAGAAATTGTTCCTTGACCGTGTCACCTTGCATTTTGGGGACGCATCACGAGAAAGGCGCCCACACTTTCTGGGCAGCAATCAACCGGCTTCCTCTCTCCAGCAATGCGGTGCTCTGCTGGAAGTTCTGCCACGTCTTCCACAAACTGCTGCGAGATGGACATCCACACGTGCGTAACTCTCTGCTCCACTCCTACATTTTTCTTTTATAAGTTCCACTATTAATGCCCACAATTACCACTCCATTTACCACATATTATATTTCACGTCAATTAATAATTTCTTCCCACACTTCCAGGTGATAAAGGACTCTATGAGGAATAAAGCGGATTTGACCGATATGAGCAGAATGTGGGTAAGGAAGTACACACATCACATTATCTCCTCTGTTCACTACCAATGGTGTGTTTTTGTGAAATTAATAGTCAAACATGAGAAAATCACAGGCATTCCATACCATTCCAACGTGTTCCATTTGCGTGTTGTATCTCTCAAAATAAACTTTTTAAAATACTTTTTACCTGATTATACACATTAAACTATTAAAAATGTGAACGGTCCAAGTTAAACAAATTTATTTCATTGTTGACGGTGTCACTAAGACCTGTGTGAAGTTGGCCCCCCGTATCTTTGCAAAAAAATCATCCTTTCGTTTGTACTACGTTAGCCACCCCCAGTCCCCCTCAACTCGTCAAAACCTATTCAAACTTGTCCCATTTGTCTGTGCTACGTTTGTGCTGCAGCAATGTTTTGTCCAACTATTACTTTTTGTGCCATTAACTTGTTAATATTCATAACCACCCCCAACCTTGTCAAAAAAAACTTGGCCCAAACATTTTTGCTGCAAAAAATAGGTATGTAGGTAGGTCTTTGTCATTGCACAAGTACAACGAAACTTTGTTTTCAGCACAAACCCATTCAAGATTAGACCGTGTACAGGGTTACAAAACAGGAACGCTGATGGGTCGCCACAAGGCGCCCCGTAAAAGATGGGGAAAAAGGTAAAAAGCTGGGGAAGGATGGGTAAAAAAATACAATCTAGACTGGGCTCCTAAGGGGGCCCAGTCTGGAGTGGGAAAAAACCTTAGCTAAGCACATATACATGTTACAACATATATCTAGCAACAGAGGTAAGGGTTCGCGGGGTCATGGCGGCAGGCCGCAGCTCTCGGGCGCTGACCATCCTATGGGTATGGGGGTAAAAAGTTTTTTTCTAACTGTTGTAGTTTTCATTTTAACATGATTTTTATTCCTAATGAGCCCTCCACCTTGTCAAAATGTCCCCAAACTTGTCCTATTTGTTTGTGCTACGTTGTGATTTTTTTTTTGCTGCAAAATGTTTGGTCTATTATAGGTTTTATGTTGTTAATGTTTTATAGTTCCTATGTTATTCAAGTGGTATTATTCATAGCAAGCCCCAACATTGTCAAAATATCCTCAAATCTGTCTAATTTGTTTGTGCTACCCTTGTGCTGCATTTTTTTTTGTCTATTAGAGTTTTTATGTTGTTATTATTTTGTAGTTTTTATGTTATTACCTTGTCAAAATACCCCCAAATCTGTCCAATTTGTTTGTGCTACGTTTGTGCTGCAAAATGTTTTTGTTTGACTATTGTGGTGTGTATGTTCACCTTTCATTACAAAACCCAGCACCCCACCAGCCCCTCACCTTGTCCCAAACATTTGTGCTATGTTTGTGCTGCAACCTTTATAGTTTTTGTTTTTGATGTTGCATATTTATTAAGTTATTATTCACAACAAGCACCCCTACCTTGTCAAAATCTCTGCGAATGTGTCCAATTCATTAGTGCTACGTTTGTGCTGCAAATTTTTTAGCTGTTAATAGTTTTTATGTTAATGTTTTATAGTTTTCATGTTAACTTTGTACAAATCTACCCAAAGTGTCCCATTTGTTTGTGTTGCACATTTTTTGTCCATTAAAGTTTTTATGTTAACGTTTTATAGTTGTTTGTTATTAACGTGTTGTTATTAATAACCTTGCGCCAAAATCTTGTCAACATATCCCCAAACCTGTCAAGTTTTGTTTCTGCTACAATTTTTCTGGGTGTGCTGCAAAATATTTTTAACTATGACTACGTTTACACTGCAGGCCGAAGTGGCCCAATTCCAATTTTGCTGGAGATCTGATTTTTTTCCAGCTGATTGTTTACACAGCAAGTAAAATGTGATTTTTTTTTTTTTTTTTTTCAGACTCCAGTGTAAACGTGCACAGGCCCCAATGTGGCCCCAATGTGGCCTTGGCGTCACTTGCATGCACACTCTGATTAAGTTAAGACAAGGGAAGTTGACCCTTATATTTATATATTACATATAGCCTATTATTTGACAAGCGATGCACCGAAAAGTTAGTCGTCTTAAATAAAAAACGAAACTGCATCTTGTGATGAAATATCCATTGCCGCTGGCGACTGCATCATTCCGGCTAACACGAATGACGTAGCTCGCCCAAAGCTGGCAAAAAAAACACATTCAGTCCACATTTAGGTCTCATTACGTTTAGACTGAAGTCACATTTAAAAACATCAGATTCTAATCAAATTTGAACTACCTCCTGATGCAAAAATATCAGATTTGAAGCACTTTGGAGTGTTTAGGCTGGCAAAAAAAAAAATCAGATCTTTGTCACTTGAGGGCAAAAAAATAAGATTTGGTGGGCACTGTAAACGGGGCCTATTACTTTAATGCTAACATTTTATTATTCATAACCAGCCCTCCCACCTTGTCCCACACATTTGTACTCAGTTTGTGCTGCAATGTTTTTTTGTGACAATTATAGTTCTTGTAACTAATGTTTTATAGTTTTGTTATCAATGTTATTATTCATAACCAGCCCTCCCACTTTGCCCCAAATATTTGTGCTAAGTTTGTGTTGCAATTTTTTTTGTTTTTTTACCCATTATGATTTTTGTTACTAAGGTTGTATAATTTTTGTTATTCATGTTTTATCAATCAATTATTTATTTATATAGCCCTAAATCACAATTAATAACCAGCCCCTTCACATTGTCAAAATCTCCCCAAACTTGTAAATTTAGGTTGTGCTATTTTTGTGCTGCAAAAAAAATGTCTATCACAGTTTTTATGTGAATGTGTTATTATTCAAAAACCCCCCAAACTTGTACTATTTGTTTGTGTTACATTTGTGCTACAAACATTTTTGTCATTGGCTGTCGTTAGATACTCATTCTGCTTCTTTTCCTCAGCACTGTTCTTATAGTCGGAAAACAAAATGATGTCGATCTCTAACTATAAGCTAATGCTAGCAAGTAGGACTGGATGTTTTGATTGGATCTACCAGGGTTTACTGTGACATTCCCAACAGAACAAAACATTTTATTTTTAAGATAGATAAATCATGATTTAGGTACCAGGACTGTGCTGAAATTTTAAATGAATGCAGCTGAGATAGGCTCCAGCACCCCCCAGGACCCTGAAAGGTAGAAAATAGATGAATGGATGATTCCTTGTTGTGTTTAGAAGAATAGAGCCTATTGACTGTTAGAGGAAGTTGTTCACACTTCAAATGTTAATTGGAAGTTGTTCACACTTTAAATGTTAATTAAAAACTCCCTCTTGTAGGCTTTCCTTGAGGGGGATACTGTTTGGACCCGTGATGCTTGTCTCTTTCCTGATCCAGCCTCTTTTTCCACCCGCAGGGTCACTTAAGTGAAGGCTACGGCAAACTCTGCAGCATCTACCTCAAACTGCTCATCACCAAAATGGAGTTTCACATCAAAGTGAGTTGGCCTGGCCTATAAAACACATTGAGACTCCCTCATCACTAGTTATCTTTGTCTCACGCTCTCATTTTAATGCCGCCTTGTTTCTGTGGAGGCATGGGCGGGTCTTCATGAAAGTGAAACTAATGGTATTCGGACATCCTTTCTTAGGGCTGGGTGATATATGGCTGAAAACTGTTTATATCGGCCTATCGATGATTACTGATTTTTTTTTTGACCTATCAAAAATAAGGACCAGGAGGAAAATATATTAAATATGAACATTTGTATTTAGAATATAGCCTTCTTCTGATTATAATCCCCTCAGCTATCAAAGCAGAAAGGAACGGAAATGTCAACACAAGCATGGAAAACAATCAACTTGAACAACATACTAAAATTTCATTCAACATTTAACTATAACCTCTTAAAATTAAGGTGCAGAAATAAGGAATATAAAAAAATGCTTACTAAAGTGTAACAAAAATAGTGCAGAATGTGAAAATGTAAACACAGAGAAACATGAGAAGAACTATTTTCTGCATGTTTAGTGCCAGGAAGTTACAGCTGTGCTCTAAAGCAGTGGTTCTCAGCCTTGTGTCCTTTTTTTTTCTTTTCTTCTTTGTCATGAAAAAGGGACGTTTTTGTCATGAAAAAGGGATTTTTTTGTGGTTGGTGCACTATTTGTAAGTGTATATTGTGTTCGAGCACTTTGTCATCAGTTTCTGATTCATACAATTGTATAACAGCGCAAAATATTGCTCATTTTTAGTGGTCTTTCTTGAACTATTTGGAAAAAACGATATAACAAAAAAGTTGTTGAAAAATTAACAAGTGATTCAATTATAAATAAAGATTTCTACACATAGAAGTAATCATCAACTTAAAGTGCCCTCTTTGGGGATTGTAATAGAGATCCATCTGGATTCATGAACTTAATTGTAAACATTTCTTCACAAAAACAAAAATCTTTAACATCAATATTTATGGAACATGTCCACAAAAAATCTAGCTGTCAACACTGAATATTGCATTGTTGCATTTCTTTTCACAGTTTATGAACTTACTGTACATTCATATTTTGTGGAAGTATTATTCAATAAATATATTTATAAAGGATTTTTGAATTGTTGCTATTTTAGAATGTTTTTTTTAAATCTCACGTACTCCTTGGCATACTTTCAAGTACCCCCAGGGGTACGCGTACCCCCATTTAAAACCACTGGCCTAGTGGTTAGAGTGTCCGCCCTGAGATCGGTAGGTTGTGAGTTCAAACCCCGTCTGAGTCATACCAAAGACTATGAAAATGGGACCCATTTCCTCCCTGCTTGGCACTCAGCATCAAAGGTTGGAATTGGGGGGTAAAATCACCAAAAATTATTCACGGGCGCGGCAACTGCTGCTGCTCACTGCTCCCCTCACGTCCCAGTGGGTGATCAAATGTGATGGGTCAAATGCAGAGAATAATTTTGCCACACCTAGTGTGTGTGACAATCATTGGTACTTTAACTTTAACTTTAATAACCTGGTGCGCCTAATGTACGGAATAATTTTGTCGGGTCCCGACTCTGGACAGCCAGCACTTCATCCATGGCCACCGAACCTGTGTGTCCCCGCCCCTCCTCTACAGGGGAGAGGGGGGCAGAGGAGAAAAGAAAAGAAACGGCAGATCAACTGGTCTAAAAAGGGAGTCTTTTTAAAGGCTAGAGTATACAAATGAGTTTTAAGATGGGACTTAGTTGAAGAGACAAGTTTTTTCTAAGGTGGTGCTTGGTAAAAAAAAAAAATGTTTGAGAACCACTGTTCTAAATCACACGGAAGTGTATTAAATGTGAATTAAAAATCATCATAGGTGCCATTGAAGTAAGCGCCGCCCCTTATTTCAATACTGTAAGTTAGGTTCAGAAGTAATCATGCAGTGAAACAATTTTTATAATGTTGACTTCTATACACCACAACACTGGATGTGAACAAAAACAATCATGTGATTGAAGCATAGACTTTGAGATTCAATTTAAAAAGCTTTCACAAAAATAGGGTGTCTACAACACAGCCATTTTGTGTTTGTGTCAATGTGCAGAGGTTAAATAATTGCGTATGCTCTAAATACTGTATTACCATATTGTTTTTATGATACATGGTGAAACTATTTTCTCTGCAAGAAGGAAAGTAATCTTTCAAAAACTTTTATTACATTTTGTCATGTGTCCAAATTCTTTTTGAGCCTGTGAAAACTGATTCAATGATTTCTAAATGATAAATGCCATATTTTCACTAAACTATATTTATATTAAAGCTAAAAGTCCCTGTGTTAGATGGACCTCATCATGTTTTTTTAAGCTAAAGCCTTTCTCTTGTGGCTCTTTATTTTAGAACCCACGGTTCCCTGGCAACTTGCAGATGTCAAACAGACAGCTTGAAGAGGCGGGAGAGAATGACGTTAACAACTTGTAAGTAAGGCGAGCCACTGCTATACTTAATGGATCTCGGTAGTTTGATGCAATTAGTTGAACTTCTTTGATTTATTTGGATTTGAAATGATTGGAAAAATTCAACTGAGGCAAACGTGTGCTATACTGAAGCGTTTGATTAAGGTCCGGCGGTGTTTCCCATTGTGTGTTGATGCTATTGTTGCCAGATGGTAAATGACACGTTGTTAGAGATGTCTGATAATATCGGCCGAAAATGTTTTAAAATGTAATATTGGAAATTATCGGTATCGGTTTCAAAAAGTAAAATTAATGACTTTTTTAAACACCGCTGTACGGAGTGGTACATGGACGTATGGAGAAGTACAGAGCGCCAGTACACCTTAAATGGACTGCCTTTTTCGTGCCGACACGATCACATATGTCCTACACACACAAGTGAATACAAGGCATATTTGGTCAACAGCCATACAGGTCACACTGAGGGTGGCCGTATAAGCAACATTAACATTGTTACAAATATGTGCCACACTGTGAACCCACACCAAACAAGAATGACAAACACATTTTTGGAGAACTTCCGCACCATAACACAACAGAACAAATACCCAGAACCCCTTGCAGCACTAACTCTTCCGGGACGCTACAATATACTGTTCACCCCCGTTAACCCCCCCCCACACACACACACACACACACACACACACACACACCTCAAACCCGCCCACCTCAACCGCCTCATGCTCTCTCAGGTAGAGCATGTCCCAAATTCCGAGCTGCTGTTTTGAGGCATGTTAAAAAAAATAATGCACTTTGTGACTTCAATAATAAATATGGCAGTGCCTTGTTACATTGTTTAATGCATCCAGCGGGTCATCATAACAAAACTAGGCATGATAATGTGTTAATTCCACGACATTATATATTGGTATCGGTTGATATCGGAATCTGTAATTAAAAGTTGGACAATATCAGAATATCGGATGATATCGACAGTCTGATATTATCGGGCATCTATAATGAATAATATGCGTTAGTAAACAGCTGGACAAGGCTTGAAGTTGTTTTTTTTTTAACATCTTTTTTTAAGAAACGTCAGACTGGTAGCGACATAATATTTTTTGTGGCGCTAATGTTGTGGTTAATTCAGCACCAAAAAACATCAACAGATATTATAAACACCTTTACTACGTGTGTTTAAGAGGAGCATCAACATTTGCACTTCAAAATATGGGAAATCTTTGGAAAATTGTTAAAAAATGTGATTTCTCTACATCACAGTAACTAACCGCCTACTTTTTTTTTTTTTTACAGTTTTTAAATAGTTTATAGATGTAATACTTCCTTGAGAGGAAGGAACCCTTTTAAATATTGCAAACATTTGAATGAAAACAATTCTGGGGCTCCTTTACGTAACTTACAGTTGAGACATTTTTCAAGCTGGCTGACATAATTTCTTCCTCGATGTTATAGAAAGTATGAGAATGCGTAAGCTGCTGCCTGCGCTTCTTTACCTAAAGAATAAACCCCCTTTTTGTCAAAATATTTACACAAAGTTTTGAGTTTTGGCAGCGATATCTTTTCTGTCGTCCTTATGTCCAATTGATTGAATCATGGAAAATGAAACTCCGCGTACTCTTTCAATGAGCCCACGCTGCGAGTATCGCAGACGAAGGCATGCAGTTGTTGCGACGCCAGGAAAGGACAAAAAGTGGATTTCCTGGTTCAAAAAAAATTATTGACAAATAAGCTGAGATGATGTACTGCAGGCAACCTGCACTGCAAGAATGACTAAAAGGGAAAAGGGGGCGTGGCTGCTTAAGCATTGCGGTCAACCAGACTGGAGAAGAATTCTGATATCAAAACATATTTGGAGTAAATTAAAAGTAATTTTGACTCTTAAATGAATGGGATAGTGCTTGAGCAGTGATTATTGCAAACTGCTGAACTATTTATTTATTTTTAATTGCTAAATAATGGTATTATATGTGTATATGTGTATACGTTGTATCTGCTAATGTAGTTCTGTTGTTGTTGTTTAAAAAAAAAAAAAAAAAGGCAAGTACCGATTAAAAATAAAAAGCCAGATTAGACTTAGACTTCATTTTTATTGTCATTCAAGTTTGAACTTTCCATACAGATAAAAACTAAATTTCGTTGCATTAGCTCATGGTAGTGCAGGATACCAATATAGTTAAAAATGTCGATAATCGGCCACTCTATATCCAAGTATATGTCCAATTATTGATTCAAGCGGTTTCTCAGCAATGAAGCTGATGATACGCATTGTGAGAACCGTCAGTCTCCCGTTCCGCTATAGAGGAAGTGTGTTTAACTGTATCTAAAAATATATTTTGTCTCCGTCTGTCTCCACAGCTTCCAGTTAACCGTGGAGATGTTCGATTACCTTGAGTGTGAACTCAACCTCTTCCTCAGTGGTAAGCCCTCGGGGTTCGAGTGGGCACTCGGCCGTGATGCAGACACACATGTACTGAAGCACAAAGTTCACATTTGGGCAGGCGGGACGCCTCTGTGATTTTAAGGGTGTACAAAAATAGACACTTTTACCGTCAGACCAGTGGAGCGGAGCGTCTGGTTGAGTGGTTACGTAGCGTTGTTGTCGGGATGAGTCATCACAGGTGAATGCCTAACTGTATGGACACGGCTAAACATAGACTGCTAGGATGTGACCGCGAGCTGAGCGGAAAGACTGGAAAGCGGCAGTCTTACACTCTTCAATGAATTGGAGGAAATGATGTTCTCATTTCTCTTTATCATGGCTTCTAGTCTGCATCCCGTGCGTATTATTTTCACACCCCCAGTCCCTTTCATTTGCCCTCTTCCCTGGACAATTGCACTTGGATATGCACTCAATACTACAAACCCTGTTTCCTTATGAGTTGGGAAATTGTGTGAGATCTTAATATAAACGGAATACAATGATTTGGAAATCCTTTTCAACCCATATTCAATTGAATGCACTACAAAGACAAGATATTTGATGTTCAAACTCATAAACCTTATTATTATTTTTTTTGCAAATAATAATTAAAATTTCATGCCTGCAACACGTGCCAAAGTAGTTAGGAAAGGGCATGTTCACCACTGTGTTACATCACCTTTTCTTTTAACAACACTTAATAAACGTTTGGGAACTGAGGAAACTAAATGTTGAACCTTTGAAAGTGGAATTCTTTCCCATTCTTGTTTTATGTAGAGCTTCAGTCGTTCAACAGTCTCCGCTGTCGTATTTTACGCTTCATTATGTGTCACCCATTTTTGATGGGGGACAGGTCTGGACTGCAGGCGGTTTAGATCTGTGTCACTTGAGGGCAAAACAATCCGATTTGATGTTCAGTGTAAACAGAGCCATTGGGCGTGAATGGTTCTTTGTATATACAGTTGAAACTCGAGAAATTTGAATGTCATGCAAAGGTTTGTTTATTCTAGCAATTAGATTTACAAAGTGCAACTGATGATATAGGCTCATAATGTGCAACTCAAGATATTATAAGCCTTCTTTTGAAATAATTCTAATGATTATGTCTTACAGCTTCATGAAAACCTCCGAAAATATGAGGTTTTCCAAAATTGTACACCATGATCAACAAAATTAGCACGAAGACTTGGCAAATTTCACTTTGCATTAAATGAATTTATATCACATGTTAGTTTTACAATTGAAGGTCAATTGCTGACATGAATAGACTGTTGCACCATTTTCAAATTTTTGGAGTTTCACATGCATGTGCCATGTCATGACCCTGATAAAGACAAGCAGTGTTGAAAATGGTTAAATGGATGTTTGCACTCTGTATATCAGGTCAAAATTAGAGCCATGCACACTTGAGTGCGTGCCTAAAACTTCGTCTTTAGGTGTTTCGTCATATATGGTTCAAAAGGCGAGGACTGATGTGTCTGTGTTTGTATAGTTTTTTTTTTGTTTTTGTTTTTAAGCAGTGCAGGAAACCACGCCTCTGCAAGGCTTTCAGGGCCTAGCTTTGGCGATGACATACGGGCAAGAGGGGCTTAATGATGGAGGAAGAGAAGTGGTCGAACAAGCCCTGTTAGTGTTCAGGTTGCTATTCCCTCTCTGTTTGATTATTTTTCCTACTTCAAACCCAGCAGGGATAATTTTTGCCACATGACAAAAACAAACTAATGATGTAATGACCTTTAATTCATGACGGAAAAGACACATTGTGCACTAGTCATTAAATAATATTGCAATACTAATGAAAACTCGTCATTCGGGGTGTGATGCAGGGGGGCCGTGCGGCTGCGCGAGACTAAACATGTTACACACAACACAGGAAGAGGAAGCAAAAACAGGCAAGATAATTGCTAAGTTAACCACTAAGACCTATAATGCAAAACCAACCTCTCTTACCTTTTGGCTCCTTTTTTTGTGTATTTGTTGTCTGCATAAGTCCTGAATATGTGAAATCAAACAATGGAGTTATTGCAGAGATATTTATAAAACAGTCTTGCTTTCTTTCATACTTCCTCCAAGCAAGCCGTTTGGAATTTGCCCGATTTGTGCCATTTTTCCCAAGTGTGACATCTGCGGATATCTCCATTACTGGCAGAGATTTACCCGAAGAGCTTTGCGCGAGTGTGCCTTTGTCGTCAGCTTTGCAGTCAATAAGCTCCTTTTTTTGTTGTGGGGCAGACTGGCTCGTACATGCGCGTGCATCCGCCGTTTATGTACACACTGTAAGTATATATAAAATCTAGTAACGAGCACATTCATAATAACGTTTACGTATTTTGATCATTTTTAAGCATACAACAGTGCATTGATTTCATAGACTAGGGTTCTGCAACCTGCGGCCCTTTTATCCCGCTGTTTTGGCTCCAGCTAGTTCATGCTTCTATGTAGGGTGATATATCGATATACTCACTATATCGCAGGTTTGCCTCTGTGCGATATAGAAAGTCACTATATCGTATATTCAAGTATACATTCTCACATAGTTGCTTTTAGCTGCTGGCATTACATTACAGGCTCTTCCCACTCTTTCTTGTATCTCCTTCTCACAGACAGCAAGTGCACCTTCTTACACACGTCACATACTGTCACGTCATACGTCACATACGTATACGCCCTTGCGGAGCAGAGAGGTAACAGCATGGGTAACGTTAGCTGTGTTGCGAGTGGTAATACAAGGGAAAGATGGTGCCAGTCTGGTAACAAATGAAAGAAGAATTAATTCCAAAGAAAAACAGCAGGGGGTCCATCATCTGGCTTTGGTTTGGCTTCAAGTGGGAATATGTCGAACAGACAACCGTAATTTGTCAAGTGTGGGGCAGAAGCGTTGCTACAAAAAGTAGCCCATCCATCCATCCATCTTCTTCCGCTTATCCAAGGTCGGGTCACGGGAGCAGCAGCCTAAGCAGGGAAGCCCAGACTTCCCTCTCCCCAGCCACTTTTCCCAGCTCCTCCTGGGGGATCACAAGGTGTTTCCCGGCCGCCCGGGAGACATAGTCTTCCCAAAGTGTCCTGGGTCTTCCCCGTGGCCTCCTACCAGTCGGACGAGCCTGAAACACCTCCCTAGGGAGGCGTTCGGGTGGCATCCTGACCAGATGCCTGAACTACCTCATCTAGCTCCTCTTGATGTGGAGGATCAGCGGCTTTACTTCAATCAATCAATCAATCAATCAATGTTTATTTATATAGCCCTAAATCACAAATGTCTCAAAGGACTGTACAAACCATTACGACTACGACATCCTCGGAAGAACCAACAAAAGGGCAAAGAAAACTCACACCCAGTGGGCAGGGAGAATTCACATCCAGTGGGACGCCAGTGACAATGCTGACTATGAGAAACCTTGGAGAGGACCTCAGATGAGGGCAAACCCCCCCCCCCTCTAGGAGACCGAAAGCAATGGATGTCGAGTGGGTCTAACATGATACTGTGAAAGTTCAATCCATAGTGGCTCCAACACAACCGCAAGGGTTCAGTTCAAAGCGGATCCAAGACAGCAGCGAGAGTCCCGTCCACAGGAAACCATCCCAAGCGGAGGCGGATCAGCAGCGTAGAGATGTCCCCAACCGATACACAGGCGAGCGGTCCATCCTGGGTCTCGACTCTGGACAGCCAGTACTTCATCCATGGTCATCGGACCGGACCCCCTCCACAAGGGAGGGGGGGACATAGGAGAAAAAAGAAAAGAAGCGGCAGATCAACTGGTCTAAAAATGAGGTGTATTTAAAGGCTAGAGTATACAGATGAGTTTTAAGGTGAGACTTAAATGCTTCTACTGAGGCAGCATCTTGAACTGTTACCGGGAGGGCATTCCAGAGTACTGGAGCCAGAACGGAAAACGCTCTATAGCCCGCAGACTTTTTTTGGGCTCTAGGAATCACTAATAAGCCGGAGTCTTTTGAACGCAGATTTCTTGCCGGGACATATGGTACAATACAATCGGCAAGATAGGATGGAGCTAGACCGTGTAGTATTTTATACGTAAGTAGTAAAACCTTAAAGTCACATCTTAAGTGCACAGGAAGCCAGTGCAGGTGAGCCAGTACAGGCGTAATGTGATCAAACTTTCTTGTTCTTGTCAAAAGTCTAGCAGCCGCATTTTGTACCAACTGTAATCTTTTAATGCTAGACATGGGGAGATCCGAAAATAATACGTTACAGTAATCGAGACGAGACGTAACAAACGCATGGATAATGATCTCGGCGTCTTTAGTGGACAAAATGGAGCGAATTTTAGCGATATTACGGAGATGAAAGAAGGCCGTTTCAGTAACGCTTTTAATGTGTGACTCAAAGGAGAGAGTTGGGTCGAAGATAATACCCAAATTTTTTACCGAGTCACCTTGTTTAATTATTTGGTTGTCAAATGTTAAAGTTGTATTGTTAAATAGAGGTTGGTGTCTAGCAGGACCGATAATCAGCATTTCCGTTTTTTTAGCGTTAAGTTGCAAAAAATTAGCGGACATCCATTGTCCAATTTCATTAAGACACGCTTCCAACTGACTACAGTCCGGCGTGTTGGTCAGCTTTAGGGGCATGTAGAGTTGGGTGTCATCAGCATAACAGTGAAAGCTAATACCGTATTTGCGTATGACGTCACCCAGCGGCAGCATGTAGATGCTGAAGAGTGCAGGGCCAAGGACCGAACTCTGGGGAACTCCATACTTTGAGCTCCTCCTGGATGACAGAGCTTCTCCCCCTATGTCTAAGGGAGAGCCCTGCCACCTAGAGGAGGAAACTAATTACGGCCGCTTGTACCCGTGATCTTGTCCTTTCGGTCATAACCCAAAGCTCATGACCGAAGGTGAGGATGGGAATGTAGATCGACCGGTAAATTGAGAGGTTTGCCTTCAGGCTCAGCTCCTTCTTCACCACAACGGATCGATACAGCATCCGCATTACTGAATACGCCGCACCAATCCGCCTTTCGAGCTCACAATCCACTCTTCCCTCACCCGTGAACAAGACTCCGAGGTACTTGAAGTCCTCCACTTGGGGCAAGATCTAATCCCCAACACCCAAACATTTTCCGGGCAGAACCATGGACTCGGACTTGGAGGTGCTGATACCCATCCCAATCGCTTCACATTCTGCTGCGAACCGATCCAGTGAGAGCTGAAGATCCTGACCAGATGAAGCCATCATCTGCAAAAAGTAGAGAGCTAATCCCGCAGCCACCAAACCGGATCCCCTCAACGCACTGACTGCGCCTAGAAATTCTGTCCATAAAAGTTACGAACAGAATTGGTGACAAAGGGCAGCCTTGGCGGAGTCCAACCCTCACTGGAAACGAGTCCGACTTACTGCCGGTAATGCGGACCAAGCTCTAACACTGATCATACGGGGAGCGGACAATCAAACACTCCGATACCCCCATACTCTCTGAGCACTCCCTACTAGATTTTCCTGGCGTACACGGTCAAATACTTTCTCTAAGTCAGAGAGAACATGCTAATCCAATTTTTACTGTTCTTAAAAAACAAACATCCATTTACATTTGATTTTCTTTGATTTAAGGGAATAATGTAGTCTCCAACACCATCAGCGTTTGTAATTGCAGTCCATCTTTTTTTATGCCATTTTTTTTCTTGGAGTTGATATCTTAATGGTTTGCAATGAACTCAGCAATAACGTCTACAGTTGATTTGTCGTTGTCCAGCGCTATTTTCGAGCGTATGTGAGCTATTTATGAGCCACCACCGGGGCTTACTATGATTGATCTTTTATTATCGTATCGGGCTGTTGTAATCTTTCACACATGGATTTTCTGTCTGCCAACTGATTTTGAGTTTGCATGTTTCTCTCCCCACAGTGTTCAGCTCGCTGGATATGTCTCGGTCAGTGTCTGTGACGGCGGCAGGCCAGTGTCGTCTGGCCCCGCTCATCCAAGTCATCTTGGACTGCAGCCACCTGTATGACTACACCGTCAAGCTGCTTTTTAAACTACATTCATGTGAGTAACGCGCAACTCACTGAAAAAAGATCACACACATAATTTAAAAAACAACAACATTTTTTTAAGAATACTGTCAAGTAATGACTTAGGTTCGGTACCTTACACAGTTCAATGAATACGGTACCAATCTCCGGTACATTGGAATGAATACCGGTACTGAACATTACCAATTTTTGGTGCTTTTTGTGTGTTTCAAATGTGTTTTATTGAGGACTATAACGTTTTTTTTTACACTCACACTTCATTTGCAAGTACTGTGCTGTACCTCATCTTAGGAGTCATTTAACTTAAGAGTGTTTTGAGATAAGAGCTCTCTCTCAGTTAATTGATTTTTAACTTACAAGCATCCCCAGACCTCGCTATTAGTGGGTGTAGCAAATGTCACAGGGATCCCCTTAAGAGCCGCCCTAAACATCCGGTTTTACTACCTAGCATTGGCTTATAGCCAGAGATGGACAAAAAGAAGAAGCAAATGCTGTTCACTGAATTAAAAATTTAACCCATCAAAAACATGACAGCAAATTGAACGTAGCACTGCTAATCTGCACCACACTGAAGAAAGATGAGTTGATAAGTCCAGGCAAACATTTATCTATGAAAATATGGAAAATCTGCTCATTGTGTAGACCGTAAAAACCCGCTCTCCAAAGTAAATGCTGTGCATTATTACTACATTTTGAAACCACTGTATTTGTTAGTATTTCTATTTTACAATGTTTATCTAAAAGTTCTTTTTTCTGTTGTTTATTTGTTTATCTTTTTTTGTTTTGCATGTTGAAATTGTGCTAGAGCAAGCACTAATTAAAATGGATTTCAATTTTATTGGGAGACATTAATTTGAGATACAAGTGTTTTGAGTTAAGAGCTGAGTCACAACCAATTTAGCTCGTAAATTGAGGTACAACTGTATTATATAGTAGATTTTGCATGCAGTTGCAGTTCCAACATGTTCGATGGCACTAGTGTATAGGCTACGATGTTTTGTCTTGGCAAGGAGTAGTCTTTGCCATTAAGTTGAATGTGCCTGTCTTTTTTCTTTTGTTGAGCTACACATAGCTGGTGTGTAATAAGTACAATACTTGCAGGCAAACACTGTTTGATTGTAATGAGCATCTTAGTTGTATATTTGGAGTTGTTAAAATTGCCATGTAAAATTGCTAATGCCAATCAGTAGCATGTCTACTGCAAATCTAATGCTAATAAGCTAGCCTTTTTTTTTTTAAAGTGCAACCTTACTATACTTTTGCGTGACTTCTTGCTTAGTTGGCTTGGAAAATAGCAACATTACTTAAAAGTAGTTTGCTCTGAGTGCTTTTACCGCTTCTTCCCTGGCCAGTGGCAAGTCTGCAACCAGACTAGACATTGTTTATTACAAAGTACCATTTATTTTATGTGAATTGGTACCTCGTAGTACCGACAAACTTTGGTGGAAATCTACACATTTCACAAAAAAGCTGTGCGTATTAATAATTTTTACCCTTAAAATGTTGTTCTTTCATGCAAAAAAATGTTATGGTCCAAGTCAAACTCAAACAGCTCACAAAAATGATGATAACATGGCACAGGAGCCAGCAATTCGTGCCAGTAACATAAACGTTGTGGCGAAAAGCAAGTGTGGAAGTGCATGTGTTCGCACGGCAGGATCTGAACTAATGAGAAAATGTAAATACAGCTGCCAACAACACCCCAGCATCAATGAGCTGACCGTATGGAAGTTAGTTAACACCAAAACATGTTCCTAATTAAAATTTGTGAATGGCTTCTTGTTATACCTCCTCACGCTTCTGTTATGCAAGCTCTTAAAACATGTGGAATGTTTTTTGAAAGTGTCTTTTTTTACCAGCTAAAAGCTGCACCAATGTTTTCAAAGAGTTCTCTCGTCTGACAGCCTGACAAACATCAAGGTGTAACTTGAAAGTTTGATCCGTCAAAAAGACTGACTTGTTTTTGTGTGCAGGCCTTCCAGCAGACACTCTCCAGGGCCACAGAGATCGCTTCCAGGAACAGTTTAAGAAGTAATGTTCCTGCATGCAGCATGTGATGAAGCTCTAAGCACTTATAACTGCAAAACCCAAAACCAGTGAAGTTGGCACCTTGTGTAATTTGTAAATAAAAACAGAATACAATGATTTGCAAATCCTTACCAACTTATATTCAATTGAATAGACTGCAAAGACAAGACATTTAATGTTTAAACTGAGAAACTTTTTTTTTTTTTGCAAATAATCATGAACTTAGAATTTAATGGCAGCAACACGTTGCAAAAAAGTTGGCACAGGGACATTTTTACCACTGTGTTACATGGCCTTTCCTTTTAACAACACTCTGTAAACGTTTGGGAACTGAGGAGACCCATTTTTGATGCTTTTCAGGTGGAATTCTTTCCCATTCTTGTACAGATTAAGTTGTTCAACAGTCCGGGGTCTCCGGATTTTAGACTTCATGATGCGCCACTCAATTTGGGAGACAGGTCTGGACTACAGGCAGGCCAGTCTAGTACACACACCATTTTACTATGAAGCCACACTGTTGTAACACGTGGCTTGGCATCGTCTTGCTGAAATAAGCAGGGGCGTCCATAATAACGTTGCTTGGATGGCAACATATGTTGCTCCAAAACCTGTATGTACCTTTCAGCATTAATAGTGCCTTCACAGATGTGTAAGTTCCCCATGCCTTGGGCACTAATACATCCCCATACCATCACAGATGCTGGCTTTTGAACTTTGCGCATAGCCCTAGAACAATAAGGATGGTTCTTTTCCTCTTTGGTCCGGAGGACACGACGTCCACAGTTTCCCAAAAAAATTTG
>NC_084623.1:46651376-46691376 GCF_033978795.1 Nerophis ophidion
AATGGTAACACCCTGAAAAGTTTTTGAACTTGTTTAAGTCTGGGTCCACGTTAATCAATTCATGGTATAAATATATACTATCAACATAATACAGTCATCACATTTGCAATGCAGTTGCACTTCCAAGACATTAGATGGCAGTTCTGTAGTATATAGACTAACGATTAGCTAGGAAGTAGCTTTATTTTTTCATGAAGCAGAATGTGTTTTGTTGCCCCCTACAAAGTGTTTGGACTGTAAGCATTGTGCCTATTACGCACCAGCTGTTTAATTGTAATATTCATCTTCAGTGTAGGTTTCATGATTACATTTGGAGGTGTTGAAGTCGCCATGTAAAATCGTTCATACTAACAGTAGCATTTCTATGTACAAATCCAATGTAGATTAGCATCAACCTGGCACATTTTGGAGGAGTGGAGCCTTACTTTACTTTCCAGCGTTTTCTACCAGACATACTTGCTTTGTTGGTGTTGACAATTGCAGCATTAATAAGAGCAGTGGTTTTCAACCTTTGTCAGTGATGTACCCCCTGTGAATTTTTTTTTAATTCAAGTACCCCCTGATCAGAGCAAAGTATTTTTGGTTGAAAAAAAGAGATAAAGAAGTAAAATACAGCACTAAGGCATCAGTTTATGATTTATTAAATTGTATAACAGTGCAAAATATTGCTAATTTTTAGTGGTCTTTCTTGAACTATTTGGGAAAAAAAGATATAACAAAAAAGTTGTTGAAAAATAAACAAGTGAATCAATTATAAATAAAGATTTCTACACATAGAAGTAATCATCAACTCAAAGTGCCCTCTTTGGGGATTGTAATAGAGATCCACCTGGATCTCTATGAACTTAATTCTAAACATTTCTTCACAAAAAAATAAATCTTTAACATCAATATTTATGGAACATGTCCACAAAAAATCTAGCTGTCAATGCTGAATATTGCATTGTTGCATTTCTTTTCACAGTTTATGAACGTACATTCATATTTTGTTGAAGTATTATTCAATAAATATATTTATAAAGGATTTTTAAATTGTTGCTATTTTTAGAATATTTTAAAAAAATCTCACGTACCCATTGGCATACCTTCAAGTACCCCCAGGGCTACGCATACCCCCATTTGAGAACCACTGACTTAGAGGGAGTTAAGTGAGCCAGTGTTTAGCAAACAAAGGTATCAAAATATGGCACGCTTTGATTCCAGTGAATCCATACCCGGTAGTACAGACGAAATTCAGTCGGTGCCTAAATAAAAGTAAAGAATTTGGCACCCACCCCTTAATGGGGTTGAGGTCAGGGCAAGTACTCATCCAAGTCTGTCTTTATTGACTCGTGTGTTTTGTGCACTGAGGTGCTGGCATGCACCCTCAGGTTACAGAAGGGATTAATAGACAATTCAAAGCATGTATTTGTAAATTGTGCACCAACATCCTAAATAAATAACACTGTAAATGAAATGTTTTCTTTCAGAATCCGCCAAACTTCCTACGTGCGTCCGCCTTGTCGGAGCACATCAGCCCCGTGGTCGTGATCCCGGCCGAGTCGTCTTCACCAGAGTCGGAACATCTGGTAGAAACCGAAGACCTGGTGGACACAGACGTCCCCGTCCTGCCGGTAAATACAAACAAAAACATCTAACTATAACTGGTAATATGTAGGTTCTTTTTTTGTTTTTAAACCTGTGCATATTTGGTACAACTTTTATTTATTCATATTAAATGATAACTCAGTGTTTCCCATACATTCTGTCATAAATACATTTTGACCGCCACAGCTAGATTTGTTGTTACCTATTCACCCTCGCTCATAAACACATTATAATGGGACTTTCTGTTAATGTAGCTTGTAGTTTTAATTCTGTACAGTAGACCGCATTCCAAGTCTGCTTATTAACATACCTAATTTTTTTTAATATCAGATTAATCACACTCTTGAATTTGGATTACTTGCTTGCATAATTTAAATAAACTTAAAAAGGACCGTAATATTTGGACACAAATGCAATTTTATTGTTGTACAGGAACATCTTTTTAAAGGTTTTATTTGAATGTTTGGTACTTATTTGTTCAAAACTTGTATAAAAAGTCTAGTCAGGGTGTATTTTGGAGTGAAATTTGCCAGCAGTCACCAAACTCATCTTTGCACAGATGTTTGTATGCATCAAACTTAATTTTATTATTATATGTTTATTTTATTTTAATTTAATTTAATTATTTATTCACTTTTCTTTTATTGTATTTATTTATTTCCATTTATACATTGGCCTGATTTCTGGCCGTTTAACAATGGTAAAGGGGCATGTAAAGTCAAAATAAATGGTGTGATTAATCTGCACATATAAATGATTAATTCAATAGTAGATAACTCGTTATTTTTGACAGCTCTACTTATTTTATATTCTTAGGCTCCTTTGGAGACCAAGTTTGACGACCTGTTTGGCACCTCCGCTGCAATCGACCCCTTCAACTTCAACAATCAGAATGGAATGCGCAAGGATGATAAGTACGTGTTTTGTATCTGTATCAATGTGTGTGTGCGTGCGTACATATATATATATATATATATATATATACACACACACGTGTGTATATGTGTATGTATGTATATATATATATATATATATATATATATATATATATATATAATATATACGTGTGTGTGTGTATATACAGTATATATATGTATGTATGTATGTATGTATTTTCCTTGTGGATTATTAAAGTCTGTCTAAGTAAATATATATGTGTATGTACATCTATATATATTTATGTGTATGTATATATATATATGTGTATATATCTATATATTTATGTGTATATATGTATGTATTTAAATGTGTATGTATATAAATGTGTGTGTGTATATGTGCGTGTGTATGTATATATATGTATATGTATAAAAATGTGTATATATATATATTTATGTGTATATATCTATGTATTTAAATGTGTGTGTGTGTGTGTGTGTGTATATATGTGCGTGTGTATATGTATGTATGTATATATATATATATATATATATATATATATATATATATATATATATACACACCATATTATCAACACATCATAAGAAAAGTTTTTTCTATGTTTTTAACCTACAGAGGAGAAATGTACATTTCTTCTCCCACTTCATAGATGAAAAGAACCCCTTTATTCTATGATTCAGCTGTATTTCTCATGGAACACACTCATTTTATTAGAAATATGTATACAACTTTTCATAGACCGTTGCTTTATTTCTGTATCCCCTAGAGACCGACTTATTGAACAGCTGACCAAGGAAATCCAAGCCCTTAAAGATGAGTTGGAATCATTCCGACTGGAGGTAAAAAAATAATCGTCCAGCCTTGAACTACCTATTTTACGCACATGATTGATTATTTCCCTTTTCCTTCCTACCTCTCACTACCAGAGTGGACGATTATGTCAGGCATTGAGGGGGCGTGTCAATGAGCTGGAGGCGGAGCTTGCGGAGCAGAGCCACCTGAGGCTACAGGCAGCAGGGGAGAGCGAGTTCCTGAAGGCCGAGCTTGATGACCTGAGGAGGGTCAGAGAGGACACGGAGAAAGAACAGCGGAGTCTGACTGAGATAGAAAGTAAGGCTATAAGCAAGGTGCCTATATTTCATTACCCTGACCACACTGGAAGATTGGTAAACGCTGACAAATATACCATGTAATAAAGTAGACGAGACACATTACTCACAAACAAGGAAACCCAATTCAATGGGCTTTGTTACTACTTTAAATTATAACGGTAAACCTATGCAGTTCCTTTTCTGTGCATATAGTCTTTGAAATGGGTATGGTTTACATTTGTGCTGATATTTGTGATGTATCTGTACTTTTACTCTATTTTCTTTCTCGACATCTCCGTTTCTACGTTAATCGTCAAAGTTAACCAACTTCTCTATTTATGACCTCATAGTTCTTCTATCCAGGTGAGAGGCATAATTTATAATCTAGAATTGACTTTCACCAACTCAGATGTGATGCAGCAGCTCACCCACGCAATATGTCAATATAGCAGCCTAAGCCAGTTGTTTATGGCACGGCTAAAAGTAGATAGTCTGTGGTAGCATTTATAGTAACAATATCCCTAATACTTATGTAATATTCAGGTCACAAGATGTAAATGGAGTATTGTTGGCGGTTTTTGGATGTTTTATTTAAAGGGTTTTATGAGCCGAATATTGTACTCTAATTAGCTGCATTGTTCGCCTCCTCGTACTTTCCCTATTTTACGACTTACAATGCATGAAAAAAAAAAGCGTTGATATACTACACAGGGATTGTGAATGATAGGCAGCATTCCAGAAAAAAGTGCAGTTCCCCTTCAAAGGTTCCTGAATTGGTACAGTAAATAAAAAATGGAAAACACACACTTTTTGTTAAACAATACAGTACTTTTATGTTTTTATGTAAATGTGATGTGAAATTTGAACAGAAGAGTGATTTAAGTACTTCAATTATACAGATAAAACGACTCACTTGTCTTGTAATGTTGATGTTCAGAATTTCGAGGTTCGTAATTGCACCTCGCTAACGTGACCATGACTGGTGCATGTGGAAGTGTTGTGTTGTTGTGGTGAGAATAGGGTTGTGCGAGATATATGATACAAATTATATACATTTGGTCGACAGTAGAGCTTTTAATACTTTCGTTATATTGTGATAATGCATGTTGGTGACATATTCCAGCTTTGTCCCGCAAATTTGATAGGGCTATCAGAACAACCGCGGCTTCAGCACAATGTAGCGTCTTCGCTCGCATCTAATGTCCCTCCACAGCGCGAAGCCACTTCTAATCAGCAATTCTCACCTCCATGGCAGCAAATAAACTGAGTTTCCACCACGTACCATTATCACTGGAGGACGAGGAATAGCTAAACATTCTACGTTGCAATAAGCCATGCTAACCACTGAGCTTGAGTTCTTGTAAGTAAACAGGGTGAGCGGCTTTATACCAATATCAATAGTAACAATACTAAGTATGGTATCAGTATATGGTCGATACTACTGTGATTAGATAGATACTTTTTACTATCACAAAATCTTTTGTCGTTTTTGGTATTGTTTACAAACTCGGGAAATAAAGCCCCTGGACACAGGAGGGCTTTAAGGGCAAAAATCAAAGGAGCCAATAGTAAAATATGATTGAAATATTCAATTGATATTGTTACACCTCCATCCTTGAGGCAAAATTCCTCCCTTGGTGCTTGGTGAAGGCGGTCGCATTCCTCTCCCCTCCCTGTGTATCCCCGCTCGCTTTTTTTGTCCTGTGTGTACTTTGAGGAGACGCTTTTTCTGCGTTAGCGTCCGAAAACTTAACACCCAAACATGGAATTGATAAGCTGGTCTCTCGACTCAATTGACAAAATATTCTCGACGAGGAAAAGAGGTTTGGCGGAAACCGGTTGCCCTGACGGAACGTTTGCTGCTGGGTACGTGAGAGACCCGTGGGAGAGATGGAGAATATTGTGCCTTTCGATGCTTTCCGTGGAGGACGTGGAAGACATCTATCTACTTGGAACTGTGATCGCAGGAAATCTGCTGATTGGTCTGGGCATTGCTTTGGTGTATCGTCAAATTCGGAAGACGATGGCGGCAGTTGAAATTGCCCAAAGGCTGCCCGTCGCACTGGGTCGGGCTGTTGGAACGCGGGCTGTGATGATTACAGAACTGAATCGTAAGTTGGATCATATCATTGAAAGGTTTACTTAAATGCGAAATATGATTAATGTGAGAGCCAGCGTGGAAGTTTAGATCAAACAAGCCACTGAAATGTCTGCTTGCTTGGAAAACAACAATCCTTATTTACGATTTGACTCCCTCAAATGGCCTTGACGCTGCTCACAACAGAAGAAGGCTGTTTTGAAAACATCCACTGAAGGACATCAAAGTGATGGCCGCTCTTTCTTCAACAATACCTGGGAGTTGAACTTTGCTCGTAACGCCTGCAGAGACAGACTCCAGGCCTATAGACACAACATCACCTACACCCTGGATACTGGCCATATGCACACTCACACACCCTACCTCCACCCCGCACCTTTGCTTCGGCTTAAACCCTCTGGAGAGATAGGAGGTGGCGCGCTCAGATGTCAGCAGCCTACCGCTGTAGCGATCCACCCCCCCTTTTTGTGTAACATAGGGGTGGGCCGATAATGTGTGAATTATATTTATATTTATATAGCGCTTTACATAGTGAAACCCAATATCTAAGTTACATTTAACTTAGATATTGGCTAAGGTAATTGTAACTTAGCCAGTACCAATATTATTTGGCAGCACTGTGGAACAGGGGTTACAGCATGTGCCTCACAATACGAAGGTCCTGAGTTCAAACCCAGGCTCGGGATCTTTCTGTGTAGAGTTTGCATGTTCTCCCCGTGACTGCGTGGGTTCCCACCGGCTTCCTCCCACCTCCAAAGACATGAACCTGGGGATAGGTTGATTGGCAACGCTAAATTGGCCCTAGTGTGTGAATGTAAGTCTGAGGGTTGTCTGTCTATCTGTGTTGGCCTTGTGATGAGGTGGCGACTTGTCCAGGGTATACCTCGCCTTACCCCCGCGACCTCAAAAAATGGACAAGCAGTAGAAAATGGATGGATGGGCATTCAAACCAGTGTGGGTGGCACTGGGAGCAGGTGGGTAAAGTGTCTTGCCCAAAGACACAACGGCAGTGACTAGGATGGCGGAAGCGAGGATGGAACCGGGAACCAAGCTATACCGCCCCGATAAAACGATATATAAATATATATGTATTGCGATAGACACATAATTGATATCAATATAAAATGTGTTCAATAAAACATTCGATATATATTCATATTTTTGGGTCGTAAGAAAACAGAAATTATGAAGCAAGATTCGTTGCATGAAGTGACTCGTGCTCTTGGAACCCAGGAAACAGGAAATGTCACTGAGCAATGGGAGGAACGCGCAAACAGCCAATCACGTGCCGTCTTTCTGTGGATTCTTTGCATGGAGTAAGAAGAGAAACTGTGATATCTTGATATAACAACTCAATAACAGAAACTTGTCTTTAGTTTTGTTGGTTTTAATGCAGACATTGCGGCAACACCCTGACACTTACAATGTGTCGGTTTAACGAGTAGCTTCCCAAACTACTCCGTGTAGAGTTCTATAGCTTATACACTACTGCCATCTAGTGTCTCAAAACTTAAACCAACTTCAAATCGCATTTACTTGTTAGCTGCGCTCAACCTGCTTGGCTACTAGACACCTTCTCCACTGATAAATAGCCTCCTTGGTAAATTGGAAATTCAAGTACTGTATTTATTTGCCGGCTTAGATAAGTCAGAAACATATCAATAATTATCGATATCTATCAATATAAAAAACATATACTATGATGATACTATGATACAGTTTTCAGTCGTATAACCTAGCCCTAGTGTAATATGTTTATATGTGTTTATGCCTATCAAGTTTTTTTAATGGCCTTAATCTGGAGCCGCTCCCCAAGAGCTCAATCTGAGATCGACCTTTTTTACACTTCTCTTCCACCCAGCGCTCACCTTTTTTCCTACATTTTGAGGAGCGCTGTAATTGGCTGCACCGTCCGCGTTCTTCCTTGGTCTCCCTGTATATTGTTTGTCTAATCTTGAACGGAATTGTGCTGTAAATCTGAATTTTCCCCCTGGGATCAATAATGTATTTATCCATTCAGCCAATGATCTTGCAAATTTTAAGTGTCAGCATTGGTATGACCAATACTGCCCCTCCAACTACTTGATATTGGATTTATACCCAAATTTGTAATATTGAGTAAGACCAATGTAAAGTACAAAACCAATAGAAGAGTAAGTGCCTATTACTTTTTAACAGAAGTGTAGATAGAAGCATGTTAAATCATGGAAAATATTATACAAATAATTCAACTGGAAATTGCATAGTATATTCTATTATCATTTACCTGCCAAAAGTATATCGCAGGAGGCTGATTTTAGGCACTATTGCAAAACCTCTGCAGTGTTGCAACTGAGCACTACCATTGGGTTGTTCCGTTCGCCATTAAATTTAAAAAGAACGTCAGACTCTGTATGCCTGTTGGGATGCTACATTACTAACAAGATATTACCTGCAAAATATCACCTTGTTGCATGTGGCCAAGTTTGCATTACTTTCCTTTCTAAATGAGTCACAAATAGCCATTTTTACAGATGGGGTTACTAGCGCTTAAGTCAGCACTGTTGCTATTATGGAGCTGAGTTTCGGTACCCAACCTTGTGTAGTGTACACTGCGCTAATTTCTGATTTGATGTCTGATGTCAAGCTATAACAGTTGTTTGAACACAAACGGTATGTAAAGTGATTGCCGTCTGTCATTTTGCAGAAAAAGCCCAGGCTAATGAGCAGCGCTACACCAAGCTAAAGGAGAAGTACACCGAGCTGGTGCAAAGTCATGCAGACTTACTGAGGAAGGTAAAAAAAACAACAACTCTTACTTTGTGTAGCATGCTTGGAATGTGTCTGACTGTAGTTTCTGTTTGCACATGTTTTTGTGTGTGCCTGTAGAATGCAGAGGTGACCCGGCAGATGACGGTGGCTCGGGCAGCGCAGGATGAAGTGGACGCAGTGAGGAAAGAGATGCAGGACAAGGTGAAGGCCGCCCAGGAGGCCGCAGGCAGACAGGTAAAGCTTGTGAGTGACTAAAACACGGTTACAAAGTAAGGATGTGCGGCTTAAACGGCCGCCATTCAGTTTCGAACGGTTATCGCAAAAAAGTATGTAATCGTGATATAATAGCGATCACCAACGCCGATCCCCTTTGGCTGACACTGTATTTAATTTATTAGCCCGGCTGACAAGCGGCTACTGTATATATATAATATATATATATAAAAATATATATATGAATAATGTGTCTCCAGGCACAGTGTGCTAAATGAACTTAATAAGGGTGTATAGAAGTGCGTTGCAGTAGAAAGTAAGTAATTAATAACAAGAAATTAACAATTATATTAATAAGAGTCTAGAGAAAGGATAATATAACAACTTTTGGTGTGTCAACACATTGTCATAGACAGTACACAACACATAAGGGGAGGTTTGGTGGCGTCGATACCAAGGATAATATCAGTATATGATTGATACTCGAGTGATAAGGTTGATATTTTTATTTTTTTAAACTCAAGGAATAATTGAGGACTTTCAGTACAAAAATGTACTGAGTGCATACGAAAAGTATTTACAGCACTTCACTTTTCCTGCCTTTTGTTATGTTACAGCCTTATTCCAAAATGGAATAAATATATTTTTGTCCTCAAAATTCTACAGCCAATACCCCATACTAACAATGAAAACTATTTTTTTCACTTTGTTGGTGCACATCTGGCAGAAATTACAGCCTTAAGTCTTTTTGAATACGATTCCACAAGTTTGGCACACCTATCTTTGGGCAGTTTCGCTCATTCCTCTGCAGCACCTCTCAAGCTCCATTAGGTCAAATAAGAACTGTCAGTTTTCATCCCGGATGTCTTTGTACATTGCTGCATCCATCTTAGTCTATTTAGAGAGGCAAACAAGAACATGATTTGTCTGTTGAGAGGAGAACCTTCAAGAAGGACAACCATCACAGCAGCGATCCACAAATCAGGCCTGTATGGTAGAGTGGCCAGACGAAAGACATTTCTTCGTAAAAAGTTTGTCAACCTGCACCTACAAGACTCTCAGACCATGAGAAACAAAATTCTCTGGTCTGATGAGAGGAAGATTGAACTCTTTGGCTTGAATGCCAGGCATCATGTTTGGAGGAAACCAGGCACCGCTCATCACCAGGGTAATACAATCCCTAGTGAAACATGGTGGTGGCAGCATCATGCTGTGGGGGTGGTGTTCAGCGGCAAGAACTGGGACATTTGTCAGGATAGAGGGAAAGATGAATGCAGCAATGTACAAAGACATCCTGGACGAAAACCAACACTTCAAATTCAACCTCGAGGGGTGTCGTAAAGAGGAATAAGCAAAAAAGGAATGGGTGAAACTGCCCGGATATGGGTGTGCCAAGTTTGTGGCATCCTATTCAGATAGACTATAGGCTGCAATTGCTGCTAAAGGTGCATCAACAAAGTATTGAGCAAAAGCTGTGAATACTTACTAATATGGCTTTTTTTTTTGTAGATAAATTTGTAAAAAAAATAAATCACGTTTTCATTATGAGGTATGACTGTAGAATTTTGAGGACAAAAAATGTATTCCATTTTGGAATAAGGCTGTAACAAAATATGGGAGAATATTAAGTGCTGGAGGAAGTAATTTTCGCTTTTGTTTAGTTATTGTGTACTATTGACGATTGTATGTATGAAAAGATAAGAATAAAGTAGTTTAAATATTCCGTTGATATTGTTACACTGTCAATAGCACTCACCATTAATACATTGAAAAATGTACTGTTAATTAATTGGATCAATATTGATATCGGCCGATCTCACTCATGTATGATCGACATCGACAATCTAAAACCCTGATCGGAACATCCCTAGTACAGAGTTTGACTTCAAATGTTTAAGTTTTATGTTCATATAGGCTTGTGTGAGTTATCTTTCGTGACTTTTTGGTAATCCAGGAACAAAAGCAGAGGGAGCACCTTGAGGAGATGCAGAGAGAGCTGCTGTCCAGCAGGGCGGAGCTGGACTCCATCAAAACCGTCATGGCCTCGTCACAACAGGTCTGTCCTCACAGTGATATTACATTATTACAAGTATCTTATCTGCTGTCCTTTTTATCATTGCTCTCCATCTTCTGAGTCACCAATGCTGACCTAATCACAAATGCGATGATGGGGGCTACTATGATGCATAGTCATCTATCTGTCACTGTACATAGAGCTCAGATCACAAATTCATTTGGACTCCTTTTAGCTTCATTAAATATTTATAATATTAGACAAATATCCTATTGCACTGCATCACAAAGATGGCTGTATCTACGGTGCAGTTGTAAAGGCAGGGTTTATGATCCATATTGGATCATGCAGGGAGGTCATAAAGTCATGGCCAGTCAGTGTTTACATAAGAACAAATTTAATCAGTTTTGTTGTTATGGTGCATATGCAGTATTAAAACCACAGTATGGGGCCCGGTGGAATGCTGTAACCATGCATGTCCACTTTTAGAATATTCTCACATATTTCCCTGGATATTTAGCAATAATATCAGCTGATAATACAAGTTTTACATCAACTCTGACTCTGAGTACATTGGTGCAATCTAATTAGATCCAATACAAGAGCTGATAAAAATATTTTTTATATTCTTACCTCATTTTGGACAGTTTTAGAGAGGTAATAATTCAACAATATTTACTCTTGTGGTTTAATTCTTCATTGGTGTAGAGCAGACCTGGGCAAATTAAGACCAGAGGGCCGGATGCGGCCCGTTAAGCTTTTCAATCCGGCCCGCCGGACATTCCCAAATAATTTTTCTAATCTTTAAAATGGGAACTGTAACTGCCATTATAATGTGCAGTGAAGTTTTTAAATTACTGGAAGTCTTGAACTATACAAAGTATTTAAATGGGGTTGGAATGTGCGCTTTTGCATGATACACTAGTTACTATGGCAATCTAAGTTACAGCAGCTCAGACGAGGCACAGAGCAATGTGGGTGTGGAGCGTTTCCACAGTGTGTTACCAGAGCGGCCTGAAATGCGGGAGTCAGGGACAGACACGGAAAGAGATTTGCGGACACATTTGTTACTGGATAATTTTAAATAAGCTTCTACCCTTGAGACTTTGTATGTAAGTAATACATAATTATTTGATACTTGTTTATATTTACCAATATTTTGTGTTAGACTGCGCTATTGTAAGGTGCTTATTATACATGTCTTGTTTGTGTGATATCATGTGCTCAGCTGTTGTGTAGCTGCTAGCTTCTTTTAGCCCAGAGGTGTCAAACTAATTTTAGCTCAGGGAGCGCATGGAGGAAAAATTTGCGCAGACGTGGGCAGGACTCTTAAAATCATGGCATTAAAACAAAAAAAAAATACAGACAACTTCAGATTGTTTTCTTTGTCTTACTTGGGACAAAAATAGAGCAAACACATTCTGATAATAATACAATAAAAATATAGAAAAAAATACCGGCAGTGGTAAAGTTTAGATCCATGAATAAAAGAAGAAAGTGAATGAATGTTTCTAACTGAATAAATTAATATGCTTAAAAATGTGTTTTCTTTTAAATATATATTTTTAATGAATCAAGTAACATTTATGACAACCTTTTTCCAAAACACAATATAAAATGTGAGATATAACAGGATAATGCATACACTCGTCATTTGTTTTCAAATCGGTTACAAAAAAGTGGGACCCCAAAAATTTACTGTGGGACCCCATTTTTATGACTTGATGGGATCCCTGGGACCCCATTTTGAAAATTCCTAGCGCCAACACTGATGGAGTATTGGTGCGTGCAAAACAGCAGCAGGCGGCTGTGGCCTGCGGGCCGGTTCTAATACTATATAAATATCCCGGGGGCCATAGATAATTCATTCGGGCCTTGACTTTGACACATAGGTTTTAGCTGATTGCCTACCATGTTTACCTTTTTGTAAATGACTGAAATGCAAGAGAAAAACAACCTTGGCAGAGTGGCCGTGCGCAACCCGAGGGTCCCTGGTTCAATCCCCACCTAGTACCAACCTCGTCACGTCCGTTGTGTCCTGAGCAAGACACTTCACCCTTGCTCCTGATGGGCGCTGGTTAGCTAGCGCCTTGCATGGCAGCTCCCTCCATCAGTGTGTGAATGGGTAAATGTGGAAGTAGTGTCAAAGCGCTTTGAGTACCGTATTTTCCGCGCTATAAGCCGCCCCGTGTTATAAGCCGCACCTTCAATGAATGGCATATTTAAAAACTTTGTAAACCTATAAGCCGCACCGGGTCATAAGCCGCGCCCACGCTGCGCTAAAGGGAATGTCAAAAAAACAGTCCGATAGGTCAGTCAAACTTTAATAATACAACAAACCAGTGTGCGAATGTGCAATCACAACAATAGTAACACTCAAAATATTGCAGAGCAATAGCAACATCAATAACTCAACTTTGCTCGAACGTTAATGTCACAGCACACAAAATAAACATTTAAAGCTCACCTTCAGAAGTTATTCCTCATCCATAAATCCCTCGAATTTTTCTTCTTCGGTGTCTGAATTAAAAAATTGGGCGAATACGGCATCCAAAATGGCGGGCTCCGTCTTGTCGAAGTCATCAGAGTCAGTGTCGCTGTTGCTGTCCGGCAGTTCCATGAATCCTGCCTTCCTGGCCGGATCTTTTTTCAGCTATCTTGTTTTTACAATATGCGCGGAAAGTAGCCAGCTTTTCTTGAAAGTCTTTTGGCAGTTGCTGTGAAATAGTAGTCCGTGTGCGGATGGAGAGATTGCGTCTTTTCATGAAGCGGAAACACCAAGAAGCACCACCTTTTAAAATCATCCAAGTGAAGTTAGCTTGCTAGCGCTGTTGCCGTCATTGGAATAGTGATGGTGCTGACACTTCTGCTTGCTGCTCGAGTTTGTCCTCCAACTGTTGCCATCTTGCTTTGTTCCCTCAAACTCTGTGTTGTCTTCTTTACTTGGCGCAGGTCATCTTGTTGCTTCCTCCACCTAAGCACCATTGATTCATTTATGTTCAATTCTCTCGCTGCTGCTCTATTTCCGTGTTCTTCTGCGTGACTTATTGCCTTGAGTTTGAATTCGGATTAGCCGCGCGCTTCTTCTTCTACGGGGGCGGGTGCTTACCTTGGCGGTTGCGTACCGTAGAAGAAGAAGCGCTTCCTCTTTCCAGGTGGGCGGGTGCTTACCGTAGAAGAAGAAGCACTTCCTCTTTCCAGGTGGGCGGGCGCTTACCTTGGCGGTTGCTTACCGTAGAAGAAGAAGCGCTTCCTCTTCTACGGGGAAAAAAGATGGCGGCTGTTTACCGTAGTTGCGAAACCTAAACTCTATGAAAATAAATATTTATATTAATACATATATAAGGCGCACCGGGTTATAAGCCGCACTGTCATCTTTTGAGAACATTTTTGGTTTTTAAGTGCGGCTTATAGCGCGGAAAATACGGTACCTTGAAGGTAGAAAAGCGCTATACAAGTACAACCCATTAATCATTTATTTGTGTGCTAATTGGAAAACATTTAGACGTTACCTGACTGTCCTGCTTTGCACAATTAAACACGTAGCAGGACTGCTTGTATCAGAGATTTTAGATGTAAACCGATATCATCCGATACCTGGTTTTTGCACATATCGATATCGGATTGGGACACTCCTTTAAACATATGCCATTCTCAGGGTCTTTTTAGGTTTAGAAATGTTTTATTTCAAGTAGGTTACATACTGCAGCTTCAATAAGGTCTGAATTCATGCAGACTTCCAGAGGTTTGCCTGTTCCCTTTCCCACTCATCCATCTTTCAGCCTCCCACTCAATCTTTCTATTTTTGAAGCCAATCCTCGTTAACTCTTCATCCATCTTGCTAATCTGTACAGTCACATACACACCCTCATTTTATTTCTTGTGTGCCTGCACTGTCGCAGATCTCCTTATGCTTTGCCCCTAAGAATACATTTTTAGATTTTTCCCCCACATTTTTCTTCATTACGTCGTTACTTGCCATGAGCTCACGCCACAGAGTGCTGAACGGTGTTGACGACCCCCTTCTAGACGCACAAACTTCCTGCACACAGGATCTGGTGAAAGGTCACACTGTTGCCATAGTTTGCGTTGCCAAGTTGCACAACTACAACTTGGCTTTTTTGTGTTAGGTTGTGGACATAACCTCCACTCAAACTCTTTTGGTGACCATCTGCCAAGTTGTGAACTAGAACAAGGCTTTGTTGTCAACGTCGGAGGTCACTTGTATCATAAATTACAACATTTTGACAGGTCACGGCCACCGCATATTGTTCTAATCACGGCTTCCTAACTAATCGCGCTGCTGCTCAATTGTTTACTTGCCCGGTATTTTCAACACATCCTTCATTTTTATTGTTTTGCAGTCAAGCGAGGCTCTCGGCACGCAGCTGGCCGCCCTGGAATCTGAGAAAGCGGCACTGGTTGAGTCCTTGTCCAAAACAGAGACAGAGCTAGCCGCTCGGGAGGAGGAGCTCGAGCGGGTTCAAACCTCATTGGCCAGTGAGAGGGAGAGCGGCGTAAAGACTGCAGAAGCCCTACAGAATCAGCTCAACGATAAGGTCAGTGGTCCTCTTCAGGGAATTAAGACTGTTAAAGAAATTGGCCCTAGTCTGTGAATGTGAGTGTGAATGTTGTCTATCTGTGTTGGCCCTGCGATGAGGTGGCGACTTGTCCAGGGTGTGCACCGCCTTCTGCCCGATTGTAGCTGAGATAGGCACCGGCGCCCAACCGCGACCCTAAAGGGAATAAGCGGTAGAAAATGAATGGATGGAAGAAATTTGGGGGATTTTTATTGTTTTCAACTTTTTATTTCTCAAATATCTTGAAAACCAATTATTTTTGAGGACCACTTCCCATTGTTTCGATTCCTGGGATTAATTTTCCACTTTTGTTAACAATTCTCTTATCAATTCCTGCGGCCATGCAAGAAAAACGTTGATGGCAGCACAAATTCCTCATTCGCAATCCTTATTTGAGACGAGAACATACAGTGTAACTTTGATTTACGAACCCTTTTGTTTGCAAATTTTCCGATTTACGAACTATTTGATCGTGCAACTTATGCCTCTGTGTGTGAACCAGGTCTGTGTGTACATTCATTTTTGTCCAGCTGGCAGCCATTTTGTGCATGCTTGTATTGAAGAGATTGCCAAAGCGGGCTTCGACTTAGACTTTCACAAGGAAAATTGTTCCACACAGTAGCTCAGTTACAAAGGATGGAGAGGATAAGGATGGAAAGGATAATGCTCACAAGGGTACAAAAAGTGGGCGAAAACAAAAGATATAAAGTAGACTAAAAATGTACCATAGTAGGAATATAAATATAACAAATATACATTAGGTCAGGAAAAAACACAGAGGCTATTTCATCCCTACAAGCCTGTTTCGCAGGTTTCACTGCCCGTTAGGGGATTTTATTGAAGTGTCTGTGGCTGTTATATATATATATATATATATATATATATATATATATATATATATATATATATATATATATATATATATATATATATATATATATACACATACACATACATATACATACAGTGGGGCAAAAAGTATTTAGTCAGCCACCGATTGTGCAAGTTCTCCCACTTAAAAAGATGACAGAGGTCTGTAATTTTCATCATAGGTACACTTCAACTGTGAGACAGAATGTGAAAAAAAAATCCAGGAATTCACATTGTAGGAATTTTAAAGAATTTATTTGTAAATTATGGTGGAGAAATAAGTATTTGGTCAACCATTCAAAGATCTCACTGATGGAAGGAGGTTTTGGCTCAAAATCTCACGATACATGGCCCCATTCATTCTTTCCTCAACACGGATCAATCGTCCTGTCCCCTTAGCAGAAAAACAGCCCCAAAGCATGATGTTTCCACCCCCATGCTTCACAGTAGGTATGGTGTTCTTGGGATGCAACTCAGTATTCTTCTTCCTCCAAACACGACGAGTTGAGTTTATACCAAAAAGTTCTATTTTGGTTTCATATGACCAAATGACATCCTCTGCTCTATCATCCATGTATCCATTTTGGTATAAACTTAACTCGTCGTGTTTGGAGGAAAAAGAATACTGAGTTGCATCCCAAGAACACCATACCTACTGTGAAACATGGGGGTGGAAACATCATGCTTTGGGGCTGTTTTTCTGCTAAGAAAACAGGACGATTGATCCGTGTAAAGGAAATAATGAATGGGGCCATGTATCGTGAGATTTTGAGCCAAAACCTCCTTCCATCAGTGAGAACTTTGAATGGTTGACCAAATACTTATTTTCCACCATAATTTACAAATAAATTATTTAAAATTCCTACAATGTGAATTCCTGGAATTTTATTTTTTTACATTCTCTCTCTCACAGTTGAAGTGTACCTATGATGAAAATTACAGACCTCTGTCATCATTTTAAGCGGGAGAACTTGCACAATCGGTGGCTGACTAAATATTTTTTTGCCCCACTGTATGTAGGGTACATTTCACGGCGGTGTGGCCATTGTTACACAGTAGTGCCTTGTTTCTGTACCGGCATGATGAGACCAGTTCGTTGAGTTTGTTGAAGGTGGACATGCTGGGGTGGTATATAATAAACATTTTTTCTTTCAAACACAGGGACATTTTTTTTATGTCCACAGCATGTCCACTTTAAACAAACGTAACGAACTGGTCTCATCATGCCGGTACAGAAACAAGGCACTACCGTGTAACAATGGCCACACCACCATGTAATGTACCCGACATATATATGTATCCCGAGCAGGGATTTTCACAGGGAAACCTGTGAAACAGTCTTGTAAGTTATGGCTGAAAATAGAGTAAGAATTCACCCGAAACGACAAACACGTCCCCCATATACTTTAGTGGTTAATAAAGCGTATGAAGCTCAAATGTTTGCATGAATACATTTTGTATTTGTTGGTGTGCCATGAATAGTCACTTGTGTAGTGATGGTCAATTCTGCTCGATAGGAGAGCAGGGAGCAGGCGTTAGAGAGCCAGCTGGTAGCGGCACGCTGGTCCAGTCTGCAGGGAGCTGTGGAAGAGGCAGAGAGGATCATCCAAGACTCACTCGCCCAGATCGACGACCCGGCACACATCAGCTGCACCAGCTCAGCAGGTTGTGTCACGTCCGCTTTGGGAGTGTAATTAATGGCAAGCGTGTGTAGTAATTGTGCTATATAACACATACTTCTACAGATTACTTGGCATCCAGATGTCAAGCCTCTTTAGACTGCGTGGACAAGCTCCATACTGCCAGAGACGCCTTCCTGGCTGATGACACAGGTAAAATCTACTTGCATGAAATCTGCAAAACATTTGTGAGATTTATGTTTTGTGTGTGCCTGTTTTTTTTGTGGTTTTTTTGCACAGGTGTTTTTCATTTGCTTAAAGTGGTGACCCAATGTGGACATCTAGTGGGCGACACCATTGTTCAGGGCAGTGCCACCTCTCACATGGTGCCTGTGGAACAGGCTGATGGTAAACTCTCTCTCTGTGTGTGTGTGTGTGTGTGTGTGTGTGTGTGTGTGTGTCGTATTTCTACCCTTCTTGAGACATCAACAAGGAAAAGTACCTTCCATATGAGGGGCAGTGAACAAGTTAGGACATACAGAACACCATTGCATCTAATAGAGAATGTCTCATTTACACCCCTGGCGCTGAAATCTTATCAAAATCAGGGTGGTCCCAAAAAGGAGGGATTTTTCAAATTGACTGTGTTCATTCAGCCATTTGCGTGCGTGCGTGTGTGTGTGTGTGTGTGTGTCACTGTACCTGTATGCTGTCCAAAATATTATAGTTATGAAAATATGACAAAACATTTCCAATGTCCCTAAGTAGGTAGAGTGAAGTTTTTTTTTAGATATATTGCTCCAAAGCTCCACCTACAGGAAATTATCTTAAAGCACCTACAGTACGCTGGTAAACCTCACTCCTAAACACCCTAGCTGAGGCTGTTAGCTCAGTGCTTAATTCTAATTCGGAGGAGCCACATTTCGAGGTTCAGGTGCAATTAAAAATACTGACTTTTTAATAGTTTTTTCCTTTTCTGTATTAGACAAACTTGTTATTGTAAGTATAATGTACTACGAGAACATGAACATGATCTTAAATCTGACAACAGAACGAGAACATTTGACTTTCCGAACTCACGACTATGGCAATTTTAAGTTGTACTGTGGTCCCTTCCAAGGTTTGTCATTGTCCCATTGGGTTAAGTTATTTTTTTTTCCTGATGGGGGCCCAGAGCCAATGATCTTGTTGTGGTTTGTGTAGCCCTTTGAGACATTTGTGATTAAGGGCTATATAAATAATATTTGATTGATTTGTTTCTCTACATATCTCATATTTAAGTCGATTTCACTTAAGATAAACAAACTGGCGATAAACCAAAAATATTTTAAGTCAAGAAAAATTTTTATTGGGCCTCAGATATTTATTCCTGCTTATATTCGACTTTTTGCAATGTAAACATTGGTTAATTACAGTAGTACCTCAACTTAAATGCTTAATTGGTTCTGTGATACAGCTCTTAACTCAAAACACTTGCATCTAAAATCAATTTCACCCAGTGAAATTATTTGAAATCAATTTAAATTAGTATTTGCCCCCCCCCCAAAAAAAAAATCACAATTTCAACATGTAATATGCCTTTCAAAACAAAATCTGACTTTTTGATAAGCAATATTGTATGAAAACAGTACAATAGAATGTACCACTAACCACTACAGTAGTGTAATAATGTACAGCATTTTACCTTGGAGAGTTGACTTCCATGGTATCTCCTTCCAGCTGATTCTCCATCAAACTCACCATCAGCAGCTTTTCCATATTTTTATGGATACATTTCTGCCTGATCTTAGATATCATTTCAAAAGCCTAGGCTGGTGTTATACTCATTCTGCTTCAGTATGGTGCAGGTGAGCAGTGACACGCTAAAATTCCTTCATGTATCATTTATTTCTTTAATTCAATAAATATCATCCACTTCTTTTTCATGGCTTTATTCATAACTTTCTTCCTTCCCATATTTGAAAAACAAAGTTTTGTCCATCTCTAGCTATAAGCTAATGCTTGCAAGTAAAATAGGATGTTTGGGCGAACCTTACTGGTTTCACTGTAACATTTGCTAAGCCAACTAATAGCAGGGATGCTTGTAATTCAGATTTTTGCTTGTAACCTAAGCATAAAATTAGCCGAGAGACTGTTCTTATCGCCAAACACTTAAGTTGAGGTGCCAATGTACTTAAAAACTCAGTATACTGTGTGTTACTATGTCGATATGGACACAACAGAATAGAATTTGGGGAACAAGCTTGTAGTGGTCAGAAGAGGTGACAAAGGTGTTGGTTCAGAGCGAATGACTTTTTTTACATGGGGAACAGAACAGGTGGCTGACAATGTGAGACATATTGCCAGCTGTTGGGTAAGGCAGTGGTACCGGGCCGCAGAAGAATTTTTTAATTAATTTTTATTGGAAAAAAAAAGGAAAAAAAAAAAAGTATTATTATTATTATTTTTTTATTAAATCAACATAAAAAACACAATATACACTTACAATTAGTGCACCAACCACAAAAACCTCCCTTTTTCATGCCAAAAACGTCCCTTTTTTCTGACAAAGAAAAAAAAAAAAAGCATCCCCTTCCCCCCGGGCCGCGGGACAAATTATTAAGCGTTGACCGGTCCGCGGATACAAAAAGGTTGGGGACCACTGGTGTAAGGTATAGAAGATCCACGTATAGGTTTCAACTTTGCACTGTACGTGTGGCCTGCAACACGGGATCTTTATGTAGCAACTGTTTAAGGTACATATATAAATGTCCCTGTGTGATATCACCTTTCAAATAATGACTATGAAGCTTTTATCTTGAAATAAAATAACCCGACGTCCCAGCTGAAAAGAAGACTATCGGCGCTATAGGAAGCTAAAACATGTCAAAATAATGTTTTATGTTTTCATTCTTTTTTGTGGTGTTTTTTTGCTTCTGATACGTGCGTCCTATGACAGTTCTGTCCGAAAGCGTGAAGGCGTGTGGGACAGAGGCGCTGGTTCTGCTGGGCCACATGAAGAAGAGGGAGAGCCTGACGACGGCAGACAACAGCAAGCTGAAGGCGACTCTCCAAACCATGCTGGCCTTTGCAGAGGTTGGTGCATCCTCGGCGGCGACTTCAACTACAAAAATTGATGAACTCATCAGTCTTGGAAACATTTTATTTAGTTGTTTATATTTGTCGGGGGAAAAAACAGTTTAAGGACATGACACAAAACTATAGTCATTTAAAACCTCAACTTTCGGGCTTAAAAACACTCAAATAAATCCAGAATATAAATTGTGGTAGTTAGTAACAGTTTCATTTTTTAGATCAAGCCGAGTGAAAATATTCTGGAATCACTCAATAATTCTCAGTACAAAAAAATTAAAAACCAGTAACCCGTCAATACACCACTAGTATGTTGTTGCACCACAGTTTGCTTTTAGAACAGCTTGCAGTCTCTGAGGCATGGACTTATTTACAAGTGACAAACCGTAACTCTTCATCAATGCTGTTGTCAGATTTGATGTGTAGGTTAGAGTTTTGTCATGGACCATTTTCTTCAATTTCCACCACAGATTTTACATTGGATTGAGATCTGGACTATTTGCAGGCCGTGGCATTGACCTAATTTGTCTTTCTTCAAGTCAAATTTTGCAGTTTTTGCTCCCATTGCAAGATGTGTTATCATCTTGAAAAGTGATGTCATCATCCCCAAACATTCTTTCAAATGATGGAATAAGAAAAGTGTCCTAAACGTAAACCTCTACATTTATTGGAGATGTAATGACAGCCATTTTCCGAGTTCCATTACCTGACATGCAGCCCCATTTCATCAATGACTGTGGAAATGTGCATGATTTCTTCAGGCAGTCGTCTTCATCGATCTCATTGGAACGACACCAATCAAAAATTTCAGCATCATCACCTTTCCCAATGCAGATTCACGATTCATCACTGAATATGACTTTCATCCATAGTCCACGATTGCTTTTCCTTTACCCATTGAAACCTTGTTTTTTTTCTGGTTGTTGTTTTGTTAGTTTAGCTTTTTTGTATTTAAATCCCATTTCCTTCCGGCGGTTTCCTACAATTCAGTTACAAACGGTAACTCAGGTTTCCACTTGTTCCTTCTTTTGTTTTGCTTTGCATTTTCATTGTTTTAACACTTTAATGTTTTTCGTGGTGTATGCTTGACTTTTACAATCTTCCCATGTTGTTTGTACTTGGTCCAGATTTTAGACACAGCTGATTGTGGACGGTCAACATATTTTGCAACATGGCATGACCATTTAAAAAATTTGATAATTTTGTCCTTGGTTTCAATTGACATATTTGGTGTTGGAGTCATGATTCATGTCAATCCATCTGGTGCAACAGCTCTCCAAGGTGTGAATGCTCATTTTTAACTGCAGACTAATGAACAGATTTATTCTGATGCAGGTGTTAGCTTTGATAGTGATTTCGTATTGTTTCCAAATGAAAAAATTAAAAATAAAACCGATAGAGATTACCACAATTTATAGTCTTTAATTATTTTAGTGTTTCTTAAAGACATTTGAAATGACTATAGTTTGTGTCATGTCTGTCATCTGCTTTTTGAATGGACATCCTCCCAAGTCTGGCGATTCCATCATTTTCTTCTACAACTAACATTGTCTTTCATTTTGGATTCAGAAACTACGTCCTCGGGGTTTGGAGCTGCAGCAGGGGGAGCTGGGCGATCTTGTGGAGCAGGAAATGGCGGCCACATCTGCAGCTGTGGAGTCGGCTGCTGCCCGGATAGAGGTGATTATGTTTAGTGTGGTGTCTGTGGTTTCTGTGGAAGATGCGTGTGCAGCCTGATTGACTTTAACCTTCTCAACAGGAAATGCTCAACAAGTCTCGGGCAGTTGATACAGGCATCAAGATGGAGGTCAATGAGAGGTAATCTCTTTTTTTTGTTTCAAAACTGAGTGGTTTATTATCTATTTTCCATAAAATGGCTCCAACTTCAAAAAGATGGTATTAATATTATCATCAGGTTTATTTTCGCACATGTGAACTAGTGCTCTGGTAATAAGACCACCCACATGTTTCTAAACCAAAACGCAATCAAAGGCAGCTTGTGTGCTTCATGTTGACCACCACCTTGGCAATTCAGTCTGTAAAACATAATTCTGATTTGAAAAAGAACATAAAATATTGTCATCGGCACTCCTTACCGCTCCATGAGAGCAAATCAAATCAAATCAACTTTATTTATAAAGCACATTTAAAATTTACCACAGGGGTAGCCAAAGTGCTGTACAATGGACAGGTTAAAAGTTAATACGAAGACCGAGCAAACAACACAACACAAACAGAACATGTTAAAAAAATAAATAAATAAAACATTAAAACAGGTTCACAACAGGGACATAACTGTGTACTTCACCTGGTGTGTACCACACAACGGTCTTTAATCCTTCCTAAAATGTACTGTTAAGTATGAGAAATAGCTTTGTCACACAACAGTACATGCATCAACTGTCACGCTCACATTTGTGGCAATTGTGCGATGAATTTCATCACTTTCACCACAAAGCCCTTGCAGAATGTGACAACTGTTTGCCAGGCAATGTTTCATGCATTTGTAAACATACACACGTTAAGTACAATGCTGAATTTCTATGCTTCTTTAGTTGTTGTTTTTCACATCTCTGGGTATCGTCATCATTCACTTCGTTTTTATGCACTTGATTAAATTGATTTCTTAAGTAGTTCTGCTCTAAAGAAGAATCCTACAACCCACGGAAACACCCAAATCTGATCATGTTTGTTTTTTGAGATACTGTACTACCACCCCTAGTTTATGCAATTGGAAACCAGATATTTCGAGAAGGCGTGGGCTGCCCGCGGGGACCCTTCGTAATAGCGTATGCGCCAGTCTCAACGCACGGATACCATTAAAAAAACAAAAAACATAACAATTGTAATGAAGAGGAGAATTTTCTTCACAAATTAAAGGAACATAACATTTTCAAGTACATCAATGGGAGAAAAGAATAAACAGAGATTTCTTTAAGAAAGTAGCTAAGAAAACTCTGCTTCACAAATGAGATGATAGAGAATGAAGCAGGTATGATAAAGCGTATACAAACCTCTTCACGCTGCAATTATGCACTCGAAACTGATTACCAATAATTCTGTATTCCTCACAACTGCAAAGCTAGTCCAGAACAATAGCAACCTTCATGTCTTTTCCTGCGGATTTAAAACTCCTTCAATCAATCCACAAAGCCTCACGAATGAACTCGGAGACATTCGAAAGTTTTGTTTCCGTTATTTTCCGGTCGAAAATTCCTTCGAAACAACTCATCTTAATTATAGTGTCTTGTTCGTAGCGCATATCAAATATAATTTCTTGATGCTGTCTGATATTTAACATCACAGACGTAATATTTGTAATCTGTGCCAACATTAGATAGATAGATAGTACTTTATTGATTCCTTCAGGAGAGTTCCTTCAGGAAAATTAAAATTCCAGCAGCAGTGTACAGAGTTGAGATCAATTAAAAAAAAAAAAAAAAAAGTAAAAAGTAAATAATGGGGGTTTAAAAGGAAACAAAATAGAGAAATATTACAAAAAGAATAAAATAGAATTACAGCGGACATCAGACACAACAGAGCAAGGCCGCTGACTTGTAAGCAGCCGCAGATGCCCTGTTTTGGTGTGACTTCATAAGACAACCGAAAAAGCAATACATTCATCTGCACTATACTGAATACCCCCCCCCACGACCCCTCCTCCCCCTTTTAGAGAAAGTGCATAGACACTCGGACTTCACACAGGAGTTAAAATACAAAAAAAACTAACTATTTGAGAAATCAGACTAATTTCGTGCATAGAAAAGTATACGCTTAGGACTTTTTCTTTAATACAGTTAAACAATTTTAATTTATAGTTTAATTGGATTGATTTAATCTTGACCATAGGGCCCATTGTTGGGACGCCAGTGCCCCTGAAAAGGTCGCCAACAAATATCTGCTTTTCAGCTGTGGTCCGAAGCGGTACTCTGTTGTAATACACTTGTCCACCACCTCTGGCAGTAGTGACAATAACCAACATACAGAAGAAGTCTAGAAATAAAGTCATAGATACGTTTATTTTGCGCAAAAAATACAACTTAAGTGGTAAAGCTGTATTTTAATTTTCACGTTAATTGTATTGACCGTTAAGTTAAGAAACATATTCATTATTAATTTCCATATATCCATACATTTTCTACCGCTTGGCCCTATCGGGATTGCAGGGGGTGCTGGAGCCTATCTCAGCTGCATTCGGGCAGAAGGACCTTGGACAAGTTGCCACCTCATCTACTTCATTTATTTTAGCACAACATAATTGTATGTAAATGCATTTTTTTTACAGTTATTTGTGTCTCTTCTTTTGTAGTATGGTTTGCTTGGTACCTATTTTTCTAATCAACCTGACCTAAGTCTAAGGTTTATGTGTTAAATGAATAATTATCTTTTGATTAACACGTGGTTTCATATTATTTGACAAGGTTGTATACTGTAAGTAGGTTTAGATATAATTGTTAAATACAATGAAGATCAAGAGTAAGATTACTAATTCAGTGTTCTTATTTAAGTTGGCTCAAGGCTTCTCTGTAGTGGAAAAATTGAGCCCGAAGTCAAAAAGGTTAAAAACCCCTGGAATAGGCGCCAGCGCCCCCTGCGACCCCGAAAGGGAATAAGCGGTAGAAAATGGATGGATGGATGGATGGATTAAGACAGTTCCAAAATTCTGCTCTGTCGCCCCCTGCAGGATCCTAGCGTCGTGTACAGATCTGATGACGGCCATCAAGAAGCTTGTTCTTTCTTCCAAAGATCTGCAAAGGGACATAGTAGAGAGTGGGCGGGTAGGTAATGTTTTTATTGGCCTCTTTTTAAGAGTATGGTGGTTGACTGAAAATGCTTTATTATTGCAAACAGTAATGATTTAATACACCTTTGTCATTTTGGTTTTATGAAAAGTTGACTGGTGGAAGGGTTTATAAAGAAGAAAGAGTCTCCAAATTTAGCACCACCGAAAAACATGTATTTGATGAATAGAATAGAATCCTTTGAGTGTAATACAGTCAACAAAATTAAGTACAAAATGCAAATAAAAAATACATAAAATGTAAGTAATCACAAAAATAAACTATCCCTCACATGAAAAAATGTTGCACGGATATTATCGCAAGAGTTCAGAATTTGAATTTAAATTTAATTGGCTCCACGCCACAGGATGTTGAATTGGAATGACAGGAAATGGAATGAAATTCCTTAAAGCCAACTAAGAGGAATGATTTTACAAAAAATTCAACACAATTTACCTCCATTTTAAATACATTTTGGGAAATCCCAACAGTTTACATTATTTAAAAGTTATAATAAATCAAAATAATAAATAAATAATAATTTAAAAAACATGTGAAATAAGTTAAAGAGTCATGTATGGAAAATAATGCTTGATATGTAGTATATATACAGTATTTGTAGCATTCAAAAATGTAATTGTATGTTGGCCATAGCTCATTTGTAATCACAGAAAGATAGACGTTTTTTCAATCTTAAGTACCTTTAGACAGATCATTCTCAAGTTTTTATTATTATCAACATGGGACTGGACAATTTGCAAATGTTTGTTTACTAAACATTATGCTTTTTAAATCTCTCAACACAAAATGGACACACACACACACACTTATTTTTCACACAAACAATGCTTACGACGTCTCACACAGACTCTCTTTAAAAAAAAAAAACTGCTATAAATGACAGAAAATCTTTATTGTGGAATATTTTTAATCAATTTAGAATCGTAATAAAACATTTTTGCAATTTGGATGGGAATCTATTTTGCCAGAACCCCTCGTATATTTACAGTTTACAATGGATATGCATGATTTTGGAATAAGCCAATATTATCATTCGTAATTTTGATTCTACACTTTTTTTTTAAAAAATTACTATCGTCACAATCATTATAACGAAGTATGTTAATTAAAAAATATATTTGCATTCTAAATATTAAATAAATGCTATCAACAGTTTGCGTACAATGGACTTTTTGGGAGCCGCACAATTCAGCCTACAAAAACATCCAAACACCTCCATTGAGGTTTTGTATACATGCTGTGAGTGTATATGTAATGTAATAACGGGCACTTTTATAGTATCATTTAATATTTACGTATTTTAATCATTTCAAACATATTCGGCGCATTAATTAAAAAAAACACATTTTATTTTCTTCATTACTGATTATTACTCACTGCAGAATTCATGAGAGCCAACAAACATAATAAAACATCACTTACTGTACAATGTCTCCTGTCATTAGCATGTCAAATGACAGCATTTGACATTCTAATGTTAATATAGTCCCATTTAGATGAAAAATGTCTCATAATCCCCACGAACAAACAGGGTGTGGGTCGGGGGCAAACTAATATTATATATAACTTACATTTAAACCAGTGGGGGTGGCACTGGGAGCACTTGTGTAAAGTATCTTGCCCAAGGACACAACGGCAAAAAGTATCTTGCCCAAGAACACAACGGCAGGGACTAGGATGGTGGACACGGGAATCGAACAAGTTGCTGGCACGACCACTCTACCAACCGAAACACGCAGCCCGATGACGCATAGGTGATGTGATGTACAATTTCGACAAAATATTGAAATACGTCTTATTTTTGTATTACAAGTTCACCGAACTCTCCAAAATAACAATTGTTACATTGAAATAACCTGAACAAAATAAAATATCCATCCATCCATCCATTTTTCTACCGCTTGTCCCTTTTTGGGGTCCAGGGGGGTCGCAGGAGCCTATTTCAGCTGCATTCTGGCGGAAGGCGGTGTACACCCTGGACAAGTTGCCACCTCATCGCAGGGCCATCACAGATAGACAGACAACATTCACATTCGCACACTAGGGTCATAAAATAAAATTATTTTAATTTAAATAGTCATTCCTTATTGACATTTTGTTTCAAAGGCAAGTCAAAGGGAGGCATGAAAGAGTTGCATGTTGCAGACCCCTGAACTAGACCAATACAGTAGGATTATTGATTTTCTTAAAAATAAAAACAATAATGGACATGAGCGATCTGTATTTTGTCCACCAGGGAGCAGCATCCACTAAGGAATTTTATGCAAAAAACTCCCGCTGGACAGAGGGCCTGATTTCTGCCTCCAAGGCAGTCGGCTGGGGTGCAACTGTCATGGTGTAAGTAACCACCTTCACCTGTGTTGCTAAGTTACCTTAAGCACCTGTTTAAATTCCTTCATGTGTTGCTGATCCCAGCAGTAAATAAAGAGAAAATGCAAGACAATGTACAGCATTGCATAGTGAACGTGTCTTGTGTTTTGCACTGTCACTGCAGCGATGCGGCTGATCTGGTGGTGCAGGGCAAAGGGAAGTTTGAGGAGTTAATGGTGTGTTCTCATGAAATTGCTGCCAGCACAGCACAGCTTGTCGCCGCTTCAAAGGTGGGCGTGATCAAATATGGTAGCGTAGTATAACATAGCTCCCGGGTGATGGTTAATGAACGGCGTGCCCTCCCAGGTGAAAGCCGACAAAGACAGCAGCAACTTGCACCGCCTGCAGCAAGCGTCCCGAGGCGTCACCCAGGCGACGGCTGCTGTGGTGGCCTCCACCAAGTCTGGGAAGTCCCAGATTGAAGACAAAGGTAGGGAACTTTTAGCTTTCTTCTGAGTTTTTGTCGTTGTTGATCATTTTTTTTTACGTATTTGCGGTTCAGATACCATGGATTTCTCCAGCATGACGCTCACACAGATCAAACGACAGGAGATGGACGCTCAGGTTGGTGGAAATAAACAACATGCACGCACCAATCTGAAATCAAATGTTTTGGAATGTGCTCATTGTTCCATTCTGATTGTTTTTCATCTAGCAGGAAGTTGACTCAGACAAACACACACACAAAAAAAAAAAAAGGTGCAAGGACATTTGTCACAAAAACAATTTATACTGAGCATTCATGTAATACCAATAGCCTTAAAGTTGTATAATCTATAAACAAATATGATTTATGACTTTTTACCACCTCAGACAACACTTTGCTCTCCGGCGTTAAAATACAGTAGGCCTAAGCATTCATTAAAAACAAGGCAGGAGTTTAATTTAACAATTATATTTAATCACTTTGGCCACTTTAACATTACACAAGATACACAACTATTATCAGCATTGGTAATTCATATACAATACATATTTACTTGCATCTTCGGCAATTATTTTTTAAGATTTTTTACAAGCATACTCGTCCGTCCCCAAAGGTGTGTACCAAATTTGGTGGGAATTTTGACGTTTCAAGTTAATACAGTTTGGTCAAACTTTGGTCTTTAATAAATATGTTAGAAACACTAACACAGTTGATGTGCCTGTTTTGCCAGTGTTTTTGTCCTTATTAAAAGGTACACCATGGGAGTCTTATTTTTGTTTTATTTTATTGGTATCATAGTTCTGAGCTTCTTTTTTGATATTGCATGTGTTTCCTTGCATTTTTAGAGGTCGTCGGCATGCATGAAAAGTATCGGATGATATCAGCTTGCATCTAAAATCTCCTTCGAAGCTGGACAGCTAGTTAACATCTAAATGTCCTCCATTAAGCACACGTGTGTTTTTTTCTTGTATTTAAGTCAAGTTTTTTTTACAAAAAGTAAACATGGTACAGGCCACTTTGAACTGGCAGCTACACAACAGCTAAGCACACAATAGCACTCAAGCTAGATATACGTAAAAAGTATCTATTTGAATAATATTGCAGACTAAAACACCTATTATGTAAGACTTTCAGATACAAAGGCAGAAGGGTATTGAAAAGTATCCAGTAACAAATGTGTCCACATCATTCAACTGTTATGTTCTTAGTTGATGAACTATTGTGACCACTAGGTGTCGCCAAAAAATAAATTAACACTCCACATTAAAAGCGTAAGTCTGTCATGAGGTTAGTGTGTTTCATAGCTACCTTTTGTTGTCTGAGTAATTTCACTTGGTCAAACCTAGTTGAACACACCACACTACCTTATCGGATTGATATATTTATCGGCCGATACTCGACGCTCTAATATCAGCATCGTGTCAGAAGTGAAAAAGCTGGATCAGGACACCGCTAATAAAAACTCCAAAATATTTGCATGTACGTCAGTCAGGCCTGATGAAAAAGTTTATATTTTCGAAGTCCCAAATATGAATAGTCAAAACTCACTCAGTAGCGCCCCCTAAAAAGTGTTTAAAAATTACAGCCTGCCAACAGTTTCACTAATTTGTGAGGATTTGATAGCGAAATGGTTGAAGAGGTTTATTTAGCCTACTGATGTGGATTTATAAATGGTTGATTTATATTGGCTAGTAAGGTAAAGTTTTGTACCTGACAAGTTCCATCCCACCACTTCAGGCAGGATGGAACAATCCATACAACACCTTACAGATGACGTCACGCTAACATCACGTGACACCTCTGCAGAATCAATGTAGCCGAAACTTGTCAGGTACAAAACTACCTTACTAGCCTATATAAATCAACCATTTATAAAAAGCAAGTCATACATTTTGGGCCCAAACCAGGAGTTGTATTTTGGCAAACTCTTCCTAAGGACTCGGACCGATTGAGCCCGATTTAAAATCATAAAAATAGGACAGATGGACGATGACAAACTGGCACAAATAGGTAGCTGAAATTTTTGTACACTGAGACAGGGTTTGTACACCAAAGCATATTTTTGTTTGGTCTTTGGTTTGTCAGTCAAAACGCTCCATTGTACAATGTCAGGGTATCCACGGTTCCCTTAAAAAGTCTTAAAAAGTCTTAAATTCATGTGTCTAAAATTAAGGCCTTAAAAAGTATTACATTTATTAAAAATTCCTAAGATTGTCTTAAATTCAGTACTCAATGGTCTTAAATTTTCGGGCCAGTTTTTTTATTTTTGTTTCGGGGCACGTCTTTGAGTAAAAGTTACGACACGTCTTTGGGTAAAAGTGAATGATTTCAGTGTAAGTCGCGCGCATAGTCGGGTTGCGCGCAGACTCCTTCCTTTCTTTCTCGCGTCCCGCCTTTCAGTCAGCATGGGAAAATGCAAGTTTTGCGAGCGTTGGCTGGAGGACAGCCGGTTTAAAAGCTGGCTTAAGCCTGTTGCCATTCCCGAGGAGGCCAGGTGCATACTTTGTAAGAGGGATTTCAAACTTGGCACCATGGGAATTAGAGCGGTCGAATCGCACATGCAGTGCGGTAACCATAAAATCGCGGCAGAGAGCCAAAAACAAACACCGGGCATCTCTCAGTTCTGCGTGGGTCCAGCGCCAACGCACCCCCAGCTAGCAACAACTGCCGCTAGCAGCACTGACCTGACACTAATCTTCGGCGGGACAGCAACATTAAAATCCGAGGTGTTATGGATCTTGCACACTGTGGTGAAACATCAATCCTACACCTCAAATGACGGGATTGGCGATCTTTTTCGTGTGATGTTTCCTGATTCTCAGGTTGCTAATACATTTTCCTGCGGAAAGGATAAAACAGCATATATTACGAGACACGGATTAGCACCTCACATCCAAAACCTGTTCTTCGACCAAGTCAACGGGACTCTGTATGTTTTAATTTAAATGTTATTTATTTTTATCCTCACCTCGGTTATTATGTTTTTACTGACGTTGGTGTTGGTTTGTTTGTTTTGGATGTCAAAGTTTTTGGATCTCTCGAGATTTTTGATAAGCTAGCTATTTGGCAGAGTGGTGCTTATCGGTTTGTTTATTAATAAACATACAAAAAGTAAACTTGACTGATTGTCATTGAGGTTGTAGTACAGTGGGATCCCCAACCATCGCTTATATTTATAGATTTTTTATTATTTTTTTCAGTCTTACATTTAATTCAAGGGGGCATTAAAAAGGTCTTAAAAAGTCTTAAATTTGACTTGCTGAAACTTGCAGAGATACCCTGAATGTAAATGTTGCTCCTAGTGGCTTGGTGAGGCCTGGGCGATTAAATTCGAGCAACTTGGAAAGATTAACATGGCTTAACTGCTAAAAAGCACAAAATAATTCATTCGATTCCCAGCTAGCAACACCATGAGAGCCCCGGGGCGCAATCAAAACAGTAAAATGGTTTCCCTGAAAGAACAACATCATAGTTTCCTGTTTACGACTCCTATTAATAATAAATAAGTCCTCTTATTATGGCGTTTTTAGTGGTTTGGCAGGATTAGACGTCGTCATGACAACAGTGTGTTTGTCCTCAACTTGTGTCTTTCAATCCGCAGGTGCTGGTGTTGGAGCTGGAGACACGTCTGCAGAAGGAGCGCGAGCGTCTCGGAGAGCTGAGGAAGAAACATTACGAGCTGGCCGGGGTAGCGGAGGGCTGGGGGGCGGACGGCGAAGGTGAGCGCCAGGAATGGAACGCATCAATACATCAAAATACCGCGTAGGCTCTAATTTTGTCTCATGGAAAATGGTGGAAATTTAATCTAATACAGAGTCATAAAACCTTTTATTAACTGTAAAGGCAAGGTTTGAAGGGGCTCTTTAAAGTGAATAAGTAAGTTAGGTACTCGTAGTAAAACATTGTGTACTTGCTATTAACTTTAATGAAGAGTAATTGATGTGGCGTAAACAAATGATTACTGCCTGTGCTGGGGAGGCGAGTCTCCTCACATTGGCAGCTTCGGTCTGCTCTTCTCCTTGTCTTGTTATTATTGACTCTGCAATGTCGCACCAGCAGCTGTACTTTGTCCTGGTGCTTCCATTTTCTAGCTTTATAGTTATTATCACGTTTTTCTTCTCTGCCGCCACTGGTGCCTTGTTGTGGTGGCAGAGAAAAGGCACACTCACTCGTGGAGTTATTAATCCTTTAGATCAAAGGTGTCCAAAAGCACACTGAATATTTCAACATACGGGGGCCATTTTGAGCGTTTTGATTTTGCAAAAAAGGGTACAGTTAACTGGTGTAGATTGGCTTGGATCGTATTTGTCAAAGTCAAGGCCCGCGAATGAATGATATATGGCCCCCGGGATGGTATTTGATTAGTATTAAAACCGGCCCGCAGGCCACAGCCGCCTGCTGCTGTTTTGCACGCACACTTACTCCATCAGTGTTGGTGCTAGGAATTTTCAAAATGGGATCCCAGGGACCCCATCAAGTCATAAAACTGGGGTCCCACTGTAAATTTTTTTGGGTCTCATTTTTTTTGTAAGCGCTTTGAAAACAAATAACAAACATATGCATGACCCTGTTCTATATCACATTCTATATTGTGTTTTGGAAAAAGCTTATAAACGTACTTCATTAAAAAAAAAAAAAAATACAAAAGAAAACACATTTTTATTCATATGTAAATATATCAGTTATAAACATTCAATCACTTTATTCTCTCCTTCATGGATCTAAACTTTACCGCTGCCAGTATTTTTTTCTATATTTTTATTGTAATATTTTCAGAATGTGTTTGTTCTATTTTAGGCCAAAGTAAGACTAAAAAAAACAATCTGAAATTGTCTTTGTTTTTTAGTTTTAATGCCATGATTTTAATAGTCCGGCCCGCGTGTGCACAGACTTTCCTCCATGCAGCCCCTGAGCTAAAATGAGTTTGACACCCCTGGGCCTTTGATGTTATATACAGGGGTGTCCAAACTTTTCCACTAAGGGGTGCACACTGAAGAATAAAAAAAATGTGGGGGCGTTTTTGATATTTTTCATTTTTAAAACCAACACAATATACAAAACCCAAAACCAGTGAAGTTGGCACGATGTGTAAATCGGAAATAAAAACAATACAATGATTTACATATCCTTTTCAAACTATATTCAATTGAATAGACTGCAAAGACAAAATATTTAACATTCAAATTTGATGCCTGCATTATGTTTAAAAAAAGCTGGCAGAGGTGGCAAAAAAGACTGCGAATGTAGAGGAAAGCTCCTCAAACACTTATGTGGAACATCCCACAGGTGAACAAGCTAAATGAGAACAGGTGGGTGCCATGATTGGGTATAAAAGCAGCTTCCGTGAAATGTTCAGTCATTCACAAACAAGGATGGGGCGAGGGTCACCACTTTGTGAACAAATGCGTGAGCAAATTGTCGAACAGTTCAAGAACAACATTTCTCAACAAGCTATTGCAAGGAATTTAGAGATTTCACCATCTACGGTCCGTAATATCAAAAGGTTCTGAGAATCTGGAGAAATCACTGCACGTAAGCGATGATATTACGGACCTTCGATCCCTCAGACCGTACTGCTTCAAAAACCGTCATCAGTGTGTAAAGGATATCACCACATGCAGGTTTTGGAGCTACATGTGTTGCCATCCAAGCAACGTTATCATGGACGCCCCTGCTTACTTCAGCAAAACAATAATACCAAGCCACGTGTTAGAACAGTAAAAGAGTGCGGGTACTAGACTGGCCTGACTGTAGTCCAGACCTGTCTCCCATTGAAAATGTATGGCGCATTATGAAGCGTCTGTGGTCGGCCCTAAGCTCTGGAACAATCTGGCGCTCCATGTTCAAACTGCTTCCACGGTGGAGTGTTTTAAGTCTCGTCTTAAGACCCACTTTTATTCTTTGGCTTTTAACACTACGTGAGTTGTGTGGTCCTCTGTCCTCTGTTGTCCTCTGTGTTTTTTATACACTTTGATTTCTATTTTACTGTTTTAATTGATTTTACCCTTGAAAATAGTTTTAATCATATTTGTTTTTATATTGTTTTTATTGGTTTTATATTTATTTATTTTTTGTTTTTATTCACATTGGTGGAGCATAATATATATATATTTTTATTTTATTTTATTTTTTATTTTTTTTACAATTGTTTTTAACATGGCTGTGCAGCACTTTGGAAATGTTATTGTTGTTTAAATGTGCTATATAAATAAAGTGGATTGGATTGGATAAAATAGAGACCCCGGACTGTTGAACTACTTAAGCTGTACATCAAGCTAGAATGGGGAAGAATTCCACCTAAAAAGCTTCAAAAATTGGTCTCCTCAGTTCCCAAACGTTTACTGAGTGTTGTTAAAAGGAAAGGCCATGTAATACAGTGGTAAAAATGCCCCGGTGCCAACTTGTTGCAATGTGTTGCTGCCATTAAATTCCAAGGCAATTGATTAAATGCACACAAAAAAAATAAAGTTTCTCAGTTCGGACATTAAATATCTTGTCTTTGCAGTCTATTCAATTGAATAGAAGTTGAAAAGGATTTGCAAATCATTGTATTCTGTTTTTATTTACCATTTACACAACGTGCCAACTTCACTGGTTTTGTACATTGTAACTAAAAGGGCACCTCTCAATTTTGGTCAATTAAAATTGCGACACACTAAATGATGTCATGTTCTGACTTCTGTTTCCTCTTCAGGTTCAGGTTGACCGCCAGCCTGCCTTCCACCTGAAGAAACCTATTTTCTTTTCTTTTTTTATTTATACTCTTCCCCCTCTGCGTGTCTCGCTTTTTGGTTTTATCCCCCTCTGCCATTTGTCAATCAAGCCAAATGAAACGGTGCTTGTTCTCTCAACCTGCTTCTTCTACTTCTTCACACGTGTGGGACGGACACAGAGCCCCACATCATCATTATTTATTATTTCCACACACCCGCGGTTGACGAGCACAAGTTGCAAGCACACTTGCTCCAAACAAGAAGGGCCAGATCCTCCAAATGCGGCGTAACAAAGACAACTAAGAGCGCGTCTTTCTCACTGCCTGTAAAGTCGGTGGTCTTCACTCCGCCTTCCCCCTTTGGAACAAACCCGACTGTAAAATCCAGCTTTCCTCCCGTGTTTTGTCCAAGAAATAGAAAGCTGCTCTCAAAGCAGGACAGCTAATACGTGATTTACATTTCTAGTTGACATATTTTTGTATTAAGAAAAACACAAAAAATCTGCTGCCTTTTATTTCATGACCTCTGGTATTGGAGCGTCTCAAGAAATTAGAATATATTTTAAAAGTTCATTCTTTTCAGTAGTTGGATTGAAAATTCAAACTTCCGCACAATATTCTAATTATCTGACATGCATTGTTTGTGTTGCAATAACACAGCTGCTTTGGAATGTTCTCCAACTACTACTTTTTTATGTAGCTGTCACGACGTACCTGCTTTATCACACAATGCCCTTTAAAGGAAAACTGCACTTGTTGTGGAAATTTGCCCATCGTCCGCAATCATCTTTTCTTTCCCTTTTTAAGTGCGTTTTACTAGTCATTTATGTAATGAATTACTTTTCTAGTAGCGAGGAATGATAAATACGTGTATAGCGCTTTTTTACCTTCAATGTACTATTTCCACATTCACCCAGTCACACACTGATGGCGTTAACCACGACCCATCAGGAGCAAGGGTGAAATTTCTTGCTCAAGGACACAACGGACGTGACGAGGTTGGTAGAAGGTGGGGCTCGAACCGGGAATCCTCTCCCAACTGCACCACGCCGTCTCAAAGGAGGTAGTTACTCACTACTAACCAAAAAAACGGTTACTAGCTACAAGAACATGGCTACCAGCTTCGTTTAGTCCTTACTAGCAAGTGGCTGGCCACTTGCTAGTAGCCAGTGTCCGGACACTACTCTCTAGTGGGTAACTACTTGCGAGTATCCGGCCACTAGCTACTTAAAAATAGCCGGCCTCTCGCAATTAGCAACTAGGGAGTATCTGTCCACTTGCTACTTGCGAGTAGCTACTAAAGAGTATCCGTAGTCAGCCTTTGACTTCTAGTGAGTAGCACACCACTAGCTACTTGAGAGTGGCTAAAAGCAAATAACCAACCATTAGTTACTAGTGAGTTGCCAACCATTAGCTTCTAGCAAGTTGCCAACCATTAGCTACTAGCGAGTAGCCAACCGTAAGCGAGTAGCCAGCCACTTGCTACAAGCAAGTATCCGGCCACTAGCCTCTAGCGAGTAGCTACTAGTGAGTAGCTGGCCATCAGCTACTAGCAAGTAGTCCATCACTAACTGGAGCCATTAGCTACTTCCAAGTCGAGTAACCAACCATTAGCTACTCGCGAGTCGAGTAACTAACCATTAGCTACTCGCGAGTCGAGTAACCAACCATTAGCTACTCGCCAGTCGAGTAACCAACCATTAGCTACTAGCGAGTCGAGTAACCAACCATTAGCTACTAGCAAGTCGAGTAACCAACCATTAGCTACTAGCAAGTCGAGTAACCAACCATTTGCTACTAGACAGTTGAGTAACCAACCATTAGCTATTAGCAAGTCGAGTAACCAACAATTAGCTACCAGCAATTCAACTAACCAATCATTAGTTACTAGCGAATCAAGTAACCAATCATTAGCTATTAGCGAATCAAGTAACCAACCATTAGCTACTAGTAAGTCCAGTAACCAACCATTAGCTACTAGCGAATCAAGTAACCAACCATTAGCTACTAGCAAGTCGAGTGACCAACAATTAGCTACTAGCAAGTGGAGTAACCAACCATTAGCTACTATCAAGTCGGTTTACCAACAATTAGCTACTAGCAAGTCGAGTAACCAACCATTAACTACTATTAAGTCGCGTTACCAAACATTAGCTAATAGTGAGTCAAGAAACCAAAAATTAGTAACCAACCTTTAGCTACTAGTAAGTAGCCAGCCATTAGCTACTAGCGTGTAGCTGGCCACTAAAGACTTTCAAGTAGCCAGTAACCAACTATTAGCTACTAGTGAGTAGCCAGCCATTAGCTACTAGCGAGTAGCCCGCCACTGACGACTTGTAAGTAGCCAGTAACCAACCATCAGCTACTAACAAGTCAAGTAACCAACAATTACCTACTAGCAAGTCGAGTAACCAACCATTAAATACTATTAAGTCGCCTTACCAACAATTAGCTACTAGCGAGTTGACTAACCAACCACTAGCTACTAGCGAGTCGAGTAACCAACAATTAGTAACCAACCTTTAGCTACTAGTAAGTAGCCAGCCGTTAGTTACTAGCGTGTAGCTGGCCACTAAAGACTTGCAAGTAGCCAGTAACCAACCATTAGCTACTAGTGAGTAGCAAGCCATTAGCTACTAGCGAGTAGCCCGCCACTGACAACTTGCAAGTAGCCAGTAACCAACCATTAGCTACTAACAAGTCGAGTAACCAACAATTACCTACCAGCAAGTCGAGTAACCAACCATTACATACTATTAAGTCTCCTTACCAACAATTAGCTACTAGCGAGTTGAGTAAATAACCACTAGATACTAGCGAGTCGAGTAACCAACAATTAGTAACCAACCTTTAGCTACTAGTAAGTAGCCAGCCGTTAGCTACTAGCGTGTATATGGCCACTTAAGACTTGCAAGTAGCCAGTAACCAACCATTAGCTACTAGTGAGTAGCCAGCCATTAGCTACTAGTAAGTAGCCAGCCATTAGCTACTAGCGAGTAGCCCGCCACTAACGACTTGCAAGTAGCCAGTAACCAACTATTACCTACTAGCAAGTCGAGTAACCAACCATTACATACTATTAAGTCGCCTTACCAACAATTAGCTACTAGCGAGTTGAGTAAGCAACCACTAGCTACTAGCGAGTCGAGTAACCAACAATTAGTAACCAACCTTTAGCTACTAGTAAGTAGCCAGCCGTTAGCTACTAGCGTGTAGCTGGCCACTTAAGACTTGCAAGTAGCCAGTAACCAACCATTAGCTACTAGTGAGTAGCCAGCCATTAGCTACTAGTAAGTAGCCAGCCATTAGCTACTAGCGAGTAGCCCGCCACTAACGACTTGCAAGTAGCCAGTAACCAGCTATTACCTACTAGCAAGTCGAGTAACCAACCATTAAATACTATTAAGTCGCCTTACCAACAATTAGCTACTAGCAAGTTGAGTAACCAACCACTAGCTACTAGTGAGTCGAGTAACCAACCTTTAGCTACTAGTAAGTAGCCAGCCGTTAGCTACTAGCGTGTAGCTGGCCACTTAAGACTTGCAAGTAGCCAGTAACCAACCATTAGCTACTAGTGAGTAGCCAGCCATTAGCTACTAGTAAGTAGCCAGCCATTAGCTACTAGCGAGTAGCCCGCTACTAACGACTTGCAAGTAGCCAGTAACCAACTATTACCTACTAGCAAGTCGAGTAACCAACCATTACATACTATTAAGTCGCCTTACCAACAATTAGCTACTAGCGAGTTGAGTAAGCAACCACTAGCTACTAGCGAGTTGAGTAACCAACAATTAGTAACCAACCTTTAGCTACTAGTAAGTAGCCAGCCGTTAGCTACTAGCGTGTAGCTGGCCACTTAAGACTTGCAAGTAGCCAGTAACCAACCATTAGCTACTAGTGAGTAGCCAGCCATTAGCTACTAGTAAGTAGCCAGCCATTAGCTACTAGCGAGTAGCCCGCCACTAACGACTTGCAAGTAGCCAGTAACCAGCTATTACCTACTAGCAAGTCGAGTAACCAACCATTAAATACTATTAAGTCGCCTTACCAACAATTAGCTACTAGCAAGTTGAGTAACCAACCACTAGCTACTAGTGAGTCGAGTAACCAACCTTTAGCTACTAGTAAGTAGCCAGCCGTTAGCTACTAGCGTGTAGCTGGCCACTTAAGACTTGCAAGTAGCCAGTAACCAACCATTAGCTACTAGTGAGTAGCCAGCCATTAGCTACTAGTAAGTAGCCAGCCATTAGCTACTAGCGAGTAGCCCGCTACTAACGACTTGCAAGTAGCCAGTAACCAACTATTACCTACTAGCAAGTCGAGTAACCAACCATTACATACTATTAAGTCGCCTTACCAACAATTAGCTACTAGCGAGTTGAGTAAGCAACCACTAGCTACTAGCGAGTTGAGTAACCAACAATTAGTAACCAACCTTTAGCTACTAGTAAGTAGCCAGCCGTTAGCTACTAGCGTGTAGCTGGCCACTTAAGACTTGCAAGTAGCCAGTAACCAACCATTAGCTACTAGTGAGTAGCCAGCCATTAGCTACTAGTAAGTAGCCAGCCATTAGCTACTAGCGAGTAGCCCGCCACTAACGACTTGCAAGTAGCCAGTAACCAACTATTACCTACTAGCAAGTCGAGTAACCAACCATTAAATACTATTAAGTCGCCTTACCAACAATTAGCTACTAGCAAGTTGAGTAACCAACCACTAGCTACTAGCGAGTCGAGTAACCAACAATTAGTAACCAACCTTTAGCTACTAGTAAGTAGCCAGCCGTTAGCTACTAGCGTGTAGCTGGCCACTTAAGACTTGCAAGTAGCCAGTAGCCAACCATTAGCTACTAGTGAGTAGCCAGCCATTAGCTACTAGTAAGTAGCCAGCTATT
>NC_084623.1:46698876-46963876 GCF_033978795.1 Nerophis ophidion
CCGTTTAAATAAGAAAATCTCATTTCAGTAGGCCTTTAAGACACACACAAAAGTGCAAAAAATTGGTGCCATTGAGTACCGGGAATTGGTCCTGTGTCCATTCAAATGTAAACGCTACTCATGTTAGTATCCAAAAAAATACGCAAATAGGACTTGTTTCAACCCCCCCGAAAACTCCGCAAAGTGAAGTGGAAGCGTTTGTTTATTCCAGTAATGGTGCTGCAGCTGTAAGGCGGCCCAGCCTGGGACTGCAAAGACTAAAAATAGCTCAGCTTGTCTTTCTCTCAGGCACCAGCAGCACCACCACATCCCCCATGTGACACGACAGCAGCCCCGCACTCCACGCTGGTGCTGCAGACCAACATCGCGCCGGATAATTGACCTCCAGTGACTGCTCATGAGGTAAAAGTCTATTACGGCGTGTACAGTATAACATATCAACATACAAAATACTTATGTAACAAGTGGGCCGCCACACATGCTGCAACACAATGGAATCATGGGAGTTCTTCAACATTCAAAAGTGTACATGCACTTGTAAAAAACATAATTTCATGGCTATCCTGAGTTGCCAATTATTTGTGTTTCCTCTGACATCACATGGACAAAGATAAGACCTTCTGAAGGAAAGTTCTGTGGTCATATGAAACAAAAAATTAGCAATTTGGCTGCAATACCCAACAATATGTTTGGAGGAGAAAAGGTAATAATGCTTTTAATCCCAGGAACACCATACCTACTGTTAAGCATGGTGGTGGTAGTATTATGCTCTGGGCCTGTTTTGCTCCCAATGGAACTGGTGCTTTACAGAAAGTAAATGGGACAATGAAAAAAGGAGGATTACCTCCAAATTCTTCAGGACAACCTAAAATCATCAGCCTGGAGTTTGGGTCTTGGGCACAGTTGGGTGTTCCAACAGGACAATGACCCAAACACGCATCTAAAGGAATGGCTAAACCAGGCTAGAATTAAGGTTTTAGAAAGACCTTCCCAAAGTCCTGACTTAAACGTGTAGACCAGGGGTGTCCAAAGTGCGGCCCGCAGGTCATTTTTTAACGGCCCTACGGCACATTTTTAAAATACTATGGAAAAAAAATAAAAAACATAAAAAGTGGTATAAAAGAGCAAACAGGTGAAATGTAACGAGAAACTTTTGCAATGTTTACTCTAATAACACAAAGCTGCCATGCAGGCTGTTTCTTTCTTTAAAAAAAAAATAATAATAGTGAATCAAAATTAATTATGAATTATTGACCAATTCAAGGCTCCAATTACGTCACATTAAATATTCCACTTTGAGATATTTTTGGGGGCAAATGTTGGATGTTTTGTGTTTGCCATATAAAAAACTGAGCTGTTATTTTTTTTTTTTTTTTTTAAGAACGGCCTAAAACGAACGAACAAAAAACATAAACAAAATAAACTTATAATTGACGGATAGATCTGAAGTTGATCTCGAGACCATGGTGTTAAAAGTAAACAGTAAAAAAAAATAATTATAATTTATTTTTCAACACTTTAATGAGTAGGACCCTTTTGGATCAGTGTGTTTTGTTTTTAAGTGTCATTGCACAAAAAATAATAATGAATTAAAATCAATGGTGTTATGAGTTGTTGACCTTTTTCCAGCTCCAATTATTATAAAATACTCAAAAATGTATTGGGTGAAAATATTGCATATTTTGTGTGTTTTTTTTTTTCAATAAAAAAACATGGTTTTCTTTGACAAAAAGAGCATACAACTTAAATCTTTAAAAAAGTCATATTGACAGATATACCTAAATATCCAGAGATTTAAAACTTGAATGATAATAAAAATAATGATACTGAATAATGACACATTTTTAACATTTTATTTTTACCAAAACCCTTTGAGGTCCCCGGGATCAAACCTGAGTGGAGGCCTAAATGTAAATTTTTTATACATATATTGTATTGGTTTTTAAAATAAATGGCCCCCGCTTGCTTTGATTATTCAGTGTGCGGCCCTCAATGGAAAAAGTTTGGACACCCCTGGTGTAGACAGTGCTGAAGAATCAAGTCCATGTCAGAAAACCACCACATTTAGCTGAACTGCACCAAATTTGTCAAGAGGAGTAAAAATTCCAGTAAAAATCTCGTCCTTACTGGAATAATGTACAGTATTCATCTTGGAAAGTGGACTTCAATGTTACCTCCTTCAAACGGCTTTTCTGTCAAACACCAACAGCACCTTCTCTATATTTTTATGGATAAATGTCTGCCATTTGGATAATATTCTAACTCCCATAGCTGACATTATTATAGCCTTTATAGACTACTTCTATTTCAGCTAAGTTGGCTACATGCAAAAACCTCAGCCGCATTTTATTAATGATTTGTTTCTTTAATTCAATAAAAATCATCCACTATACTAATTTTTTCCGTTACCATAATCCAAAAAGTAAAGTTATGTCTCGCTCGCTATACATCTGCTGTAAGATAATGCTAGCGAGGAAAAACCCGATGTTTAAGGTGGATTTTATTGGGTTTACTGTGACATTAGCGGCAGAGCGGCTCCATAACCAAATGCTAATAATTTATATGTGATATATTGCTCCAGCGACCCTGAGAAAGACAAGCAGTATAAAATGGATGGGTATTTGATGTATTTAAAGTTGTAAGAAACATTTGTTCAGGCGACCCAAACAGGATAAGGTATTTTATTAAACATGGTAATAACACCTGACCTAATGCATTATTATCACACAGTTAGCTCAACAGTTTAAGACCACATTTCTCAACAAGCTATTGCAAGGAATTTAGGGATTTATCCATCCAAGGTCGGTAATATTATCAAAAGGTTCAGAGAATCTGGAGAGATCACTGCATGTAACTTTGACTGCATCAAAAAGCGACATCAGTGTGTAAAGGATATCACCAGATGGGCTCAGGAACTCTTCAGAAAACCACTGTCAGTAACTAGAGTTGGTCGCTACATCTGTAAATACAAGTTAAAATACTACTATGCAAAGTGGAAGCCATTTATCAACAACACCCAGAAACGTCGCTGGCTTCGCTGGCCCCGAACTCATCTAAGATGAACTGATGCAAAGTGGAAAAGTGCTCCGTGGTCTGACGAGTCCACAGTTCAAATTGTTTTTGGAAACTGTGGACGTCGTGTCCTCCGGAACAAAGAGGAAAAGAACCATCCGGATTGTTCTAAGTGCAAAGTTGAAAAGCCAGCATCTGTGATGGTATGGGGGTGTATTCGTGCCCAAGGCATGGGTAACTTACACATCTGTGAAGGCACCATTAATGCTGAAAGGTACATACAGGTTTTGGAGCAACATATGTTGCCATCCAAACAACGTTATTTCAGCAAGACAATGCCAAGCCACGTGTTACAACAGCGTGGCTTCATAGTAAAAGAGTGCAGGTACTAGACTGGCCTGCCTGTAGTACAGACCTGTCTCCCATTGAAAATGTGTGGCACTTTATGAAGCGTAAAATACCACAACGGAGACCCCGGACTGATGAACAACTTAAGCTGTACATCAAACAAGAATGGGAAAGAATTCCACCTGAAAAGCTTCAAAAATTGGTACCCTCGGTTCCCAAATTTTTACAGTGTTGTTAAAAGGAAAGGCCATGTAACACAGTGGTAAAAATGTCCCTGTGCCAACTTGCTTGCAATGTGTTGCTGCCATTAAATTCTAAGTTAAGGATTAACTGCCAAAAATTAATTCAGTTTCTTAGTTGGAACATTAAGTATCTTGTCTTTGCAATCTATTCAATTGAATATAAGTTGAAAAAGATTTGCAAATCATTGTATTCTGTTTTTATTTACGAATTACAAACGTGCCAACTTCACTGGTTTTGTAGCTCTTTGTTTAAAAAACACTTGTTTTTATAACACTGTGACAGGAAAACAGCTTGAATTTAAAAAGGTCAGATTAAAAAGCACGTCATGTTTTTTTTTTTTTTTTATGTCTGTGGTAGTCATAGAGATTTATTTTTAACAACCTTTGATCAGACTGCGAGAGCTTTCATCATCATGAGACTCATGAGCAAAAATGAATTATGAAACAAGAATTATAACACAGAAAACTCCTTTGATAGAGACTTCATTTGAACATTTCTATTATTTCAGAAAAGTTAGTTTGATTATCACATCCAGAAGTGGGTAGTAAGACGCTACGTTTAATTATGTAACCTATGGATAAATCGTACTTGTCAAAGAAGGTTTAATTCAACAAAAGTTCTACTTGGGTATTTTTGTAAAGAAAAAAAAATGCTACTTTTCACTTTGTTACTTTGAGTTTCATTCCGATGGCTACATTTATTTATATCATCATCATACTTACTCATAATTTATTGATTACTGCTTCCAAAGGCCTACTTTTGGCTCGTTAGAGAGACTTCTTCCAGTCACATGACTCTGTTTCACCAATCCAACGTGAGCACTACTGACATTGTGACTCCATTCCGCCAATCAAACATACACACTGTAAAAGGTCACATGACCTAATAAACGAGAAAAAAGAACAGCTACCATAGATGTCAAAAATATGTCAGCCTACAAGAATTCTGTTTCCAACTACAGAAAACATGTTGTAAAATGTCATAAGTGACTACAAAATGTGGATCTTATTTTTTCCGAAAAATGACACTCTTTAAGACCACCCTTTCTAAATCTATAAAGATTCGTACTTACATCATTAATAACATATACATACTATGCAAATGTAAAAAAAGCTTGTTGTGAACAATAAGTTGGAATTTCACAAGAAAAAAGTCACAATTTCACAAGAAAAACGTAGAATTTTGGTAGTATTGTAATAAAAGTCCTAAATTTATTCAACGCGAGTCAAAATTTTACAGGAAAAACTGAACATTTGTGATAAAAGTTGGAATTTTACGCAGTAACAGTCGCAATGTTACAAGAAAAGCGTAATTTTACTCGACAAAAGTCACAACTGTATAAGAAAACTTTACAATTGTGGCAGTGTTGTAATAATAATCTGAATTTTACTCTGCAAAATTATGACAAAAGTCATCATTTTACTCAAAAATGTCACTGTTTAACAAAAACAACAACAAAAAATGGCAATAACAGTCGCAAAGCGTAATTTCAATTTTGAGTTTGGGGTTTGGTTTTTTATTAGATCGCAATTTTCGCCAGTTTTGATGTGTGTCTCCAGTTTGGTGAGTTTTGAAGTATTTTAAGGGGGTGAAATTACAGCTCAAAGATGCAAAAATGACATTTTTTAGGAAACTTTTGTTTTGAAGGGGTTTTTGCCAACTTCCTGTTGATTTTTTCTGAAGGATGTGAGTTTATGAAATGTAGGTCTAAGTCAGACCTACATAGAGGATGTTACAAGCAGTTTTGTCTGTTTTTTCCCAAGGTTGCGCTAATGTGCAATTTTGAGTTTGGGTTTGGTTTTTTGATTAGATCGCAATTTTCGCCAGTCCTGATGTGTGTGTCAAATTTGAAACATGTTAAGGGGGTCAAATTACAGCTCAAAGATATAATATAATAATAATAATAAAGAATAATAAGAATGATAATAATAAAACCTCATCGCAGGGCCAACACAGATAGACAGACAACAGTCCAGGGTGTACTCTGCCTTCCGCCCGATTGTAGCTGAGATAGGCGCCAGCGCCCCCCGCGACCCCGAAAGGGAATAAGCGGTAGAAAATGGATGGATGGATGGATGGATAATAAAACCTTAGAAATACAATAGGGTCCTCTGTCCCAAAGGGACATTCGGTCCCTAAAAATGTCAATAACTGTCGCAATGTTACAAGAAAAGCGTAACTTTACGTGACAAAAGTCACAATTGTATAAGAAAACTTTACAATTTTGGCAGTATTGTAATAATAATCGGAATTTTACTCGGCAAAACTATGACAAAAGTCATAATTTTACTCAAAAACTGTCTGGGTCTAATAGAAGTGTGGAAATTGATGTTCTGTGTACACACACACACACACACACACCAGGTACACTGAACATCAGAGGGTCAAATGTGCGACAAAATGAGAGCAGACAGTGTTGACAAACAATGATCCAACCTCGTGTGGGAACCGCAGGTGCAGAAACCCAAAAGAAGAATCCCTGTGGGATGCAGAAACTGGCAGAGAAATTTTCCGTGCAAGTTTATTTATATTGTTGTTACTCAGCCAGTGTTTTTGGGTGTGATGGACCCCTTGCATTTTGTGGCTTTTAATGCCTCATAATCAAACACTTTTATGTTAAAATACTGAACAGCTGTTTATTGGGATAAGGTAAACATATGTCTACATGCGTAAACATCTGTTCAGTCATATAAAATTCTGACATTTATCACAATATTGCCATTTTTTGTTGTTGTTCTTGTAGAACACTTCCATTTTTTTGAGTAAAATTATGACTTTTGTCATAATATTGCCGAGTAAAATTACGATTATTATTACAATATTGCCAAAATTTTAAAGTTTTCTCACACAATTGTGACTTTTGTTGAGTAAAATTATGGCTCTTTTCAAAAAATGTTACCCTTTTCTTGTAACATTGTGACTGTTATTGCGTCAAATTCCAACTTTTATCACAACACTTCCACCAATGTTCAGTTTTCCTTTCAAAATTTTGACTTGCGTTGAGTAAAATTAGGACTTTTCTTCTAATAATGCCAAAATGTTCAAGTTTTTCTTGTGAAATTCTGACCATTTTCTTGTGAAATTCAAACAAGCTTTTTTTTTAAAATATTTGCATAGTCTCAAAGCGTGGACTTTGGGGTGTTTGTTTTCCCGAGATGAAAGTAAAGTTGGTTCGGACCTGGCTTGAAGGTAAATACATGATTTTATTTTAACTCTAACATAAGGTACAAAACTAAAGGCGCGCACAAAGGCGGAGAACAAACTTGACTAATGAAACAAAAACTAGCACTTGGGCAAAAAACTATGAACATGAAACAAATAAACACTTACTGTGACCAGAATACACAAAACTCACGTGGCAAGAAACGAGCCGCAAGAAAACTACGGCAGCATGACAATGGCATGAGTAGTAAGGCTATCAGATAGCATTTGTGTCCAGGAGGTAATGTCACCTGGCTGACTGCCTGGCAACTGCAAGCTTAAATAAAACTGACCTGATTAGTGACAGGTGCTGGAGTGCAAAACGTGAGACAGGTGAAACTAGTGAGTAGTCATGGAAACAAAACAAGAAAGAGTGCACAAGCAGGAACTAAAAAGAGTCCAAAACACAAACAGCACATGGCCAAACAAAAACATGATCAACAGACATGACACATAGTATGTGAATATAATTAATGTTGTAAATACAAGTCTTTATGTCAGGCTAGTCCCTGACAATTCAGCCATGTTTTAGTTTTTCCTCTGCGTTTGTCTTTGTTTCCTGTCAGCGCTTTTATTTTGTCCGTTTCCTGTTTGTCTCCCTGAGTGGTGTGTCTCCCCAGCTGTGGCTGATTGGCACCTGGCCACACCTGGTGTCAATCAGCCAGCTACTATTTAAAGCTGCCTTCCCCTCCAGTCAGTGCTGGATTATTGTCGCCACTACCTGTCAATGTCATTAATACTTATCGTTGTAGCTGTGTCTACTTCTGTTCACTCTGCTCATGTCATAGTTCCTTCGTGTCACAGTAAGTGTTTTTGTTTGTAGTCCACAGTTAGCCTTTGTGCTGGTTTTTGTTTGCTGGATTTCCCATTTTCCAGTTTGGCTGTTCCTAGTTCCTGGTTTGTGTTTTCTAATTTTTAAAGATTAAATCATGTTTTCCTGCACAATGCCTGCCGCCTTCTCTGCATCTTGGGGTTCGTCACAAACTCAATGTGACACTTTATATATCTAGAAAGGATGTTTATTGGGACAAGGCATTTTTGCCAAACTTGAGACCTCCGATTTCGAGAGGTAGGGGTGGGGGCGTGGTCGGGGTGGGGAGGAGGCTTGGTTTGGGCGGGGGGCGTTGTTAAGAAGGGACGAGTATAATTCACCAACTCGAGTATTTCATTAATATTTCATATATATATATATATATATATATATATATATATATATATATATATATATATATATATATATATATATATATATATATATGTATGTATGTATGAAATACTTGACTTTCAATTAATTCTATCTATGTATATTTATTTTATTATATATATAAATGAAATAAATAGTTGAATTTCAGACGGCACCTATCAAATACACAGTAATAAAAACACAGTTGTTCTACTAACTGTACTGTGCTTGCTGGTTATTAAAAAAACAACAACACTTACCTTTCACTATTTGAGTAACCTTTGTTCTGCCATTTGCGTACTGGCGAGAGTCACTTGACGTCAGGTGCACAACACCACGTAAATCGTTGGTCGATCAAAAAGCAACCCCATAACGCTATAGCCAACATTCACCAGGAGATGGCGACAGACAACATAGAATAACTCTATTACAGACGGCTTCGCCATGGCTGTAACTTCCTCGTTCTTTTGCTTCGTCTCCTTGTGTGTGCAGTTTTTTATTAAAAATACGTAGATGTTGTAACGTAATTAGGCAGGCAAGCTGTTTATATAACAGGAAAGCAAACGTGAAAACAGGCTGTCCCCACTCATGTCTGCATGAAGCTGGAGGGGGCGTGAATTTTGGGAGATTTCCAGGAGAAAATTTCTTCCGGGAGGTTTTTAGGAGAGGCGCTGAATTTCGGGAGTCTCCCGGAAATTCCGGGAGGGTTGGCAAGTATGGGATAAGGTAAACATCTGTTCAGTTTTTTTAACATAAAAGTGTTTGATTGTGAGGCCTTAAAAGCCACAAAATGCAACGGGTCCATCAGACCTACAAATGCTGGCTGAGTAACAACAATATGAACATTACACAAAGGTTAAACACCTGATTAAAAAGATGTGCCTCTCACTGTTTGTAATTGTCAACACATTCGCCTGTTTGAAAGAAAATTGCATGTCGCAAACGCTGGGGAATAAACAGGTGAGATGACTTCCTGCGCGGCCTCCAGCTGAAGGCCTTTGAATGCATCATTTATGCTGCCGACCCTGACCTGTCCATAAATGCCAACAACACGGTGGATATGTGTCCTTCCCTCTCCCCTCTCTGCTAATGCATGCAGACGCTCGCACCCCCCCAGCGAACAAACAACCAAAAAACTTTCCTCCCCCCGGACACTCGACGATTCCTTCGAAAGACAACAAAGGAGCTTTTTAGCTGCTCCTGGTCCCCTATTGATTAACCATGTCTGGCAATGGAGGCACAAAAAGCTGCAGGTGGAGCAGAGGGAAGAATAAGAAGAAAACAACATGGCTTGGGGTTGTTGTTGTTGTTGTTTTTGCTGTTGTGGCTTCAGTGTTGCCGTGGTGATTAACGTGCATGTGGTGGTTGATTAGAGCATTGTTGTTCAACCTTTTCGGAGCCGAAGCGCATTTTTTGTCATTGAAAAAATCCCGAGGCACGCCCCCAGCAGAAAACATTAAAAAAATGAAACCCAGCAAGCCGATATTGACAATAAAAGGTCGTTCTCGCAATTGTTGGAATTGGATTCCAACCATAACCAAGCATGCCTCACTATAGCTCTTGTCTCAAAGTCGGTGTACTGTCACCACCTGTCACATCACGCTGTGACTTATTTGGAGTTTTTTGGTTTAGTTCTTGTGTTACGCTCCTATTTTGTTGTTGATTGTCATGTCATTTACAGATGTACTTTGTGGACGCCATCTGCTCACACGCTCTAAGTCTTTGCTGTCGTCCAGCATTCTGTTTTTGTTTACTTTGTGTCACGAGGGTGGGGGGGTTGCATCTTTATGCGGGATTGTCCTCCAATGCAACACGGACACTCCGGACGAAAACGTAAAAGTAGGATATGATTTAATAAATAATACACCGTACCAAACAGACAGAAACAAACAAGGAAGCAAGGATGAGTGATAAAAAAAGGCAGGCTTAAATATTGTCTCTTGATTAGACACAGGTGTGTCCCAAAAAACAGAGGCAGGTGAGAATCATAAGTAACCATAGTGACAAAACAAACAAGGAAGTGCAACCAGGAACTAAAGAAGTCCAAAACTAACAGAACATAACTAAACTAAACTTGATCCGTGGTCCGGATCATGACAATTTGCAGTTTTAGTTTTGCATCGCCTTCTCTAAGCTTCAATGCCTTTTCTTAGCATTAGACACCTTTTTACCTGCAAACCATTGTCGCCGTTCCCGACATCCACAAAGCAATTAGCTACCGGCTGCCACCTACTGGTATGGAAGAGTATTACACGGTTACTCTGCCAAACTCTAGACGATACAGACACTTAACAACGGCACATTTGCGGATTATAAATACTGGTTTGCAAAAAAATATTTTTAACCCTTTTAGGTGAAATTACATAATTTTCCACGGCACACTAGTAGACAATGTCTCACGGCACTGTGGTTGAAAAACACTGGATTAGAGGCTGCTGGGAATATTTTACAGCAGGGGTAGGGAACCTATGGCTCGCGAGCCAGATGTGGCTCTTTTGATGACTGCCTCTGGCTCTCGGATAAATTTGAGCTGACATTGCTTAACACGATAAGTAATGAATAATTCCATTTGTAATAAAAGTGTTGAAAATATTGTTCAAAAAATAAAACATGCTCATGCATTTGAATCCATCCATCCTTTTTCTACCGCACTTGTTCAAGAAGAATCATTAAGGGGAAGAAGTGATTTATTCATTATTGGTTAATTTAGGGCTTGCCCTCCTGGGGGTTCTTCAGACCAACTTGAGAGCCTGTTACAGGGTTACAATATTTTTTATTTTTCAATAAGTCTCTCAGTTGCTTTCCAGCAATTGTCTTTTTCTCTTTCGTTCTCGCTCTTGCTCCAGCCCCAACCCCGTCTCTCCTCCTGGCTGCTGCTTCTAAACAGAGCGACAGGTGATTAGATAACAAGGCCCAGGTGGGCCATTTACGCACCTGTCGCAGATTTCGAGGCCGGTCCTGGCAACACCCCGCTTCGCTGCAGGCTGCAGGCCACGCCCCCCTCCACAGTTAGCTTCAGAATACCATTGTTACTACAAATAATAAGACACCTATTATACTCTAGAAATGTTGGTCTTACTTAAAAATGCACGCGTTTAGTTGTGTTCAGTGTTGAAAAAAATATGATAGGGCTCTTACGGAAATACATTTTTTAAATATTTGGATTCTTGGCTCTCTCAGCCAAAAAGGTTCACGACCCTTGTCTTACAGTCACAACATTGTTGTGCCCATGTCCTTGTAAAGCACAAGAAAAATAGATTTTGTGTGACTAGAAAAATATGGATCGAATCATTGTAGTATCCACACATATACTGATACTATACCTGGTATCGCAACCCTTTGTTTTACATTCAGGAGCTCTCGCTTAGCATTAGCATTAATTATTTTATCTGTCTATAGTGGGTTGTGTAGCATGTTTGGCTAAAATTGGGGACGGCGTGGCGAAGTTGGGAGAATGGCCGTGCCAGCAATCTGAGGGTTACTGGTTCAATCCCCACCTTCTACCATCCTAGTCACCTCCCTTGTGTCCTTGGGCAAGACACTTCACCCTTGCTCCTGATGGGTCCTGGAACGAATTTAATGTGAATGCCGAAGAGCCAAAGCCAAACTGAAATGCTAACAGTTAACACGCCGGCCAGAGAGCATCAAGTAACAAAAAATATGAGCAAACCACACTAAAGAACCTTTACTATACTAACATGGTAACAATAGCATGCTTACTGTTCGCATTAGTGAAATACCAAAGTATATATCAATCAATCAATCAATGTTTATTTATATAGCCCTAAATCACAAATGTCTCAAAGGACTGTACAAACCATTACGACTACGACATCCTCGGAAGAACCCACATACTGTAAGGGCAAGGAAAACTCACACCCAGTGGGCAGGGAGAATTCACACCCAGTGGGACGCCAGTGACAATGATGACTATGAGAAACCTTGGAGAGGACCTCAAATGTGGGCAACCCCCCCCTCTAGGGGACCGAAAGCAATGGATGTCGAGCGGATCTAACATGATACTGTGAAATTTCAATCCATAGTGGCTCCAACACAGCCGCGAGAGTTCAGTTCAAAGCGGATCCAAGACAGCAGCGAGAGTCCCGTCCACAGGAAACCATCCCAAGCGGAGGCGGATCAGCAGCGTAGAGATGTCCCCAACCGATACACAGGCGAGCGATCCATCCTGGGTCTCGACTCTGGACAGCCAGTACTTCATCCATGGTCATCGGACCGGACCCCCTCCACAAGGGAGGGGGGGACAGAGTAGAAAAGAAAAGAAGCGGCAGATCAACTGGTCTGAAAAGGAGGTCTATTTAAAGGCTAGAGTATACAAATGAGTTTTAAGGTGAGACTTAAATGCTTCTACTGAGGTAGCATCTCGAACTGTTACCGGGAGGGCATTCCAGAGTACTGGAGCCCGAACGGAAAACGCTCTATAGCCCGCAGACTTTTTTTGGGCTTTGGGAATCACTAATAAGCCGGAGTGTTTTGAACGCAGATTTCTTGCCGGGACATATGGTACAATACAATCGGCAAGATAGGCTGGAGCTAGACCGTGTAGTATTTTATACGTAAGTAGTAAAACCTTAAAGTCACATCTTAATTGCACAGGAAGCCAGTGCAGGTGAGCCAGTACAGGCGTAATGTGATCAAACTTTCTTGTTCTTGTCAAAAGTCTAGCAGCCGCATTTTGTACCAACTGTAATCTTTTAATGCTAGACATGGGGAGACCCGAAAATGATACCTTACAGTAATCGAGACGAGACGTAACAAACGCATGGATAAGTATCTCAGCGTCTTTAGTGGACAGAATGGAGCGAATTTTAGCGATATTACGAAGATGAAAGAAGGCCGTTTTAGTAACGCTTTTAATGTGTGACTCAAAGGAGAGAGTTGGGTCGAAGATAATACCCAGATTTTTTACCGAGTCACCTTGTTTAATTATTTGGTTGTCAAATGTTACAGTTGTATTATTAAATAGAGGTCGGTGTCTAGCAGGACCGATAATCAGCATTTCTGTTTTTTTGCCGTTGAGTTGCAAATATATATATATATGACACTGAGATGTATACCATGCTAACTGTAACATGAGTCAAGTACTAAAATATAATACTCTGAGGTTTGTACCTGAAATTATAATTATAATTAAAATCTCGGCATGCATCAAGAACAAACATGTGACTGAAGTGTATATGCACAAAAAAAAATAATCTAGCCTACTAATGTTAGCATGCTAATAGGTATCATTCATTGAGTAACAAAATACCAAACGCTGAGGTGAATACTCGCAAAATCAGGAAAAAAAATGAGAATGCTGACGATTGTCCCGCTGGGCTTTAAAAAAATTAGCCACGGGCTGTGAACGTCCCCCGGGCCGCACTTCGGAAGCCCCTGGACTGGACAATAAATCATGGACGCCTTGCTCAGAATTTGCAGGCAAATGTGCAGCATATTTATTATTTATCGGTCAGTGTTGCATTCCAATGTGTTGTGTGGAGCAGTGGTCCCCAACCTTTTTGTATCCGCGGACCGGTCAACCCTTAATAATTTGTCCCGCGGCCCGGGGGGGGGGGTCCTTTTTATTTCTTTTATTTTTTTTTCTTCTTTGTCATGAAAAAGGGACATTTTTGTCATGAAAAATGGAGTTTTTTGTGGTTGGTGCACTATTTGTAAGTGTATATTGTGTTTTTTATGTTGATTTAATAAAAAATTATTCTGCGGCCCGGTGGTTGGGGACCACCGGTGTGGAGGACACTTCGCGTACGCCAGCGTCAATGATCATGCGCTGGAACGCTCACTTTCCTGCAGTGACGAAGCAGACGCGTGAAAAAGTTGCTGCAATAGCATAAATGTGGGCGGCGCTGTCTTTAAACGCCCCATGACCCAGATGTGATCTCCCCCAGCCGCCACCAACACCAATGTGGGTCACGTCGGGTTACAGATCCTGCAGGACGAGGGCCATCATGTTGTTTACGGAACATCCAGTCGGAGCATGACTCGGAACATCCAGTCGGAGCATGACTCCTCTGTCTCCTGCTCGGCTTTCTCATAAAAAAGACCGAAGAAAAAAAGAAAAAAAAACACAACAGAGAGAGAGACGAGGTTGCTAGGAGACCTGGGCCGATGCAAACACCGCACCATCTGCTGCAGTGAGATTTCGACGGTTTTAGCCAAGTCGGACGGGGAACGAGACGGAGCGGCCCAGAGGATGGTTGGAAGCAACAACAAGTGCGTAGGGAAAGATGGAAGGACAGACAATAGTGATGACGCAACAGGAGTGGGAATTGGACAGTGGGAGGCATGAACATAAAGTACATGCAACAAGGGCTTTGGTTCACGCGTGACGAACAGGAGTGACTCTTAAATCGCCCACACTGGGGAAGAAAAAAAAAAAATCATTCGCTTTTACAAAACTGGCAACTTAGTCGCCAGAATTTGACAGTAATCTAATAGTCTATTTACAGTAATGCACCGTAAAGCAATTGTAAACTGTAGAAAATGACTGTAAAAACTAGACATGCAATTGTTAAAGGGGAACATTATCACCATTTCAGGAGGGTTAAAACCAATAAAAATCAGTTCCCAGTGGCTTATTTTATTTTCCGAAGTTTTTTTAAAAATTTTACCCATCATGGGATATCCCGAAAAATGGCTTTATAGGGGAACATTATCACCAGACCTATGTAAGCGTCAATATATACCTTGATGGTGCAGGAAAAAGACCATATATTTTTTTAACCGATTTCCGAACTCTAAACGGGTGAATTTTGGCGAATTAAACGCCTTTCTGTTTATCTCGCTGGAGGCGATGACGTCAGAATGTGACATCACCGAGGTAACACACCCACCATTTTCATTTTCAACACATTACAAACACCGGGTCTCAGCTCTGTTATTTTCCGTTTTTTTGACTATTTTTTGGAACCTTGGAGACATCATGCCTTGTCGGTGTGTTGTCGGAGGGTATAACAACACTAACAGGGAGGGATTCAAGTTGCACCACTGGCAAGAAGAGGCCAAAGTGTCTGCCGCCAGACCCTCATTGAATGTGCCAGAGTGTGTCCACATTTGACCGGCGATGCTAAGACAGACATGGCACAGAGATGTATGGATAACCTGCAAATGCATTTGCAACGATAGTCAACGAAATCACAAAGGTGAGTTTTGTTGATGTTGACTGCCAGCTAATCGATGCTAACATGCTATGCTAATCGATGCTAACATGCTATTTACCGGCGGTGCTAAAGCAGACATCACACAGAGATGTATGGATAACCTGCAGATGCATTTGCAACTATATTACGTTTCCTTCCACCCACATTTAATGCGAAAAAAACACTTACCAATCGACGGATTTAAGTTGCTCCAGTGTCAAAAGATGCGAAAGTCCTGATCGTTTGGTCCGCACATTTTACCGGCGATGCTAACGCAGCCATTCGGCCATGCTATGGCCATGAATAGCGTCAATAGCTATTCGCTCAATAGCTTCAGTTTCTTCTTCAATACTTTCATACTACAACCATCTGTTTCAATACATGCGTAATCTGTTGAATCGCTTAAGTCGCTGAAATCCGAGTTTGAATCCGAGCTAATGTCACTATATCTTGCTGTGGTATTCCCATTGTTTGTTTACATTGGCAGCACTGTGTGACGTCACAGGGAAATGGCCAGTGTCTTCGCAGAGAGCCGAAAATAAGGCACTTTAAAGCTTTATTTAGGGATATTCCGAGACCGGTAAAATTTTGAAAAAAACTTCAAAAAATACAAGCCACTAGGAACTGATTTTTATTGTTTTTAACCCTTTTGAAATTTTGATAATGTTCCCCTTTAAAGTGCCTGATTTTCGCTATCTGTGAAGCCACCGTCCATTTTCCTGTGACATCACATAGTGACGCCAATTAGGGGTGGGCAATATCGCAAATTTGGGTATCTATACCGATCTGATCCGATACCGGCCAGTATTTACGATACCGATACCGGAAGTGTCGTCATCTGATGGGGGGGGGGACTTCGGGGTATCGATACTTTTGAAAAACAAATTTGTACTTTTGCCTTTATTAATTGATTATGATAATAATACAACACAGGACAACGATTTAAGTCAAAAAATAAAACATTTAAAACGGTTTAGCTCGGTTGGTAGAGCGGCCGTGCTAGCAATTTGAGGGTTGCAGGTTCGATTCCCGCTTCCGCCATCCTAGTCAATGCCGTTGTGTCCTTGGGCAAGACACTTTACCCACCTGCTCCCAGTGCCACCCACACAGGTTTAAAGGTAACTTAGATATTGGGTTTCACTATGTAAAGTGCTTTGAGTCACTAGAGAAAAGCGCTATATAAATATAATTCACTTCACTTATTACAAAATTAATATCAATAGCAATAAAGTAATGCAATTAAGGTGCAAACAACTACGGAACCTGGCTTGTCGCCTCAAAACACACAAACACTTCAGGTAAATAACAAAACTCTAGTTATTGAACAAAGTTGTAAACATGAACACAAAACAAAAGAACTGAGAAATTCAAATAAAAAAGTAATAATATCAATTACATTAAAGTAAGTTGTGCAAATAAGGGGAAAACAAATACTGAACTTGGCTAGTCGCCTCACAACACACAAGAACTAAAGTAAAAAAGAAAACACTAGTTATTAAACAGTTGGAAAAATGAACACAAAACAAAAGAACTGAGAAATTCTTATCGTTATTTTAGTGCAATAAAATACTTTACAGTTTACAACCAAGACATTAAGTCGCACTGGAAACGCACGCGTGTGTGTGTGCGTGTCCGAGTGAACATTGGAGCGAATTATACTGATGTGTGTGCGCGAACGCACCAGGCGTCATGTTAATTGTATTTATTTTATTTTATTTTGGGTTGAAGATGAATTTTTAAAGTGTTTTTAAATCTCGTTCGCGACCCATCACTAGGGAGGAGGGTGGAGTGGTGAGGAGCGCTGCGCTGCGCTCACATTTTTTTTTTAAAATCGGAGTGATTCGCTTAATTTGGTGAAGTATCGATACCATCACGCCAGTATCGATACGATACCGGTACTCACCAAGTATCGATACTTGGTATCGATACACCCAGCCCTAACGCCAATACAAACAAAATGGCGGATAGCACAGCAAGATATGGCGACGTTAGCTCGGATTCAGACTCCGATTTCAGCGGCTTTAGCGATTCAACAGATTACGCATGTATTGAAATGGATGGTTGGAGTATGGCGGCAGATAGCGAAAACTAAATTGAAGAAGAAACTGAAGCTATTGAGCGAATAGCTATTGACACTGGAGTAACTTAAATCCGTAGATTGGTAAGTGTTTGTTTGGCATAAAATGTGGGTGGAGGGAAAGGCTGGATGCAAATAGAGCTACAAATGTACATACAGCTAGCCTAAATAGCATGTTAGCATCGATTAGCATGCCGTGCTAATCGATGCACACTCCACGTAAGTCAACTTGAATCCGTCCCTGATCGTGTTGTTACAGCCTCCGACAACACACCGACGAGGCATGATGTCTCCAAGGTACGGAAATCAGTCGAAAAGACGGAAAATAACAGAGCTGATTTGACTTGGTGTTTGTAGTGTGTTTGAGAAAATGGCGGATTGACTACCTATGTGACGTCACGTTGTGACGCCATCGCTCCGAGTGCGAATAATTGAAAGGCGTTGAATTCGCCAAAATTCACCCATTTAGAGTTCGGAAATCGGTTAAAAAAATATATGGTCTTTTTTCTGCAACATCAAGGTATATATTGACGCTTACATAGGTCTGGTGATAATGTTCTCCTTTAAATATCCATCTATTTTCTACCGCTTGTCCCTTTCGGAGTCGCGGGGGGCACTGGAGCCTATCTCATTTAAGCGGAAGGCGGGCTACACCCTGGACAAGTCGTCATCTCATCACAGGGCCAACACAGATAGACAGACAACATTCACACTCACATTCACACACTAGGGCCAATTTAGTGTTGCCAATCAACCTATCCCCAGGTGCATGTCTTTGGAGGTGGGAGGGGCCTATCCCTAGGTGCATGACTTTGAAGTTGGGAGGGGCCTATCCCCAGGTGCATGTCTTTGGAGGTGGGAGGGGCCTATCCCCAGGTGCATGACTTTGAAGTTGGGAGGGGCCTATCCCCAGGTGCATGTCTTTGGAGGTGGGAGGGGCCTATCCCCAGGTGCATGTCTTTTGAGGTGGGAGAAAGCCGGAGTATCCGGAGGGAACCCACGCACTCACGGGGAAGAACATGCAAACTCCACACAGAAAGATCCCGAGCCAGGGATTGAACTCAGGACTACTTAGGACCCTCGTATTGTGAGGCACATGTACTAACCCCTGTGTCACCGTGCTGCCCATCAGATGAAATACAGACTCGATAAAAAACAATTAGTAAAAACTAAATTAGTTTATCACAAGGCAGCACGGTGGGACAGGGGTTAGTGCATGTGCCTCACAATACAAAGGTCCTGAGTAGTCCTGAGTTCAATCCCGGGCTCGGGATCTTTCTGTGTGAAGTTTGCATGTTCTCCCCCGTGACTCCCCGTGGGTTCTCTCTGTGTACTCCGGCTTCCTCCCACCTCCAAAGACGTGCCCACATATGCGGTCATCTCCAAGGTTTCTCATAGTCATCATTGTCACTGTCACCAACGTCCCATTGGGTGTGAGTTTTTCCTTGCCCTTATGTGGGCTCTGTACCAAGGATGTCATTGTGGTTTGTGCAGCCCTTTGAGACACTTGTGATTCAGGGCTATATAAATCAAATTTGATTGATTGACTTTTTAAGCCTGTAGTTGCCAGGCAGTCATCACCCTTTATACACCCTTGTTATTCATGCTGATGATCCATGCTGCTCTTTTTCATGCTCGTTTCTTGTCACAGTAAGTGTTTTCGTTTTTTTTGTTCATAGTTCTGCTTTTGGACTATTTTTGTTTTCATAGCCAAGTTTTATACTTCCGCTCTGAGCGCCTTTTTTATACCTTTTGTTTTTGTAGTACTTTCGAGTTAATTTTAAAAGATGTCATTACCTTCACGCCATGTCCGGTCCAGTCGCTTTGCACCCCGGGAAAACAAACCTCACCAAAGTCCCAGTCTTGACAATTTTGACTTGACTAGATCATTATTAAATATATATTTTCTTGTGTATTGCAAACACAAATATGTTGATCCGATTACCTGATCAATCTAAGGATTTTCCAGTAAAATATCTTAAATATTCAATTACTGTAGTTTTTTAAATTTTTTTTTTACTGTTTTTGCTGGTGAGTTTTATCCGTAGAGGAATGTATAGAATGGATCCTGTGACGGTATGCACCAATTATTATAAACATAGCCATATAGTGAGTGTTTCGTTGCCCATGCCATTGCCATGGCAACCTACTTTACAAGTCTATAATTAATGAGCAGGCCAGCCGAGCCAGGTTGCCTCTTATGTTGTGTTTGTAACACACTTAAACGATATGATTTATTTAAAAAAAACAGTCTTACAAAAAATACAAAAAAAAAGGGATTGGACAGGTTAAAATGCATGTTTACATCTTTTTTTTTCTTGTCTTTTGGATAAAAGAAAGAAAATCTGGAGATACAGTATTCTCTTGTCTACCGGTGGAGTTACATTTCACCACTTTGGTGAGTGAATATCCGCAAAGGAGTGCTCTTTTTTTTTTTTAAAGGCCTACTGAAATGAGATTTTCTTATTCGAACGGGGATAGCAGGTCCATTCTATGTGTCATACTTGATCATTTCGCGATATTGCCATATTTTTGGTGAAAGGATTTAATAGAGAACATCGTTGATGAAGTTTGCAACTTTTGGTCGCTAACAAAAAAGCCTTTTCTGTACCGGAAGTAGCAGACGATGTGCGCGTGACGTCACGGGTTGTAGGGCTCCTCACATCCTCACATTGTTTATAATCATGGCTTCAAGCAGCAAGAGCTATTCGGACAGAGAAAGCGAAAATTTCTCCATTAATTTGAGCGAGGATGAAAGATTCGTGGATGAGGAAAGTTAGAGTGAAGCACACAAAAAAAAAAGCGACTGCTCCAGGCGGCGGCAGTGGGACCGTTTCAGGTGTAATTAGACACATTTACTCGGATAATTCTGGAAGATCCCTTATCTGCTTATTTGTTTAATAGTGTTTTAGTGAGATTGTAAAGTTATACCTGAAAGTCGGATGGCTGCGGTTGAACGCCAGTGTCTCTCAGAGAAGCCAATGGAGGAGCCAAGATCACAGCTGCCTTTTTGAGCTGCTGGAGGAAGTCCCACAATCCACTGAAGTCTCCGGTAAGAGCCGACTCAATATCACAATTTTCCCATCCAAAAACTTGCTGGTTGACGTAGAGAAACATGTTCGCTTGACCGCTCCGTGTTAAAGCTTCACAACAAACAAAGAAACACCGGCTGTGTTTCGGTTGCTAAAGGCAGCTGCAATCCACCGCTTTCCACCAACAGCATTCTTCTTTATAGTCTCCATTATTAATTGAATAAATTGCAAAAGATTCAGCAACACGGATGTCCAAATTACCAAGTAATTATGCGATGAAAAGAGAGGACTTTTAGCCGTGTGTGGTGCTGGGCTAATATGTCCCCTCCAACACGAGACGTCACACGCGCGCGTCATCATTCCGCAATGTTTTCAACAAGAAACTCCGCGGGAAATTTAAAATTGCAATTTAGTAAACTAAAAAGGCCGTATTGGCATGTGTTGCAATGTTAATATTTCATCATTGATATATAAACTATCAGACTGCGTGGTCGGTAGTAGTGGGTTTCAGTAGGCCTTTAATGATTTATAATATTTTATTGTATACATTTTAGGTCTTTAAATGTCTAATTTGTATTTTAGGTCTTAGATGAGGTGGCGACTTGTCCAGGGTGTACCCCGCCTTCCGCCCGAAATGCAGCTGAGATAGGCTCCAGTGACTCCGAACGGGACAAGCGGTAAAAAATGGTTTGGATTTTAGGTCTTTATAAACCCTCCACACACTGTCATTGACCTTTCACGCTCTGATAATGATCTTAAACACTTGTTACACTCTTATGTAATTGTAACAAACAACATTTTATATGGCTACTCACGAGTGATGCGATGAACAATTAGCTTCAGGACGATGAAGGCAGTGAAGTGAAGTGAATTATATTTATATAGCGCCTTTTCTCTAGTGACTCAAAGCGCTTTACATAGTGAAACCCAATATCTAAGTTACATTTAAACCAGTGTGGGTGGCACGGGGAGCAGGTGGGTAAAGTGCCTTGCCCAAGGACACAACGGCAGTGACTAGGATGGCGGAAGCGGGAATCGAACCTGCAACCCCAGCCGAGCTATGCCGCCCAGTGGCGGCGTCACCTGTCTTCTTCCGAGTAGGATTCAAAGTTATGGAGAGTTGTTGGATCAGTCTTTTTTAACAAACACTGTTGCTGCCTTCCTTAAACACCAAGGCTATTGAACTGGTGGCCCGGGAGCCAAATCCGGCGCGGGAATGACACCGAGTTGAGTTTAAAACTTGCGAGATAAAACATTTTTGCGGAAAATTTTCTAAAAACACAGAAGTGCTCCTGTTGTATAGAGGAACTTGGATCACATTGGAAAATCCTCCCATTTGAGTCAATCACAAAACACTGGGGTCCAAAGTTGTAAAATAGATAACTGAGGCGTTAGGGCTGGGCGATATGGCCTTTTTTTTAAATATCTCGATATTTTTAGGCCATGTCAGGATACACGATATTTAATCTCGATATTTTGCCCCATCCTTGAATGAACACTTGATGCATATAATCACAGCAGTATGATGAATCTATGTGTCTACATTAAAACATTCTTGTTCATACTGCATTAATATATGCTCATTTTAAACTTTCATGCAGAGAGGGAAACCATAACTAAGTCAATTTAGCAAAAGTGTATTTATTAAAGGGGAACATTATCACCATTTCAAAAGGGTTAAAAACAATAAAAATCAGTTCCCAGTGGCTTGTTGTAATTTTTGAAGTTTTTTTCAAAATTTTACCGGTCCCGGAATATCCCTAAATAAAGCTTTAAAGTGCCTTATTTTCGCTATCTTCGAAACCACTATCCATTTCCATGTGACGTCATACAGTGCTGCCAATACAAACAACATGGCGGTTACCACAGCAAGATATAGCGACATTAGCTCGGATTCAAACTCGGATTTCAGCGGCTTAAGCGATTCGACAGATTACGAATGTATTGAAACAGATGGTCGGAGTATGGAGGCAGATAGCGAAAACAAAATTGAAGAAGAAATTGAAGCTATTGAGCGAATAGCTATTGACGCTATTTGGCCATAGCGTGGGTGTACCTAATGAAGTGGCCCATAGCATGGCTGCCTTATTAGTATCGCCGGTAAAATGTGCGGACCAAACGATCAGGACTTTCGCATCTTGTGACACTGGAGCAACTTAAATCCGTCGATTGGTAAGTGTTTGTTTCGCATTAAATGTGGGTATCTAGTTTCAAATGTACATACAGCTAGCGTAAATAGCATGTCAGCATCGATTAGCGTAGCATGTTAGCATCGATTAGCTGGCAGTCATGCCGTGACCAAATATGTCAGATTAGCACATAAGTCAACAACATCAACAAAACTCACCTTTGTGATTTTGTTGACTTAATCGTTGCAAATGCATCTGCAGGTTATCCATACATCTCTGTGCCATGTCTGTCTTAGCATCGCCGGTCAAATATGCAGACACTTTGGTACATTCAATGGGGGTCTTGCGGCAGATTTCTTGCCAGTGGTGCAACTTGAATCCCTTCCCTGTTAGTGTTGTTACACCCTCCGACAACACACCGACGAGGCATGATGTCGCCAAGGTTCCAAAAAATAGTCGAAAAAACTGAAAATAACAGAGCTGAGACCCGGTGTTTGTAATGTGAATATGAAAATGGCGGGTGTGTTACCTCGGTGACGTCACGTTCTGACGTCATCGCTAAAAGACCGATAAACAGAAAGGCGTTTAATTTGCCAAAATTCACCCATTTAGAGTTCGGGAATCGGTTAAAAAAATTACATGGTTCTTTTTTCTGCAACATCAAGGTATATATTGACGCTTGCATAGGTTTGGTGATAATGTTCCCCTTTAAACAGTTATTAAGCAGTGGCACAAACATTCATGTCATTTCTAAAACAGAAAGTGCAAGATTGTCAGAGACATTTTAAAACAAGCTATAAGTGCACTTTTGTGCATGATGTCACTAAGATGACATATCAAAACAACACAAAATTAAAGTGTACTCTTGTACAGAACATCACTACAATAGATAAAAACAAATAAAGTGCACTTTTGTGCATGATGTCACACAAGATATTTCAACAACTGTCAACTCCCTGACTGCGCCTAGATCATGGGTGTCAAACTCTGGCCCGCGGGCCAAATTTAATTTGGCCCCTTAAGGCAATATCAAATTAACATTAGAGCTGGCCCGCTGTAACACCACATTCACCGCTAATACTCTTACTTGCCAACTCTCACGGTTTTCCCAGAACACTCCCGAATTTCAGTACCCCTCTCGAAAATCTCCCAGGGGCAACCATTCTCCCGAATTTCTCCCGCTTTCCACCCGGACAACAATATTGAGGACCCTGAGTTATCGTACTCTACAACCTGTCATCATGTCCTCTTTTCCTCCCTACAAACAGCGTGCCAGCCCAGTCACATAATATATGCGGCTTTTACGCACAGAAATGAATGCAAAGCATACTTGGTCAACATCCATACTGAAGGTGGCCGTGTAAACAACTTTAACACTGTTACAAATATGCGCCACACTGTGAACGCACACCAAACAAAAATGACAAACACATTTCGGGAGAACATTCGCAACATAAACACAACAGAACAAATACCCAGAACCCCTTGCAGCACTAACTCTTCCGGGACGCTACACTATACACCTCTCCCCCCGCTACCACCATTTTTTAAATTTTCATTTTATTTAATATACCAGTGATATTCTTTCATTTTTTTTTTTTAAGTTGATTTTGCACTGTTAAGTTATATAAGCGTTGCTTGTTTTATATTCGGTGTTAAAGCAAATTAGTTTAGCAAACTGAGCAATAATTAACGTTTTTATTCTTGCACTTTCTCTGGCTACTTGAATGTTTGATTCATTCATTATTGTTATTTTATTTTCAAATGTCTTATTAGCCTTTGAAAAAAGTTTATTTTAATACTTACCTCAGAGGGCTGCAAATAGAAAAGAGGCATTACATTTTTATTCAAATTTTATTTGATATGCCATTGATATTTTTTAATTATTATTATTTTTATTTAAAACTCGATTTTGCATGTCACTATAAAGTAACATAAGCTATGCTTGTTCAATATTCAATGCAAAATTTGTTTAGGTCCCTATTAAAAGGTTAATTTGTTCAATTTTGGCCCGCGGCTTTGTTCAGTTTTTAAATTTTGGCCCACTCTGTATTTGAGTTTGACACCCCTGGCCTAGATCAAAGTTTCATTGATCTTGTAATGGCTTCTAGTAGAAAGTAGCTCGTAGCTAAGCTACCATCTTTTGGCAGAGCAATGAGGAGGTTTACCTTTTCTTCGATAGTAAGCAGCTTCCTCTGGGGCTTGAATTCTGTGCCAGAAAACTTAAAGGGTGCGGAACATTCGGACGGCATTTAGGGATTCAATTGAATACAAATGTTACCTGAAAAGCACCATAGCAAACGCAAGCGGTATAGTCAACATGGCGGTCAGCTGTAGCAAACAGGAAGCTCGGTGCTACCGTATTTTTACGGACTATCAGGCGCTACTTTTTTCCTACACTTTGAGTCCTGCGGCTTATGAAACGTTCCGGCCAATTTGGGGATATTGATTTGCTAACGGCCATGATGTTTTGTATTCAACAAAGTTTTCATTTTACGCCGACAGAGACACTGAAAAGGTGTGTTACAGTTTGTGCTATGGCGACATCTATTTGACTCACTGCAGGTGATTGATTGATTGATTGAAACTTTTAATAGTAGATTGCACAGTACAGTAAATATTTCGTACAATTGACCACTAAATGGTAACACCCGAATACATTTTTCAACTGGTTTAAGTCGGGGTCCACGTTAATCAATTCATGGTAACTTCTTCTCTACTTCCTGTTTTGCACCGGAAGTATTTTCATCCATTGCATTTCTGCATGAAAGGATTCTTCATTCATCACTCCAAGTAACGTTTACAAGTTTTCCAACATAACTACATTATACACCCGCTACAACAAATCCCCCCAACCCCTATGTTCGTCGTTTGAGGTTTATGGGGGCGGTGGTTATGTTGAGATTATGTCATCTATTGAACACCAATGCTCTGCTGTTATTATATCATTCATTTATCATGTCATATTTAAATAAATGATAAATGGGTTGTACTTGTATAGCGCTTTTCTACCTTCAGGGTACTCAAAGCGCTTTGACACTACTTCCACATTTACCCATTCACACACACATTCACACACTGATGGAGGGAGCTGCCATGCAAGGCGCCAACCAGCACCCATCAGGAGCAAGGGTGAAGTGTCTTGCTCAGGACACAACGGACGTGACGAGGTTGGTACTAGGTGGGATTTGAACCAGGGACCCTCGGGTTGCGCACGGCCACTCTCCCACTGCGCCACGCCGTCCTGACAAACTATTGTGTTGAAGTCTGGGGAAATTGTTATAAATCACATCTACAACCTTTAGTCACTCTGCAGAAAAAGGCCATCAGGATTGTTTCCAATGTTCACTACAGACATCATTCAAATCCACTGTTTATGAACATAAAGCAACTTAAACTGAACGATGTGATCAATTTTAAAACTGCTCAAATTATGTTTAGAGCATCCCAAAACTCTCTACCATCCAATATACAGAACCTATTCCATGATAGGGATGATCACCATAGTTACAGTTTATGAGGAAACATCCATCCATCCATCTTCTTCCGCTTATCCGAGGTCGGGTCGCGGGGGCAACAACCTAAGCAGGGAAACCCAGACTTCCCTTTCCCCAGCCACTTCGTCAAGCTCTTCCCGGGGGATCCGGAGGCGTTCCCAGGCCAGCCGGGAGACATAGTCTTCCCAACGTGTCCTGGGTCTTCCCCGTGGCCTCCTACCGGTTGGACGTGCCCTAAACACCTCCCTAGGGAGGCGTTCGGGTGGCATCCTGACCAGATACCCGAACCACCTCATCTGGCTCATCTCGATGTGAAGGAGCAGCGCCTTTACTTTGAGTTCCTCCCGGATGGCAGAGCTTCTCACCCTATCTCTAAGGTGGAAACTCATTTCGGCCGCTTGTACCCGTGATCTTATTCTTTTTGGTCATGACCCAAAGCTCATGACCATAGGTGAGAATGGGAACGTAGATCGACCGGTAAATTGAGAGCTTTGCCTTCCGGCTCAGCTCCTTCTTCACCACAACGGATCAGTACAACGTCCGCATTACTGAAGACGCCGCACCGATCCGCCTGTCGATCCCACGATCCACTCTTCCCTCACTCGTGAACAAGACTCCTAGGTACTTGAACTCCTCCACTTGGGGCAGTGTCTCCTCCCCAACCCGGAGATGACATTCCACCCTTTTCCGGGCGAGAACCATGGACTCGGACTTGGAGGTGCTGATTCTCATTCCATTCGCTTCACACTTGGCTGCAAACCGATCCAGTGAGAGCTGAAGATCCCGGTCAGATGAAGCCATCAGGACCACATCATCTGCAAAAAGCAGAGACCTAATCCCGCGGCCACCAAACCGGAACCCCTCAACGCCTTGACTGCGCCTAGAAATTCTGTCCATAAAAGTTATGAACAGAATCGGTGACAAAGGACAGCTTTGGCGGAGTCCAACTCTCACTGGAAACGTGTTCGACTTACTGCCGGCAATGCGGACCAAGCTCTGGCACTGATCGTACAGGGAGCGGACCGCCACAATAAGACAGTCCGATACCCCATACTCTCTGAGCACTCCCCACAGGACTTCCCGAGGGACACGGTCGAATGCCTTCTCCAAGACCACAAAGCACATGTAGACTGGTTGGGCAAACTCCCATGCACCCTCAAAAACCCTGCCGAGTATAGAGCTGGTCCACAGTTCCACGACCAGGACGAAAACCACACTGTTCCTCCTGAATCCGAGGTTCGACTATCCGGCGTAGCCTCCTCTCCAGTACACCTGAATAAACCTTACCGGGAAGGCTGAGGAGTGTGATCCCACGATAGTTGGAACACACCCTCCGGTCCACCTTCTTAAAGAGAGGAACCACCACCCCGGTCTGCCAATCCAGAGGTACCGCCCCCGATGTCCACGCGATGCTGCAGAGTCTAAGAGGAAACAACAAATGATATTTGCCTAAATTTGGAACAACTTAGGGGACGAGTTAAAAACGTGTTCTAGCATGATTCAATTTAAAATACTGTTTAAAAAAGAACTACTGAAGAAGTACGACGAGGAAAGAGAGTGATGCCCTCAGCACCGAGTGATGGGAGAGAGGTGTATGGTCGGAGAGTGTGTTTGTTTTGTCTCGTTTTGTCTTGTCTCATGGTATTGTTAGTGTACAGGAGTTTTTCTTGTTTTGTTTATAGAGTATTGTTCTTGTATTATATTGTTTATGTTAAATGTGGAATGAGTGAGAGGGGCTGGGCTATTATAAGCATCTGCTTCATCCAACCCCTTTTCAAGCCTTGCACACATATCTTTGCCAACATGTAAAAAACAAAACAAAAACTGTGCTAAGTTGTACTGTGCAGGTTTGAAATAAATATTTCAATTCAATTCAATTCAATTCAATATAACAACCCCTAAAAAGGAAACACACATTTTTACATACGTACTTGTCAAGGTCCATTTTATTAGATGATGATCCAAAAATATGAAGTCAACATCAACATCTCTCTTTACAAAAGACTTTTAAATCAAAACATTTTGGGTAAAAAAAAAAAAAGTCATTTTGTAGAGCCAACCAGAGAGCAAGTGTGACATGACCCAAATCAAATTCATTCATCATCGTAGGGCTTGTAGATAAAACATGACAACATGGCAACTATTTACATTCAGTAACACGGTGCTTGACATGAATGGTGAATGCAGTACATACAATATATTCATATATTAAGATCTGTTGTTTACAAAATAAAAGATACATACAGAGAAGTCTATGCACAGCCTTGGCGTTCAGCTATTAATACACACCATCGTTTTGCACAACGTTGCCCGAGCAAAATAAGGAACATTTTGTTTGGTCAGGTTAGTGTTGACAGGTGCTTTCTTTGGTTGTGGACCAGATTCCAACATGGGAGTGGGGGGGCTTTTTACAGCAATGTTCCTGTTTTGAAAAGCTCAGAAACAACAAGACGATGACAGGAATCCTGAGGGGACAGACGTTCTACTTCCTGATTTTTTTTTTTATTTTTTTTTTACATCTGTTATGACTGGATTGCACAGAAACGGCGCCACTTTCAGTACCCGCTTCTCCTCTCTGAGGAGGACTACCCTGCACTTTAGCTCATGCATACTGTATATTTGTGGTGCGATTTACGAGACGGAAAATTAAATGGATTCTCTCGTTTGAAACATTTCCACCAGAGTGGCACTCGATTCGCAGAGGGAGGGGGGGGGGGAAAAGCTCCTCTAATGCACAAGAAGTCAACGGAATATGACCTAAAAATGTTTTTTTTTTTTATGTTACTACATTATGGAGATCAAAAGGTGGATCTTTCTTACACATTTCAAACTCACCGGAGGGACAGTGTCTTCTGCAGTGGACATTTGTCAGTGTGTTTTTTACATTTTTTTCAAATGTAACCTTCTAGGGAAATTAGATTTTAATTATTTTCAAAGCCAAACAGGAAATAAAAGTCCTAAAGTTTTTGTATGGTGTACAAATATGTTGGATTTGTATTTATTTTAACTCTTATTTTGTCTTAATAAACTTCAGTCCTAAACAAAAATCCATCCATCCATTTTCTACCGCTTGACCCGTTCGGGGTCACGGGGGGTGCTGGAGCCTATCTCAGCTGCTATCAGGAGGAAGGCTCCCTACACCCTGGACAAGTCCCTACCTCATCACAGGGTCAAAACAGATAGACAGACACCATTCACAATACCAAATGTATATATATATATCTTTTTTTTTTGCCCCTTTTGAAGGCCTTTTGATCAAATTATGTCAGAGGTTTTTAAATGAGTAAAATAGCTGATGTTTTGCAAATGTATGTAACATAATTTTATCAAAAGGCATTAAAAAGTTTCAAGTAAAAAAATACATATTTAAGGCTGAAATTGATTAAAATATTTGAGTGAAATAATTTGTATCTAAAATGTCATGCTTTTTAAAAAAAAACCCAAAGGACTTATTTGTCCTATTTGGTTTTGTGGTATCATCAATTAACTGCCAGTGTATTGGACACCTGTGAAATATAATACCAAACATATATATATATTTATATATATATATATATTTTTTTTTTTTGCCCCTTTTGAAGGCCTTTTTATCAAATTATGTCAGAGTTTTAAATGAGTAAAATAGCTCGTGTTTTGCAAATTTATGTAACATAATTTTATCAAAAGGCATTAAAAAGTTTAAAGTAAAAAAAAATATTTAAGGCTGAAACTAACTAAAAGATTTGAGTGAAATAATTTTTTATCTTAAATTTTTCATGCTTTTTCAAAAAAATAAATAAAAAAAAGGACTTATTTGTCCTATTTGGTTTTGTGGTATTATCAATTAACTGCCAGTGTATTCGACACATGTGAAACAATACCAAACATATTCTATATATATACATCTTTTTTGCCCCTTTTGAAAGCCTTTTGATCAAATTATGTCAGAGTTTTAAATAAGTAAAATAGCTTGTGTTTTGCAAATTTATGTAACATAATTTTATCAAAAGGCATTAAAAAGTTTAAAGTGAAAAAAAATGTTTAAGGCTGAAATTGATTAACAAATTTCAGTGAAAAAAAATATATCGAAAATGTTTCATGCTTTTATAAAAAAAATAAATGAAAGACTTGTTTGTCCTAATTGGTTTTGTAGTATTATCAAATAACTGCCACTGTATTGGACACCTGGGAAATAATTCGACATTAAAATTGAGGCCAATAAATCAATTATTTGAACGATAAATGAAAATGAACTCGAAAACTTTGCCGAAATTGATAAATTACCACATGTGTGTGTTTTCTTCGTTTCTCGCTTTCAAACAGGCTAGGAAAGGGTTTGCTCGCAGCACGTTTGCGCCTTTATTCAACAGCAAAATTAAATGGACGACGTGAACCCTCTCGTCAGTCATTCGCAATCTTTGACTCTGTGGGCGGAGGCGGGACCACTAGTTTACACACACAGGATGCACAGACATAGAGTTTCCCTCGAGAAGCACCGCAAGGTAACACAAATTAGAAGGAAAAAGGTGATATAAAATCAAATGGTTCCAGTGTGTGAATATTTTGGCTTCAAACAAGTGAGCCAAATTTGTTAGAAAGGGATGGTAACAAAAAAAAGACTACAAAACAAACCACCTGACACAGTTTTCCAACTGGGGAAAAACTGCATCTTTGCAACTCAGTGCAATTTTTGGTACCAGAGACTGAGAGTTTATTTAATTTCTGTTTCTTAAGTCTAAATAAGAAAAAAGATTCTAACCTTGAATTTACAATGGTTTAAAAACTAATGATAACTTCAAAGTTTTTGTTTGGAAATACGTTATGATTACATCAGCGCTTAATTTGGTCTCGGAATAATGCTGACGATATCAATCATCAGCAATGATTTGTGGGACAATATTTGATCCAGTAAGAGGCCTAATAAAAACCCTCTTAGGAAAAATCATGTAAAATGGGGTTACACAACTAAAATTATGGCCAAAATACAGCAAACATTTACTGACAGGAAGAAATCAAAAACAAACGTCTACTGCAGAGGACGCCAGTAAGGAAGTTTATGTTGAGAGCAGTTAAAACAATCACCACTGGAGCAGTTTCTGTGAACAGAAAAAAAAACAGTGTGCTATTACACTGTAGTCGGATATTACACTATTGTTTAGCCACCAGCAAGAGCAGGTCATTGTTCTGGGAATTCACTGCAGGGACGTGTTTGTGTGTGACTGGCAACAAAAAAAAAAAACGGATGACGATGAAGACAAAATCACGTAAACAAAGTTTTTCCTGTAAGTGAGAATGCACACCACTATGTGAAACGTTAGTTTCAATGTCGAACTATGAAAACCAGCCATGCTTTGACCGTTTCTTTGAATCAAAAGTAGTGAACGATCATAGTTTCCGATGGCGCTCGTGTCGTTCAGGCCTTTTGGGGACCACTTGAGACTCTGCGGATCACTTTAAACGGCTAATTTCAAACCAAACTTCTTGGGTGCGGCAGGGAGGTTTATGAGGCGGTCCTTCTGTATCTCTTTCAAAGAAGCCGAACTCGAGCTGGACCGACTCCCAGCCAGAAGCCATCAAAGCCCCTGGAGAACTGGAACAGGATCTATGCCCCCTCCTGTTTTGTGTTTAGTGAACCTAGCCTGGTAAGCATCAATCCCCGCACCCACCCGCTGTGACCCATGTGCTCGGGCCTTCGTGCCAAACCTCATGACTGGCCCAGCTGGCACCGCCCCAATCAAGTCGATTTGCTATAATCACCTTAGGTCATCGCTATCTATAGGGGGGGAGGAAGAATAGTCGAGCAAGGTCGGCTGCTGGATGCTTTTTACCGCACACTCTACTTGTGTGTGCAAACCTTTAAAGACGGCGAATCAGGTTTCAGTAAGGAAAAGAGACTAGTCTTGTCTCACGCGGTCATTGGCCAGCCCGCCTGGCTCGGATGTCTGCGACCTGACGCAAGTCCCGTGTGAGTGTCGGTGTGTATAAGAGGCGCTGTAGGGAGGGATGGGCAGGGACTTACAGAGAGGTTAATGGTAAATCAGCCAAACCAAAGTCACACACTCACCCGCTAGACCCCCAACACCCTCCCACCCTCCCCGTCCATTCACCCAAGCCCGTCCCCCTTCCACTGCGGTCGTGTCCTTGTCGCTCAGTCCCAGCCGTTGTCCTTGATCATGTGGGCCAGCTCGATGATGAACTTGCCCTCTTTGTACTTCTGACTGCTCTCAAAGGCATGTTCCTGGAGGGTGCGGCAAAGAACAGGAGAGGCGCCGGTTAAAGACAGTGACAACACAACATCCCCAAGGAGTTCTCTGTCTGCAACCTGTGCTATGGGGGGTTAGTCATATAGTAACAGACCAAAACTCTGGTGTCCTCGTACGAAAATATTTTGGCTCATCTCTAAGGTTAACCAGTGTGAACTTTAAAGCAGCTTGCTCCTAGTGGTCTTTCCTACATGTAGGGGTGTAATGGTACGTGTATTTGTATTGAACCGTTCCGGTACTGGGGTGTACCGAACGAGTTTCTAAGCCCAAGTCTTAACAAGCTGCTTTGCTTCTTCTGCCCCTGTCTCAGCACCCAGCATTGTCTCACCCACACAATCATCTGATTGGTTACATATATAGCGGTAACAGCCAATCAGCAGTGCGTATTCAGAGCGCATGTAGTAAATGCTTCAGCGTCGAGCGGATAGATGTTTAGCAGATAAGCAGCGTACTCACCCCAAATGATAATAAACACCTCCCAGTCAACTACTACTAACATCACTATGAGCCCGTTGACCTTCTAGAAACTTAAACTGCAGCTCAGCTCGCTCGCAGTTCTGGCTTGAGGTGAAGGCTAACTAGCTTTTAGCGTAACGTTAGCTCATTTTTGCGGTGTGTGTGTGTGTGTGTGCGTGTGTGTATTTTACGGATAGAAAAGCTTTGAATGGCAGGGTCCCTGCTATCACATTTTGATAAAATAATAACATTTACATAATAAAAATCAACTACAGGCTTCCCAAATGCTGCGATAAATTAAGCAGGATGAGTTGACTTGAAACTGTTTAATGTTGCACTTTTTATATGTAGAAGAAAAGTTTTGTCATTTTCTTTAATCTGAGCAACAATTTGAGGCAGTTTAATGTTGATTAATGTTGGCAGAATTATTATAGTGTTCCAAATGTTTAAAGGATAAAGCCATTGTTTACAAATTTGGTAAATAAATAACCCAAAAATTTATATTTTGTTGTTTTCTTACTCTACCGAAAATTAACCGAACCGTGACCTCTAAACCGAGGTACGTACTGAACCGAAAGTTTTGTGTACCGTTACACCCCTACCTACATGTGTAATTTTTGACACTGATGTATATTCGCGGAGTTTCCCCTACATCTATTTGATAGTGGCGACATGCCGTGGCAAAATAAAAGCCGCTACACATTAAAAATAAATATATATATATATATATGGTGGTTCTTTGGTCAAAATGTTGCATGGATTATGTTTTACAGATCCTCTTCAGCCACTTTCTAACAGTGGCTTCAGGATGCACCGTTTTGTGGGCGGTCTTATTTAGGTGGCTCACCTTCGGCAGAGTCTTTTCTCTGTCATCTTTGTTGTAGCGGTGTAGCGTGCAAGGACGGCAGTGGAAGAAGTGCCAAAAGATGGAGCTAGCTGTTTTAATGACATTCAGATTTGACTTAAATCAATAACGGAGCAGCATTTTCTCATCCGTGGCTCACTCGTGCAATAACAACGCCAGAAATCTGTCCCGTGAAACACCGTCCGACCGGAACTCTGTAATGACTAAAGTTCCTTGGGTGGATAATGTAAACTCACTATACCGGTATGTTTTAGCGCTTTCATGGCGAGTTTACAGACAGATGTAAGTAAGAACTTTACACTACTTTATATTAGAAATGACAACAGCAGAGGATGAATGTCCCATAACAAGAAGACATTGACTCATGGTGCGGTGAAGATTTGGCCGCTGTAAAAAAAGCTTTGATTACGGAAACAGCACAGCTGAAACAGGATGTTGTGATGACGTAAGCAATACGCTCTGGAGCAGAGGCTGCATGTTTAGGATGTGGACATACTTTATTACATCTGAGATGTACGTACCAAGATATATTTGCGATATATACAGGGATGTACAAAATGTGCAATTATTAGGAGGACAGTCAGGTCTTTTAAAAGGAGAAAAAATGCAGCTGGAGCAGCAACGAGAAGCTGTTAGTCACCGACATTGAACGACAGAAGTCGATTGGGTGATTAATTGAAACTTTTATTAGTAGATTGCACAGTACAGTACATATTCTGTACAATTGACCACTAAATGGTAACACCCGAATAAGAATTTCAACTTATTTAATTAAGTCCAAGTCAATCAATTCATGGTAAAGTCTCTAAACGCGAGTGCAGTCTCCAAAAGCACCAGAAAAAAAATGTTCCATTTGTTGTTTGTAAAGTTTATAAAGAAAAAGTCACAAAAAGGATTGGAGAAAACTGTAAAAAATTGAAAAATGCATTGTACAATAACTACATTGCTTGAAAAGTACTAAAAATTGTACTAAAAAGCAGGATCAAAACGATATAAGAAAAAATATACGTCAACACTAAATATTAATAACACTACCATTTTTTAAGCCTTTTGAAAGAACTTATATGAATCAATGTTGATAATGTAAATTATATGATGACGTCATATTGACCACACAACCTCCGCCCCTGTTATAATAGCAACCTGGGGAAAACCCTGTATTATGGATGTTTACGATTAACATATTTTGCATTAGATCCCAATACGATTTTGAGTCCCGTTCCAATTAATGCTTCCGGCCTGTCAATCAAAATGTTATTGCGAGGAATTCACAACGCCCTCCTACTACAACCAAGACGCCATATTGTCCCACAAACAATCAGGCTTGGACCCTGACTTAAACAAGTTGAAAAACTTATTGGGGTGTTTGCATTCAGTGGTTAATTGTACGGAATGTGTACTGTACTGTGCAATCTACTAATAAAAGTCTCAATCAATCAATCAAAAAAAGCACTTCATACGTAGAAAGGTTTTGTTAAGAAACCATTCTGTGCCTTATCTTATTTATTTTTTATTTTATATATGTTGACCACATTAACCTTGGCAATGGACCCTGTGTGTATACCGGTATGTATGTTATGCCTTTGTTTACAAATTTGGTAAATAAATAACCCAAAAATTTATATTTTGTTGTTTTCTTACTGTACCGAAAATGAACCAAACCGTGACCTCTAAACCGAGGTACGTACCGAAGCGAAATTTTTGTGTACCGTTCCACCCCTAATTTTTACCCTTTGCGTTCATATTTCGCTGTTTGTCGGATTTGTGACGCGTTTTGCTTGGTTGTAAAATATGTCGATCGAGAGGGGTTGTCACGTTCATATGTTGTCAATATTCAGTGTTTTATCGTTGGTAGAAAAATGTAAAATTCAATTCTGTTTTTTAAAACTGTCTGTCAAAACATTTTTATCATTCAATCGGATATTATTGTGAGGTTTTGTATTAGTGTTCTTAAAAATAGATATACCGGCCCTCAGATTTATTTCTCTAAATTTGGCCCCTCAGTCAAAATAATTGTCCTACTCAAGCCTAATGCCAACTGACTTGGTGGCGAGAGGCGGGTACAGCCTGGACTGCCCCGAAGGGCACAAACAAGCTTTCATGCTTGCAGAATCAAACGCCTTTCACTGTGGAGTCTCTCCATGTTGTTTTGTCTTTGTCTGCGTGGCTTTAGAACAACATGGAGCACATGATCAAATTTCTGGTTTATAAGGCCAACGGGTCAAGCCTCCCACTAGAACTTTTGACGACGGCAGAAAATCGACACAGCTGCAACTGATATGAAAGGCAACCACCCCGCCTCCATTAAGTACTATTCAGTGTGTGTGTGTGTGTGTGTGTGTGTGTGCTTGTGCTCGCCATGTGTTCTTTACCTTGTGGGGTTGGGACAGGAATAGAAACTCCTCTAAAGATAATAACCACCCGTGAGATTGGTTAAGAAAAATGTTTATCCTGGGAATGTTACAGTCGGAGGTGAGGCCCAGACGGGCGGTCAATGGAGCCCACTCAGGCGCTAAACAACAAGGTTATTATGCGCCTGTGTGTGTCCACCGCTAAGGGATGCAGTCACGTGCCTCCTAGTGTAAACTCACACCTCCATGCTGACAAGGTTCACCTCAGACAGCTGCGCACGCTCGGCTCCGCTGATATATGAGGAAGATACCATCCTATTAACGTCTCTAAATATCACTCGTGTCTTTTTGACCATGTGATTACAGCTTTAATCTACAACATGGGTGTCAAACTCTGGCCCGCGGGCCGAATTTGGCCGGCCGTGTAATTTCATTTGGCCCTTGAGGCAATATCAAATTAACATTAGAGCTGGCCCGCCTCTGTAACACCGCATTCACCACTAATACTCATACTCGTCAAACTTCACGATTTTCCCGGGAGACTCCTGAAGTTCAGTGCCCCTCCCACCCGGACAATAATATTAGGGGCGGGCCGTAAAAGCACTGCCTTTGGCGTTCTCTACATGTCGCCACGTCCGCTTTTCCTCCATACAAACAGCGTACCGGCCCACTCACATAATACATGCGGCTCATACACACACACAAGTGTATGCAAGGCATACTTGGTCAACAGCCATACAGGTCACACTGAGGGTGGCCATATAAACAACTTTAACACTGTTACAAATATACGCCACGCTGTGAACCCACAGGAAACAACAATGACAAACACATTTCGGGAGAACATCCGCACCGTAACACAACGTAAACACAACCGAACAAATACCCAGAACCCCTTGCATCACTAACTCTTCCGGGATGCTACAATATACACCCCCGCTACCACCAAACCCCGCCCCAACTCAGACCCACCGCCAAAAAGAGGCAAATTAATTTGTATTTTTATTTTATTTGATATGCAGTTGATATTTTTTAATTATTATTATTTATAACTCGATTTTGCATGTCACTATAAAGTTATATAAGCCTTGGTTGGTCAATATTCAATGCAAAACTTGTTTGGGTCCCTATTAAAGGATTAATTTGTTCAACCTCGGCCCGCGGCTTCGTTCAGTTTTAAATTTTGGCCCACTCTGTATTTGAGTTTGACACCCTTGATCTACAACATTACACAGTAAGAGCTTACATGACAATAGGACAATGTTCATTTGTGTTTTTGGAGTGCAGCCAAGTTTATATGGAATAGTAATAACAGCCATAACAACCGGCAGGAGGCTGCATGAACCATCAGCCATTCCCTATGCATGCAGTCATTGGATGGTCTAAATCAGGAGTCTCAGAGAGCTCCCATGCAGCCCTGACTCTTCCGGGCTACCACCAAACCCCCCTGTGTTGGTGGAGGTGGAGAGTTAGAGCTGCAAGGTGTTCTGGGTATTTGTTCTGTTGTGTTTATGTTGTGGTACAGTGCGGATGTTCTCCCAAAATGTGTTTGTCGTTCTTGTTTGGTGTGTGTTCACAGTGTGGCGCATATTTGTAATAGTGACAAACATGTTATACAGCCACCCTCAGTGTGACCTGTATGGCTGTTGATCGAGTAAGTCTTGCAGTCACTCACGTGTATCAACCAAGGTGTTTTACTGTGTTTAACCAGGCCGGCCCGCTGTTCATATGATGTTAAGTCGATAGCGATGACATGTAGTAAAATGCGGTAAAGGCAGCGCTGACCCGGAACTCTTATACCATTATTAACTGGGTGTAAATCAGGACTATTATTTGGACAAAGCTTGCCCCGGGATATTGTCGGGAGATGCAGCAAAATTCAGATGTCACCTGGAAAAATTGGGAGATTTAACTACTATGTTGGAAGGGTGGGTAAGCCGTTCAAAGAAGGTGAATCCATTAAACGTGCCTGTTAGAATTTGTGTCTGCATCCAGTGATCCCCAGGCATATTGAGTTTGAGACCCCTGGTCTAAATGTAAACGCAGCAGTTTCCTTGTTTTCAACATACCATACATAAATCCAAAATATTGAATAAGAAAAACGACTATGTACCGTATTTTTCAGATTATAAGGCACACGTAAAATCCTTTCATTCTCTTAAAACCCGACAGTGCACCTTATAACCTGGTCCGCCAATCCATCCATCCATCTTCTTACGCTTATCCGAGGTCGGGTCACGGGGGCAGCAGCCTAAGCAGGGAAGCCCAGACTTGCCTCTCCCCAGCCGCTTCGTCCAGTTCCTCCCGGGGGATCCCTTAGCGTTCCCAGGCCAGCCGGGAGACATAGTCTTCCCAACGTGTCCTGGGTCTTCCCCGTGGCCTCTTACCGGTCGGACGTGCCTTAAACATCTCCCTCGGGAGGCGTTCGGGTGGCATCCTGACCAGATTCCCGAACCACCTCATCTGGCTCCTCTCGATGTGGAGGAGCAGCGGCTTTACTTTGAGCGCCACCCGGTTGAGGAAACTCATTTCGACTGCTTTTACTCATGATCTTAGCCTTTCGGTCATAACCCAAAGCTCATGACCATAGGTGAGAATGAGAACATAGATTGACCGGTAAATTGAGAACTTTGCCTTCCGGCTCAGCTCCTTTTTCACCACAACGGATCGATACAGCTTCCGCATTACTAAAGACGCCGCACCGATCCGCCTGTTGACATCAGGATCCACTCTTCCCTCACTCGTGAACAAGACTCCGAGTGACTTGAACTCCTCCACTTGGGGCAACCCGCAGATGGCACTACACCCTTTTCCGGACGAGAACCATGAACTCAGGCTTGGAGGTGCCGATTCTTGTCCCAGTCGCTTCACACTCGGCTGCGAACTGAACTTAACTGGTGCGCCTAATGTACGCAATATTTTTGGTTGTGCTTACCGACCTCAAATGTATTTCATTTGGTACATGGTGAAATGATAAGTGTGACCAGTAGATGGCAGTCACACATAAGAGATAACGTGGACCCCGACTCAAACAAGTTGAAAAACTTATACGGGTGTTACCATTTAGTGGTCAATTGTACGGAATATGTACTGTACTGTGCAATCTACTAATAAAAGTCTTAATCAATCAATCAAAGACTGCAATATGATGGTAGTCACACATAAGAGATATGTGTAGACTGCAATATAACTCAAGTAAACAAGACCAAAATGTTATATGTTCCATGGAAAACATAGAACATTACACACAGCGCTCAGAAATCTATCAAAATGTTTTAATACGTCTGTGGTAAGCCATGAAGCCGCGGCATCGGGGCGGCATGGCGTAATGGGTAGAGTGGCCGTGCCAGAAACCTGAGGGTTGCAGGTTCGCTCCCCGCCTATTGACATCCAAATCGCTGCCGTTGTGTCCTTGGGCAGGACACTTCACCCTTTGCCCCCGGTGCCGCTCACACTGGTGAATGAATGATGAATGAATGATTGGTGGTGGTCGGAGGGGCCGTAGGCGCAAACTGGCAGCCACGCTTCCGTCAGTCTACCCCAGGGCAGCTGTGGCTACAGATGTAGCTTACCACCACCAGGTGTGAATGAATGATGGGTTCCCACTTCTCTGTGAGCGCTTTGAGTATCTAACAATAGAAAAGCGCGATATAAATCTAATCCATTATTATTATTATTATTATCGCTTGATGGATTATACTGTGCTTCAATATACGAGTATTATTATGGTGTGTGTATAAGGTAAGACATATTTGGCGTTTTGTTTCGCAATATTCTGCAAAAGCAACTTTTCTTACCGTCTGGTACCTGCTGATCTGTATTTGGGATCTGCATAAGTCCTGAAAATTTGCGCACATCCGCCTTTGTAGTCCACCATAGTCAAAAAGCTTCCTCTTTTTGTCCAACTTCTTGTTATGGGACATTCATCCTCTGCTGTTGTCATTTCTAATATAAAGTAGTGTAAAGTTCTTACTTATATCTGTCAGTAAACTTGCCTTTAAAGCGCTAAAACATACCGGCAAAAATTTAGCAAAAAATGTATAAATATGGTACTTATGCTAAAAGCATTTGGACATTAAAGGTGCTGACAATATTTGGCACTTGTTTTATAGTTATCTACCTAAAATTGATGTCTATAGGTAAAATTACCCCCAAATAAAACACAGTAGTGATTTTAGTCTTGTTTTCTAAGAAGCTTCAGCACATTTTTAAATGTGCACTTTTAGCTCCAAATCATGGGCGATCAGACTGCTGACGTCCCCTACAGAATTCTGGAGGCAACTTCATATTGCTTAGTATGTGTTTTGGTAGCATCTTCATCCCAAATCATTTTCTTTTCACACAGAATTGAGCAAATATTGTTGCAAGTTGTAGCAATACAACTGATAAAGGGATTTTACCATGAATTGATTTACGTGGACCCCGATTTAAACAAGTTGAAAAACATATTCGGGTGTTACCGATTAGTGGTCAATTGTATGGAATATGTACTGTACTGTGCAATCTACTAATAAAAGTTTCAATCAATCTGCCTGTATACATTTCCAAATTATGGGAATATGAGGAAAGAATGGACCCCTATAGTCAAACTGACTCGGGAAAAATGGGACGCACCAAGCAAGAGGAGTGTAATTTGTGAAATCATTTTTTTATTTATTCTGCCTTTAAAGAGGAGAGGTTTTGGTCTGAGTTTGTATGGAAAAAAAAAAACGAAAGTCAATTGCAATTTTTAAAAATCAGGAGCACCCTTAAGGCGAGAAAGAAGAGCAGACTCAGCGGTCAAAAACAAGATAAAAATGAGGGAGGTTAAGCCGGTAGTATTCTATTTTGCGTCCTCTTCTACTGATAATTTCCTCAAGATGCTTGAGGAAATGCTGAAAAACCACGAGGAAACACAGACTACGGTGTCTATGAGGAGATGAAAGGGCAGGAAAGTCCGTAAATGACGATTCTTTTATAACTATTATTTTTTGCTCACAATTTTAGCCATGTTAGTTTTTAAGTTATCATGGACCAAATGATCAAAATAACAGTTTGACATTATTTCATCCATACTGTCTATGCCGGGAAATGGGCTCAGGTCCTGCAGATTGATTGATTGATTGAAACTTTTATTAGTAGATTGCACAGTACAGTACATATTCCTTACAATTGACCACTAAATGGTAACACCCGAATAAGTTTTTCAACTTGTTTAAGTCGGGGTACAAGTTAATCAATTCATGGTACAAATATATACTATCAGCATAATACAGTCATCACACAAGTTAATCAGGTATACACATTGAATTATTTACATTATTTACAATCCTGTGGGTGGGATGTGGAGGGTGGGGGGGTAGGTTTGGTTGATATCAGCACTTCAGTCATCAACAATTGCATCATCTGAGAAATGGACATTGAAACAGTGCAGGTCTGACTTGGTAGGATGTGTACAGCAAGTAGTGGACATAGAGAGATCAGAAAGCATAAGAACAAGTATATACATTTGATTATTTACAATCTGGGGAGGTGGGATGTGGAGGGTCGAAGTTGCCTGGAGGTGTTCTTTTAGTACGGTTTTGAAGGAGGATAGAGATGCACTTTCTTTTACACATGTTGGGAGTGCATTTCATATTGATGTGGCATAGAAGGAGAATGAGTTAAGACCTTTGTTGGATCGGAATCTGGGTTTTACGTAGTTTGTGGAGCTCCCCCTGGTGTTGAGGTTATGGCGGTCATTTACGTTATGGAAGTAGTTTGACATGTACTTCGGTATCAGGGAGGTGTAGCGGATTTTATAAACTAGGCTCAGTGCAAGTTGTTTGACTCTGTCCTCCACCCTGAGCCAGGCCACTTTGGAGAAGTGGGTAGGAGTGAGGTGTGATCTGGGGTGGAGGTCGAGAAGTAACCTGACTAACTTGCTCTGGGATGTTTGGAGTCTAGATTTGAGGGTATTGGATGACGTCACACCAAGAGGGGGTGCCGTATCAACAGAGGGGCATTCCAAGTACAGTTATTTATCTACCTATTACTCATAAACTAATTGATACTATGGGAAATTACTTCCAGGGGCAAAAAAATAAATAAAAAAACGTGTCAGTGTAATTTCGGTATCTTTCCGCACATTGCAGTGAGTCAACAAAAATAAATTGTACATTAAAAATAGACAAAACAATTATTTAGGCAACATGAATTGGCTGAAATTTTACCAAACTTACACTTTTTCTGATTCGTTCAAAACGGCCTTGTTTTGATGTGTGACTATAAAAATAAGTGTTGGATTTAGTGAGAAAGTACTGAAGTTCACTAGGAAGAAAGTACTTTTCAATATTGTGGTCGTTAAAGGCCACACGTTTCATTTAAGTTAAATGTCATACTTTTTCCAGGGGTGTCCAAAGTGTGGCCCGGGGGCCAGTTTCGGCCCGCCGCTTGTTTCCTATTGGCCCTCAGCAGATCGTGAAAATTTAATGCGTTCGTTATTATCTAGACGTTATTAGTATTGCTGTCAAACGATACACTTTTAAAATTAGATTAAAACCTCTAAAGGCCTTAATGGTCACATGCGTGGACAGCACCTTTTAGCTCTTATTTCCAAAAATTGTGTACAGTACCGAATTGGGGTCTTATGGCCATTTATGTGGACACTTGTACTGCCATCTGGTGGTGTCACAAGAGTACCACATACAATGGAATTTGGAAAAAAAAAAGTGTAAAAATAAGAATTAGCATGTCATTAAACATGAAGTACATGTTTGTTACTTATGAACTAAATACATCATATTAAAAGATGTTTCTCAGTTTTTTATTCTAATTAGGGTCCAATAAGCCCAAATAGCATAGAGAAATTAAAAAAGCATGTAAACAAACAGCTTGGGCCTTAAGTATTTTTTTTTTTTTTTTGGGCCTTAAGTTAATCACACTTTTAAAATTTGATTAATTACAACTACTCATTTGCATGATTTAATTTACTTCAAAATGTAATTTTAATTAAAAGGGCTTCAATACTTGGTCACAAATGTCGTTTCATTGTTATAGTCCGTTTACAGTGAGGGAGCAAAATAAACCGTGTGATTAATCGGCATATTTACAATATTTTTGGTGATTGATCGCATGAGTTAACTCGTTATTTTTAAACAGCCCTCATTGTTAGATGACACTTATTTTCTTTGTCACCTACCACACAAAGCTAACAGGGACGTTTTGTTCAGATAGCTTAGCACAACTTTTTTTAAGTGATGTACCCCTTGTGAACATTTTTTTAATTCAAGTACCCCCTAATCAGAGCAATTCATTTTTGGTTGAAAAATAAAATAGATAAAGAAGTAAAATACAGCACTATGTCATCAGTGTAGGAGCCTAAATACTGTTTAAGTTCATTTACATTTTTTGGAAGGTGCTCAGCCAAAAGGGGACTATTTACTTTATTTGCATGATAAGAAAATGTATATATTGAATGCTCACTTTATCTGTAATTATTACATTTGTCAAAATAATTTGATGATGTAACTGTTTTAATTGCATATGCGCCGGAAGGATCTGTGTGTTCAGGTGGTTTTTGGAAGCAAGGTGTTATGGGTAATTGCAGTCAGGTGCGGTGGAATCGAGCCACACAGTTTTTTGGCCTCACTCATACTTTTTCTTACTCGTACTGTAACAAACTCTCTTTATTTTGTCATTCATTTGTTCCCACATCGTGATCGTTTTATGTTTTGAATTATGAAGTTCACAAGTAAACCATGCAACGACTCATAGCTCGGTTGGTAGAGTGGCCGTGCCAGCAACTTGAGGGTTGCAGGTTCGATTCCCACTTCCGCCATCCTAGTCACTGCTGTTGTGTCCTTGGGCAAGGCACTTTACCCACCTGCTCCCAGTGCCACCCACACTGGTTTAAATGTAACTTAGATATTGGGTTTCACTATGTAAAGGGTTTTGAGTCACTAATATAATTCACACATGAAAAATAAACAAGTGATTCAATTATAAATAAAGATTTTTACACATAGAAGTAATCATCAACTTAAAGTGCCCTCTTTGGGGATTGTAATAGAGATCCATCTGGATTCATGAACTTAATTCTAATCATTTCTTCACAAAAAAAGAATCATTTTACAGCAATAATTATGCAACATGTCCACGAAAAAATCTAGCTGTCAAGACTGAATATTGCATTGTTGTATTTTTTTTTCACAGTTTTTCTGAAGTATTATGCGCTCTAGCGCAATTTTTGAATAAAACACAGAAAAAACTGCTCCTAGGAACAAAACACAGACAAAACTGCTTGTAACTTCCGGTAGGAATGTCAGAGAGACCTGAAACAAAAACCTCCATGTAGGTCTCACTTAGACCTACATTTTAATAATTGACATCCTTCAGCAAAAATCAACAGGAAGTTAAAAATTACCCCTTCAAAATAAAAGTTTTGTAAACAGCCGTCACCTTTTTTCAAACGTTATCTCCTCTGAGCGCGTTTGTCGTTTCGGCTTTAAACTCCCACAGGAGAGAGTTTGAACCTTTCTGATTAAAGTTATCGAAAGAGTTTTGATTACTGCTCCGGTTTGTATTTTACGCGCCTTCAAAAAACCCTGTGCAAATTTTCCTAAAAAATTTAATTTTTTGCCTCTTTGAGCTGTAATTTGACCCCCTTAAAATGCTTCAAAGTGCAAGTTAAAGCTCTACTATGCCAAGCGACAGCCATTTATCAACAACATCCAGAAACGCCGATCTGTAATTTGACCCCCTTAACATCCTTCAAAACTCACCAAATTATACACACACATCAGGACTGGCGAAAATAACCATCTAATAAAAAAACCAAACCCCGAAAATCAAAATTGCACTCTAGCGCCCCCTAGGAAAAAACCCAGACAAAACTGCTTGTAACTTCTGTTAGGAATGTCGTAGAGACATGAAATTGAATTCTATATGTTGGTCTGACTAAGACCAGGGCTTGACTCGCGGGGGCAGCAGCCAAAGGCGGGCCCGGCCAACACTGCTTGCAGCTTTAATTATAAAGGATTTTTGAATTGTTGCTATTTTTAGAATATTTTTGAAAAATCTCACATACCCCTTGGCATACCTTCAAGTACCCCCATTTGAGAACCACTGGCTTAGCATATATCGACATACACTGGTTGGCTTTTAGCATCTTTAGCGAATAAAATGTGATTAAAAATGGCCCCCGCAACCTTCCATTGTACTAATTGCGGCCCTCGCCGGTTAAAGTTTGGACACCCCTGCTCTAAGTTAAATAAAGCTGCATCATTTCTACTACTGAAAGCTGCCTACAGCTGCACTGAGGTCCAAATTTAATAGGAGGTGCAAATAAAATTAGGACGGGGCCGTTAATCATCCAGCAACCTTTTGAAGCCGGTTTGTGCGCGGTGCTGCAAATCACTCGAGGACACTTACATATTTCCAGCCCAGCGTGGTCTTGCAGTTCTCACAGTAGATATCTGCTACGGCGTGGAGGCCTGTGAGCAGAACTCTCTCCTCTGCAGGACCACACCCTACGTTCACCCTGAAAGAGCAAGAATGGGTACAGAGAAACATGAGACCTGCTTGGTTTTCAGTACAACGTGCTCGGAGTGAGTCACTGAATCCCACCTACTCACTGTCAGACCATACAAAACTGGCAAGCATTGAATCTAACAGCCCCCGTCCCCCCTTCCCTACAGGCATTTACTGGCTCAGTCTACTAAAAGAACGGCGTACCAACAATATGCAACAACACTGTATGGAAAATCCTCGTCTCCTGAGGGGTAGCGTGCATGGGAAGCTTGTTTCCGACCAGCCAAATTGAAAACAGGTGGAGGGAACAAAGAACAAAAGATGGGACACTCACACTGAGTTGAACAGGTAGGCTCTGCCCTGGCTGCCCTGGAACGACTGCAGAGGCAAGAAGAAAGCAACATGACGAGGGATGCAACACTTTTAAGTGAATCAAGGAGCAGTTTACAAACCCTGTTTCCATATGAGTTGGGAAATTGTGTTAGATGTAAAAATAAACGGAATACAATGATTTACAAATCCTTTTCAACCCATATTCAATTGAATGCACTACAAAGACAAGATATTTGATGTTCAAACTCATAAACATTGATTTTTTTTTTTGCAAATAATCATTCACTTTAGAATTTGATGCCAGCAACGCGTGACAAAGAAGTTGGGAAAGGTGGCAATAAATACTGATAAAATCGAGGAATGCCCATCAAACACTTATTTGGAACATCCCACAGGTGTGCAGGCTAATTGGGAACAGGTGGGTGCCATGATTGAGTATTAAAACAGCTTCCCAAAAAATGCTCAGTCTTTCACAGGAAAGGATGGGGCGAGGTACACCCCTTTGTCCACAACTGCATGAGCAAATAGTCAAACAGTTTAAGAACAACGTTTCTCAAAGCCGCATGGCCAGAAACCAACATTGAATAACCGGCACTGTATCAAAAACCGACATCAATCTCTAAAGGATATCACCACATGGGCTCAGGGACACTTCAGAAAACCACTGTCACTAAATACAGTTCGTCATTACACCTGTAAGTGCAAGTTAAAGCTCTACTATGCAAAGCGAAAGCCATTTATCAACAACATCCAGAAACGCCGCCGGCTTCTCTGGGCCCGAGATCATCTAAGATGGACTGATGCAAAGTGGAAAAGTGTTCTGTTGTCTGACGAGTCCATATTTCAATTTCTTTTTGGAAATATTTGACATTGTGTCATCCGGACCAAAGGGGAACCGAACCATCCAGACTGTTATCGACGAAGAGTTCAAAAGCCAGCATCTGTGACGGCATGAGGGTGCATTAGTGCCTAAGACATGGGTAACTTACACATCTGTGAAGGTACCATTAATGCTGAAAGGTACATACCCAGCATATGCTGCCAAGATAAAGTTTATGAATTTGAACATCAAATATCTTGTCTTCGTAGTGCATTCAAAAGAATATGGGTTGAAAAGGATTTGCAAATCATTGTATTCCGTTTATATTTACATCTTACACAATTTCCCAACTCATATGGAAACAGGGTTTGTATCTACAAATGTTGCGCTCGGTGAGTGTTGTTTTTATTGCACGCGGACAAAGTGATTGAATCCTACTGTTGTAACTGTCTTAGAGTATAAGAAGAGTAACTGACAGACATATAACAGTCATCCACAGTCTACTGTGTTTATTGTTTTTAATAAAAGCCTGTGAAAAAGTGAAGTTGGAACACATGAAGCACATCTGTTGACTCTACTTTTTCCTCTTTCTTCTCTTAAGTGTCCACAAAATGCAACCCAGGTGCCGTCGCGGCCTGTCCCGTTACCTTGGATATGAGCTCGTCGTGGTTTGCCAGGTGGGCCCGGCAGTGGATGCAGCTGTAGGTCCGGTGGCAGCTCGGCAGGTAAGCCTGAAAAGTCTTGGAGCGCGTCATTCTGACCATGGGCGGAGTAGGCGGGCGGTGCAAAAAGGGACTGCCGGCCCAGGTCGGCTCACAAGGGAAGCACCGCAACACACAGGTGAGGGCCGTGATGGGCGGTGGGTCGGGAGGTAAACACCTGAGCACAGGCAGAAATGAAAGGGCTCATGGTTCCGTGGTTGCATAACAGTCGCCTCCTTAGAGTGAGTTTGTAAACTCTGGAACTGTTGACGGAGCAGCCGAAGGCAGCTTAAAGCATTTGGCATTTTACTGAAGCTCTGGGATGCATTTTTAACATTTAAAGGACAGTTTATGCAACACTGTTTCTAAACCTGACAACAAAGGTTGTGTTGTTTTGATGCCGGAAAATTCCAAACATTAGGGATATGATTACATGAGAACCTGCACGTAAAAAAAGGGACTCATTTTCTCACCTAAAGGCGACAACATTGTCATTAACGAAGCCTGAAAAAAAAACGCACGGGGAACCTCCACAAGCCTCCGCCATGAAAGTTGAGGTGTGGAAGTGTGTGCGGGACACGGAAGACGACGTACGTAAACAAAGGGTGTTATTTTATGTAGACAATTAAAAAATAGAACAAAGAGACATGGCGTAACCGGCAAGCTTTTTTCCCCCCAGCCTTTTAAAAAAAATACACGCGTGATTGCAATACAATGAGGCCTACGTTCCGCAACCCACCACCACAAATAGATCGTAGAAGGGGAAGCCAGGTAAGGCAGAGCCTCACTTGTTTTGATTAACAAATTTAAAGAGAAATAATTCCATCCATCTATCTTCTTACGCTTATCCAAGGTCGGGTCGCGGGGGCAGCAGCCTAAGCAGGAAGCCCAGACTTCCCTCTCCCCAGCCACTTCGTCTCGCCCTTCCCGGGGGATCCCGAGGCGTTCCCAGGCCAGCCAGGAAACATCTCCCTAGGGAGGCGCTCGGGTGGCATCCTGACCCGATGCTCGAACCACCTCATCTGCCTCCTCTCGATGTGGAGGAGCAGCGGCTTTTATTTTGAGCTCCTCCCGGATGGCAGAGTTTCTCACCCTATCTGTAAGGGAGAACCCCGCCACCCGGCGGAGGAAACTCATTTCGACCGCTTGTAACCGTGATCTTGTCCTTTCAGTCATAACCCAAAGCTCATGACCATAGGTGAGGATGGGAATGTAGATCGACCGGAAATTGAGAGCTTTGCCTTCCGGCTAAGCTCCTTCTTCACCACAACGGATCGATGCAGCGTCCGCATTACTGAAGACGCCGCATCGATCCGCCTGTCGACCTCACGATCCATTATTCCCTCACTTGTGAACAAGACTCGAGGTACTTGAACTCCTCCACTTGGGGCAAGATCTCCTCCCTAACCCGAAGATGGCACTCTAGCCTTTTCCGGGCAAGAACCATGGACTCGGACTTGGAGGTGCTGATTGTCATCCCAGTCGCTTCACACTCGGCTGCGAACCGATCCAGTGAGAGCTGAAGATCTTGGCCAGATGAGGCTATCAGGACCACATCATCTGCAAAAAGCAGAGACCTAATCCTGCAGCCGCCAAACCAGATACCCTCAATGCCCTGACTGCGCCTAGAAATTCTGTCCAAAACAGAATGAAACAAAGGGCAGCCTTGGCGGAGTCCAACCCTCACTGGAAAAGGGGCCGACTTACTACCGGCGATGCGGCAAACAAATAATTAATGTTTGTAATTATTGGTCCCCTGCTTTTTATCATTTACATTCTTCCCCTTGGCAATATTTTCCGTAAATTTAAAATACATTTTCACCAAACCAACATTTCAACCAAACCAACTACATCTCTTACTCCTTCTCCCCTTACAGACTGCCTCAGTGAACTCAAGCAGTGGTTCTCATCCAATTTCCTTCAACTCAATAGTAATAAAACCGAAATCTTACTTGTCGGTACAAAAAACATTCTCGCCAAAACCAACAGATTGTCCCTTACTCTCTGCAATTTCTCTGTCCCACCCTCCTCCCAAGTCAAGAGCTTGGGTGTCATCCTCGACAGCACACTCTCCTTCCATGCCCACGTAAACAACATTACCCGGTCTGCTTACTTTCATCTATGAAACATTAATCGACTTCGCCCATCCCTAACCCCACATACTGCTGCCATACTAGTCCTAACCTGGTCACCTCTCGCCTGGACTACTGCAACTCTCTCCTGTTTGGTCTCCCTCACAAGTCACTTCACAAACTTCAGTTTTTCCAGAACTCTGCAGCCCGGATAATCACCAGAACCCCTTTAATCCATGCAGCAACTCCACTGGCTACCCATCAAACATCGTATCCACTTTAAAATAATTCTCCTCACTTTCAAAGCCATCCATAACCTCTCTCCGTCATATCTCTCTGACCTGCTCCATGTCGCCACGCTCTCACGTTCCCTAAGATCTTCTTCATCCATTCATCTCACTGTCTCCTTATTTAAACCGTCCACCATGGGTGCCCGAGCTTTCAGCCGCTCTGCCCCACATCTTTGGAACTCTCTACCACCAGACCTCAGTAACTTAGACTCAATATCCCTCTTCAAATCAAGACTCAAAACACACCTATTCCTGACTGCTTATTCATTGTCATCATCTTATCTTCTCTATCTTTGTTGTTGTTTTTGTTGCTGTTGTCGTTTTTATCCAATTTGATTTTATTGTTTTGATTTTGTACAGTGTCCTTGAGTGCCCAGAAAGGCGCCTTATGAGTAAAATGTATTATTATTATTATTAATAATATTTTAAAAACTGTGTTATAAAAGTATTTTTGTGTGATTGAAATCATTTTTACCATTTGCATTTTTCAAAATTTGCAATTTTCGCATTTCCTTATTTTGTCGAGTGTGTCAGGCTTGCCACTGACAGTTTGTTTCTGTTTTAGTTTTTCCTCTGTGGGTGTTTATTATTTCCTGTCTTTAGTTCCTTTCACGCGCTCTTATTTTGTCTGTTTTCTGTTTTTTTCCCTGTGCGCTGATTGGCACCTAACCACACCTGGTGTCAATCAGCCTGTTCCTATTTTACCTGCTTTGTTCCTCCAGTCAGTGCTGGATTATTGTATTGTCATGTCGCTTGTGTATTGTCGCTCCTGTCGTGTCGGGTCTTTGCAGTGTAGCGGTAAGCTATATTTCGGTTGCAATTTTTAGCTTACTGCCTTTTGTTCTCTGCTTCCAAGTTTGTTTTTATATTACATGTACGACTTCTGTTTCCTGCTCGTGTCTTGCTATCTTCCATGCTAAGTTAATTTTTGTTTTCTAGCTCCAGTGCTAGCTCCCTTAGTTTGTTATCCGCCCACGTGCGTGCTTTTTGTTTGTACCCTGTTTGTTTTTTGTCTTACTATTTTAATTCAATCCTGTTTACTTACAAAATGCCTGCATCCTTCTCTGAATCTTGGGGTTCGTTAACAACTAACTCTGACAGAGTGCAGGAAGTAAATATGGATATTTGTGTGTAATGTGCCATGTTCTGAATGCACTGAATGAATTATCATAGAAACCAGACGAGGCAGTGTTTAGTATTCCATTTCTCATTCAATGAGTAAGCAAGTATTTCCTGTTTGCTTTAAGCGCGCTGCTGGCTAAGGGAGTGGCTAATTCTGTTTGTCAGCATTGTCTCCAATATAACATGTCTTGAAACAATTTTACGCCATGACTTTATGGCCTTTTTTTAATATCTCGATATTTTTAGGCCATATCGCGATACACTATATACATCTCGATATTTTGCCTTAGCTTTGAATGAACACTTGATGCATATAATCACAGCAGTATGATGATTCTATGTTTCTACATAAAAACATTCTTGTTCATACTGCATTAATACATGCTCATTTTAAACTTTCATGCAGCGAAGGGAATCACAACTAAGTCAATTGACCAAAACTGTATTTGTTAAACAGTTATTAAGCAGCGGCACAAACATTTATGTCATTTCCACAACAGAAAGTCCAAGATTGTCAGAGACATTTTAAAACAAGTTATAAGTGCATTTTTGTGAATGATGCCACTAAGATGACTTATCAAAACAACACTAAATTAAAGTGCACTTTTTGTACAGAAAGCCACTACAATAGTTTAAACAAATAAAGTGCACTTTTGTGCATGATGTCACACAAAATATTTCAGTAAGTGTCAAATAAAAATGAGCTGCATAATAGGAAATCAAATAGTGTATGTCCTTTGCTATGTGGTAGGTTCCTGCGGACATTATCTCATCTTGTTGTTGACTGTTTTTTTTCATATGGTGTTGATCTGGAAATGTTTGCCTCGGCATTTTGATGGTGATGTTGACATGCGGAGTAAGCACTCTTCAAATCTCAAATGATGCTACATATTAGCTGTAATGCTACTTTTTGTAGCAATGCTTGTGCCCCACACTTGACAAATTAAAGTTATCTATTCGACATATTCGCTCTTGAAGCCGAACCACCGCCAGACAATGGACCCCCTGCTGTTTTTCTTGGGAATTAATTATTCCTTCATTTGTTACCGGATTCGCACCTACTTTCTCTCGTATTACCACTCGCACGGCTTCGCTAGCATCACAGCTAATGTTACCCATGCTGCTACCTCTCTGCTCTGCGAAAGCGTATACGTATTTGACGTATGACGTGACAGTATGTGACGTATGTAAGAAGGAGCGCTTGTTGTCTGTGAGGAGACACAAGGAGTGGGAAGAGCCTGTAGTGTAATGCCAGCAGCCAAAAGCAACTGCGTGAGAACGTATACTCGAATATCACGATATAGTCATTTTCTATATCGCACGAGACAAACCCGTGATATATCGTGTATATTGATATATCGCCCAGCCCTACTTTATACAATGTAATGCATATAATTTAAGCAAGTATTCTTGCTAATAGGACTATAAATACAGAAAAATCCTACCTAGGGGTGATGTAGTACCCTCAGTCGCCATACAGACTGAGTCAGTATAAATTTGGATGACGTACGTGAGATAGCAGGCGCTTATTGTACCATCGTTTTTCACATAGGAAGCCAGTATCTTTTGTTTAAAAAACATTGTTTACACAAACAAAAACAATTCATGAATATTAATGTTTTTTCTGAATGAATGAATTGATTAATGTGGACTTAAACAAGTTGAAAAACGTATTCAGGTGTTACCACTTAGTGGTCGGAATATGTACTGTACTGTACTAATAAAAGTCTCAATCAATCTATCAATCAAATGAATGTGACCACAAAGATGGAAGATTATACATAAAAGCTAAAAAACATCTCCAAATTGAACTTTGCAAAGAAACACTTGTTAGTCTTCTGCAAAACTCTCGGTCAGAGCGAATGCAGGTTTACAATTTGACATATGTACAATCACCCATGTAAACGCAGACAACAGCAATTCAAATGGTTTTCAATGAAGAATGACACATGTACTGTGTTTCTTTACTCAGTAACATTGCCAACAGCATGTCTTAAAAATTATGCATACCCTAGTCCAGGTTTTAAGATGAAAACATTGAGGAAATCCTGAAGGCTCAACCCACTTTCAGACCATCATCTCCCACCAGAGTGGTGGAGCCAGATGGGATCACACAGGACTACTGAAACAGCTGCATTGGGGCGTTTGTCCTCAGTTGCAGGCCCTCTTTGTCTTTACCCAACCGGACGCAGGCGGGCTGGAAGTCTACAGTCCGAGGCTGTTGAGTTAATCTCCTTAACCTAACTCTACTGTGAGCCTCGTGCTGCACTCGCTCCATGATACCAAACAGACAGAGCCCTTCAAATACGTGCGTTGCTGCGCATGGTTGACTTAGAAGATTAGTGAGCCGGCCTGGACTATTTCAGTGGTAGGTTCTTGCCACGTGTCAAAAACTACATTGAAATTTTTGTGTACCGTTACACCCCTACGGTTAATATTATAGAATGTGCTCAAAATGTTACGATCTGTTACTCGGATCTTCACATGTTGTTGTTTATTTTTCCATCTGTGTTTTCATTCGCCGTTCTGACCCGTTTATTTTCCGTTTAGTCCATCACCATGGTTACCTTTTAGTTTCATCTGCTACTCCCGATCCACGCACACCTGTTGTAATAATCACCTTCACTATATAAGCCTTCCTCATTTCTTTGTTCACTCTCGGATCCTATTTGCCCTCGGGCATCAGTGATGTCTTGAAATTTCATGCTCTCTATCGCTAGCTCTCACGCTACGTTTATTTTATTCCTAGCTTTCACGCTAGTTGTTTGTATTCTCTTTTGTGCCTACGTGCCAGTTTTAGTTTCCTAGTGGTTTATCTTAGCTTTTACGCTAGCGTCTTTTGTTTGCCTTTTTCCTTAGCTCCTGTGTTTTTGTTCCTAACCATTTATTACTTTAATAAATCCATTTATATCTTACCTTGTTGTGTTCATTGCTTCGACGCATCCCTGGAAGAACCAATCCGGCATCACACACACTGAAATATTTTTACCAATATATTAATTTAATCAACAAAAATAAATACACCGACTCTTATAAAACCCAATTTGTTAAATATTGGTTTGTACTGTAGCACTTTAAAATGTATTTTAATAAAAACTGGGTATGAAATAAAATCTATTGTTATCATCTATTATTTCTGGCTGACGTTGTGGCGTCCTACTCTGTTCGATGGTCCTCAAACGCACTGTAAAAACACCTCAGTCTCGTATTCCTCTGAGTGTAGAACAATCACTCTGTTGTAAGAGAGCAGTTCTTGCAAGTTCAATGTGCACAATTAAATATCCTAGTTGCTCAGATAGCAAGGCATTTATATAATTTTCGATTGGGGCATGTTGTTTTTAACAAAAAAAAAACATTAATATCGCTTGTTTTAATGTTAGCATTTAAGCTTACTAGCTGGCACCAGTCAGTCCGTGAGTTTTTAATGTGCAGTTATCAATCACGGTTTTCCATCACTTTAATTTAAAACAGTATTACTAACCGTTGGGGGTTTTACCTCGGTAATCAATTGTTCACACCATTGTTCTTTCTCCCTATAATGTTTTTCTGATCTTGAATGGGATTGTGCTGAAAATTTTAAGTTCCCCTCGGGGATTAATAAAGTATTTCTGATTCTGATTATTGTTACATCCATAACAGCAATGTACTGTAAGTGTAGTGAGGCTGAAATGTGGATGTAAATGAAGTAGGATATTTCAATCAAACTCCACTAATGAAAGTCACAACATGCAGCAATATTTGCCTTCTTGTCTCCTTCCTGTCAGTCGTAAGGTAGCCATCTGAAAAAGCTATGAAATAGCTCGTATTGGAACAAGAGCTGTCATTCCAAGGAAGACAAGAAGGATATTTTTACTGGTCTGCTTTATGATTGACAGTAATGATAAAGCTTCCATTAATGATAGTAGTGTATGTAATAGTAGTAACTCGATTTTGGGATACGAGCTCTCTTGGCCTTATTGTTAGGTTTGAGTTGAGAGCAGAAAATCGGGTTACCAGCCTGCTCACCACTAGTTAGTAGGGGTGTAACGGTACGTGTATTTGTATTGAGCCATTTCGGTACGGGGGTTTCGGTTCGGTTTGGAGGTGTACCGAACGAGTTTCCACACGGACATATTAGGTAGCGAACCGCACGTTGTGTAAACAATGCAGAGCGAGGCAGGCTAGCAGCGACCGGGCTAGGACAACATGCAAAAGCTAGAGCTGGAAGACCCTCCTGCCTCGTTAAGATCTCCCGTTTGGGAACACTTTGGGTATGCGATACAACAATGGAGGACGGAGGTTTGCCGACATTGTTCAGCAGCAGTAGGGTACGCTTCTGCCGACACGTCAAACATGCTCACTCCTTTGAAGCGTCACCACCACATTCAAGCAGCCTCTCCTCGGCGAGTGAGGCAGGGCTGAAGCAATAACAATTTTTTTTATAGTAGCAGATTTAAGACCATCCATCCATCCATTTTTTCCACCGCTTGGTCCGTTCGGGGTCGCGGAGGGTTGCTGTATTGCATTAAAAAATAGATTTTGACCCACTTCTATGGTGGAAGAACAATAAGCCCATATATCCTCTTACTGTCAAGTTAGCCAGGCTGGGGGGTGGGTGTTGATGAACGTGGACCCCGACTTAAACAAGTTGAAAAACTTATTGGGGTGTTTGCATTTAGTGATCAATTGTATGGAATATGTACTGTATTGTGCAATCTACTAATAAAAGTCTCAATCAATCAATCAATCAAAAAAAGCACTTTATATGTAGAAAGTTTTTGTTAAGAAACCATTCTGAGCCTTATCTTACTTAGTTTTTATTTTATATGTGTTGACCACATTAATTTTGACAATGGACCCTGTGTGTATATGTATGTTATGCCATTGTTTACAAAGTTGGTAAATAAATAACCAAAAAAATGTATATTTTGTTGTTTTCTTACTGTACCGAAAATTAAGTGAACCGTGACCTCTATACCGAGGTACGTACCGAACAGAAATTTTTGTGCACCGTTACACCCCTACTAGTTGGTGTAGTAAATGTCACAGTGAACCCTCTAAGCGCGAATCAATACATCTTGTGTCTCACTCCGTATATTAAAAAGTCTAAATTTAGTTTTTCCAGTATGCAAAAGTTGTTTTCTCCTATTAGAAAGCATGTTAGATTATTATTATATTGTAGTAAATGTTGTTTTCCAGGCCCTGAAAGGAATAATGGAATTTCAATTCATTTCAATTGGGATCATTGATTTAAAATATGATTTGGGTTACATTGCAAATTATTTGCCACTTGCTAAAATGTAAAATTGTATTTCTAGAAATGTCCCGAGTTCAAAGAGCTGTTTAGTCATTTTTAGCCATTGGCTTTACATCATCATCTTAATTTTAGCATGGATGATTATATGTTGTTTAATCTAGTTTAAAAATGTTAAAATTGAGAAAATAACTATTCAAATAAGATATTTTGGTTTTCTCCACAAAACACAAAATCTTGTTTAAAGATTCTGCAATTTCCCGAGGAAGCTTAACTTAAGTATGGCAAGATGAATAATGCTTGTTTTCAGAATGAAATACTTTTTTATCTTAAAAGTCCTGATAAGTACTATGTGTAGAAATCTTAATTCAGGATGTTTTATCAAGTAAAATTAAATAGCTGCATGGACAAATCATTTCTGTAGTTTTTAGTTTTTTTTTCCCTAAAATCTAGTCTTTTTATCTTATATTTTGTCAGCTCTTTTTTGGAGTGTACAAGGTCAAGTCAATATTTAAATACCATTAATTTCCATAGAAAAAAAACCGAACCCAATGGTAATCATTACATTTGTTAATATGAATATACAAAAGTGGGGTTCAGAATGCATTTTTTCCATTTTTCACTTAATTTCTCAGTGAATAATGCATGAATAAACGTGTGAATAAATTAGGCATGTCTCGATCAACATTTTTGGCCTTGGATCCGATCCGATTTGAAATCCCAATCCGATACTTTGACAATAGATTGTAGAACTAAAATCATTTGGGTGTTGCCTTCAAAGCCCTCGTGTGTCCAAAGACTTACTCCCTGACAAAAACCCTCCCTAAAAATGTTTAAATGTTTAGTAGATTGTCAGCTCTTTTTTGGAGTGTACAAGGTCAAGTCAATATTTAAATACCATTAATTTCCATAGAAAAAAAACTGAACCCAATGGTAACCATTACATTTGTTAATTTGAATATACAAAAGTGGGGTTCAGAATGCGTTTTTTCCAGTTTTTACTTAATTTCTCAGTGAATAATGCACGAATAAACGTGTGAATAAATTAGGCATGTCTCGATCAACATTTTTGGCCTTGGATCCGATCCGATTTGAAGTCCCAATCCGATACATTGACAATAGGTCATAGAACTGAAATCATTTGGGTGTTGCCTTCAAAGCCCTCTTGTGTCCATCCAGAGACTTACTCCCTGACAAAAACCCTCCCTAAAAATGTTTAAATGAAAAATATTGATCTAATCATTTTGGCAATGTTTATATACAGATTGGCATTAGTGAATTATATTCACGGTGGAAGAGGGGTTAGTGCGTCTGCCTCACAATACGAAGTTCCTGCAGTCCAGGGTTCAAATCCAGGCTCGGGATCTTTCTGTGTGGAGTTTGCATGTTCTCCCCGTGAATGCGTGGGTTCCCTCCGGGTACTCCGGCTTCCTCTCACTTCCAAAGACATGCACCTGGGGATAGGTTGATTGGCAACACTAAATTGGCCCTAGTGTGTGAATGTGAGTGTGAATGTTGTCTGTCTATCTGTGTTGGCCCTGCGATGAGGTGGCGACTTGTCCAGGGTGTACCCCGCCTTCCGCCCGATTGTAGCTGAGATAGGCGCCAGCGCCCCCCGCAACCCCAAAAGGGAATAAGCGGTAGAAAATGGATGGATGGAATTATATTCACATAGCGCTTTTCTCTAGTGACTCAAAGCGCTTTACATAGGGAAACCATACCATACCATACCATACTAGTTATCGACAGAATCGATCACTGCTACTTTATGCTCATGTGGTTTCGGAGGGTCTAAGGAAGAATATTGCTGAAGAGACGGACACCTGGGCAAGCTTAACCAGTGTCCTGACAACAATGTGACCTGACTTCTAAAAATACATGCTTACCAAAATGGTTATGTAATATATTCCCCTCTCAATGTCCCATCTGTGACTGACAGTTGAACAGTCATTAGTGGTATTCACCTTATGCCAAAAACAGTTTCCCGGAGACCTTAGATGCATCGAAAAACATCTGTGTCCTACAGGTGGCAATAATGTCTCTCGTCAAACTTTTTTTCACAACGAAAAAGCTACTCCATACAGAATTTGAGTTGCATGGAAACTTATTGGAGCCAAACCCTTTTGAAGAATGTCTGATCTCCCATAAAGACTTCAGGAGATGCATCAATTTGATATCGGATGATTTCCGTGAAAAAGCGCCAATAAACCTTAAAAAGGCACTGTCTTTGCGTGCCTGCCCAAGCACATAATATCTACGGATTTTCACACACACTAGTGAATGCAAGGCATACTTGGTCAACAGCCATTCAGGTCACACTGAGGGTGGCCGTTTAACAACTTTTTTTCTTTCTTTCTTAGTTTATTTCGAACATAACATACCTACAACATTACACATCAGGCAATTCCATATCATTTCACAATACATCATGTCCGAAAATGAGTAGGAAGAAGCAAAGCTTATTTAATCCTACCCCTTTCCAACGTCAGTGTTCACAAATATATACAGTACATTCATTCACTGCCCTTCTTTACAGCAAAATAGCAAAATGACACCCAGGACTTTAACACTGTTACAAATATGCGCCACACTGTGAACCCACACCAAACAAGAATGACAAACACATTTCGGGAAACACACAACATAGACACAACAAATCAAATACCCAGAACCCCTTGCAGCATTAACTCTTCCAGGATGCTACAATATACACACCCGCCACAATCCCCTACTCCCACCTCATCCCCGCCCACCTCAATTTGGGACATGCTTTCAAGGAGAGCATGTCCCAAATTTAAAAAACATCCATCCATCCATCCATTTTTCTACCGCTTATTCCCTTAGGGGTAGCGGGGGGCGCTGGTGCCTATCTCAGCTACAATCGGGCGGAAGGCGGGGTACACCCTGGACAAGTCGAATAAAAAACCCCAAAAAAGAACATGTTTTCAGTTATTTCACCTTTTTTTGTTTTTTGTACATAACGCCACGTGTTCATTCAAAGTTTTGATGCCTTCAGTGACAATCTACAATGTAAATAGTAATGAAAATTAAGAAGGTGTGTCCAAACTTTTAGCCTGTACTGGATATTAGAAGACATTTGCAGAAACGTGAAGGAATTGGGGGGCCTGAGATTGACAGGTGATCTGTCTAGGGCAGGGGTCACCAACGCGGTGCCCGCGGGCACCAGGTAGCCCGTAAGGACCAGATGAGTCGCCCGCTGGCCTGTTCTAAAAATAGCTCAAATTGTAGCACTTACCAGTGAGCTGCCTCTCTTTTTTAAATTGTATTTATTTACTAGCAAGCTGGTCTCGCTTTGCTTGACATTTTTAATTCTGAGAGAGACAAAACTCAAATAGAATTTGAAAATCCAAGACAATATTTTAAAGACTTGGTCTTCACTTGTTTAAATAAATTCATTTATTTTTTTACTTTGCTTCTTATCACTTTCAGAAAGACAATTTTAGAGAAAAAAATACAACCTTAAAAATGATTTTAGGATTTTTAAACACATATACCTTTTTACCTTTTAAATTCCTTCCTCTTCTTTTCTGACAATTTAAATCAAAGTTCAAGTATTTTTTTTTTATTGTAAAGAATAATAAATACATTTTAATTTAATTCCTTATTTTAGCGTCTGTTTTTTCAGCGAAGAATATTTGTGAAATATTTCTTCAAATTTATGATTAAAATTCCCAAAAATTATTCTGGTAAATCTAAAAAATCTGTAGAATCAAATTAAAATGTTATTTCAAAGTCTTTAGAATTTCTTTTAAAATTTTTGTTCTGGAAAATCTAGAAGAAATAACGATTTGTCTTTGTTAGAAATATAGCTTGGTCCAATTTGTTATATATTATAACAAAGTGCAGATTGGATTTTAACCTATTTAAAACATGTCATCAACATCCATCCATCCATTTCCTACCGCTTATTCCCTTTTGGGGTCGTGGGGGTGCTGGCACCTATCTCAGCTTCAATCGGGCGGAAGGCGGGGTACACCCTGGACAAGTCGCAGGGCCAACACAGATAGACAGACAACATTCACACTCACATTCACACACTAGGGCCAATTTTAGTGTTGCCAATCAACCTATCCCCAGGTGCATGTCTTTGGAAGTGGGAGGAAGCCAGAACATGCAAACTCCACACAGAAAGCTCCCGAGCCTGGAATTGGACCCAGGACTGCAGGACCTTTGTATTGTGAGGCCGACGCATTAACCCCTCTGCCACCATGAAGCCCATGTCATCAAAATTCTATAATTAATCTTAATCTGGAAAAAATACTATTGATGTTCCATAAATACATTTTTTAAATGTTTTCAAAAAGATTCGAATTAGCTAGTTTTTCTCTTCTTTTTTTCGGTTGAATTTTGAATTTTAAAGAGTCGAAATTAAAGATGAAATATGTTTCAAAATGTAATTTTCATTTTTTTCGTGTTTTCTCCTCTTTTAAACCGTTCAATTAAGCGTTATATTTCATAATTTATTCTCTACAAAAAACTTTCCGTAAAAGTAAAAAAAAGGTACGACGGAATGACAGACAGAAATACCCATTTTTTTTTTATATATAAATTCATTTATTAAAGGTAAATTGAGCAAATTGGCTATTTCTGGCAATGCATTTAAGTGTGTATCAAACTGGTAGCCCTTCGCATTAATCAGTACCCAAGAAGCAGCTCTTGGTCTAGGGCAGGGGTAGGGAACTTAGAGCCAGATGTGGCTCTTTTGATGACTACATATGGCTCTCAGATAAATCTTAGCTGACATTGCTTAACGTGATAATTATGAATAATTTTGCTGGTAATCACAGTGCTAAAATAACGTGCAAAATACAAAAAATTCTCATGCATTTAAATCCATCCATCCGTTTTCTACCGCACCTGTTCAAGAAGTAGCATTAATGGTAAGAAGTATTTTATGTCACAATGGGTGGTGGGGGGGTTGCAGCTTGCTGCGAGTTCGTTCTCCCAGTAAGGCAGACGGACTACTCGGGACATTGCATTTAGGTAAAAACATGATTTAATTTTAACTAAAAAAATATACAAACAAAAATCGCTCACAGCGGAGGCGCAACTTGGGCTAAGGAACAAAGCTAACACATAAACAGACTAAGAACATAAATCAAACAAAACTTACTTGGCATGGCATGAAGCACCAAACTATGGCAAGGCATGAAACAAGTCAGCACAGGGCGACTGACTGGCAAAGACGAGCTTAAATACTGCCTCTGATTAGTGCTCGGGAAGCAGGTGAGTGGGCATTTTGTCCACCAGAGACAGGTGGACAAAATGAGTAACCAAGGAAAAAAAACAGGAACTTAAAGAGTCCAAAGGACAAGCAGCACATGGCCAAACAAAAACATGATCAACAGACATGACAACTTATTTATTATTGGTTAGCTTCAGAATAACAATGTTATTAAAAAGAACAAGAGACTTATTATACTCTAAAAATGTTGGTCTTACTTAAAAATGCACGCATTTAGTTGTATTCAGTGTTAAAAAATATGATATGGCTCTCACGGAAATACGTTTTGAAATATTTGGCTTTCAGGGCTCTCTCAGCCAAAAAGGTTCCCGACCCCTGGTATAGAGTATAGCGCGCCTCTCGGCCGTAGGCTCCAGTTCAAGAATGATTAAGTTAGGACACTTTCCCAGCCTCAGCGGCAAATGAAATTGTAGAGAAGCTTTTAAAAAGGTACGATGCTGCTTGACATGACACGGAAGACGAGATTAGATGATTGATGAGCAGCAGGAGACGTAATCAAAGGTGGCACGGCTAACAAACACAAGCACACTGTGTGCGTTATCAGTGTTTATCTATTTTATCACTTTCTCTTTTGCTCTGCCTGCCTGTGACGTCTCCTCATCTGTGCCTAAAGGCCTCGCCGCGCAATTCTATGCATTTTTTTTTGTTTTTTTCCCCCCGCTGCCACTGTCTATTCATCAGTCCTGTCGCACGTCGTTTGAGGTCACCGAGCCGCCCGTTCTGGTCATTTCGGAGTGTCATCACAAAGGGCTACGTGCCACGAGCCTCACCAGCCGAAAAAGCCCCTTGTATACCCCCCAACAAAAAAACCTTTGTTATGTAACCCACTGATGCTGCCGCCGTTGTCGCTGCCGTTTGTGGACGGCGATCGAGGGCAGCGCGAGAGAGGCGAGTCAGACGGGGACGGCAAGATAGGGGGGACGTGGCGGTGTGCATCTAATCCTACTTTCATCTTCTTCCACAATCAGCCAGCGTTCAGCGCCATGACATCACTTATCAAATCTCACTGATAACGCAAGGCTGCTGAATCCTACACGTGTGCGTCATGTTTTGTCTTCATTTTATGCAAAATAATGCATTTTTTTCTCACAGGGAAGAAACAAATGAGCGTTATGCTTTCCAGAATTCGCACGTTATAGTATATTGCAGGGGTCGGGAACCTTTTTGGTTGTGAGAGCCAAGAAGCCAAATATTTTAAAATGTATTTCCGTAAGAGCCATTAATAATAATATATTTTTTTACACTAAACACAACTAATCACAAAACCAACATTTCTAGGGTATAATAAGTCTGTTATTCTCTGTACTAACATTGTTATTCTGAAGCTAACTATGTAGGGGGCGTGACCTGCGGGCCTGCAGCGAAGCGGGGTGTGCCAGGACCGGCCTCGAAATCAGCGACAGGTGCGTAGTCGGCCCATTTGGGCCTTGTTATCTAATCACCTGTCGCTATGTTAAAGCAGCAGCCATGAGGAGGGACGGGTTTGGGGCTGGAGCCAGAGTGCGAGCGAGAACGAAAGAGAAAAAGACAATTGCTGGAAAGCAACAGTGAGCCTTATTGAAAAATAAAACAATATTGTAACCCTGAAACAGGCTCTCATGTCGGTGCTTGGTGGTCTGAAGAACCCCCAGGAGGGCAAGCCCCACACTAATCAATAATAAATAAATAACTTTTTACCATTAACGCAACTTCTTGAACAGGTGCTGTAGCAAACGGATGGATGGATTAAAATGCAGGAGGATGTTTTATATTTTTAACGTTACTTTTAACACTTGAATTACAAGCGGAATTATTCATTACTTAGCGTGTTAAGCAGTGTCAGCTCGGATTTATCTGGGAGCTAGATGCAGTCATCAAAAGAGCCACATCTGGCTCTAGAGCCATAGGTTCCCTACCCCTGGTATATTGTAATCATCATTCCGCCTGTTTTTGTCTGCCTTCTTTTTCCACATTTTTTCATCCGATTCAAACTATTCCACTCCCATGACTTTTTACATTGTAGATTGTCACTGAAAACTATGGATGAACACATGTGGAGTTATGTACATAACAATAAAAGGTGAAATAACTGAAAACATGTTCTATATTCTAATTTCTTCAAAATAGCCACCCTTTGCTCCGATCACTGCTTTGCACACTCTTGTCATTCTCTCGATGAGCTTGAAGAGGTAGTCACCTGAAATGATGTTTACTTCACAGGTGAAGAAGAATGTTAACGTTAGCACATGTGCATGCTGTCTTTGCGCGCACATATATTTTGGTAATCGATTTGGGACGGCGTGGCGCAGTGGAAGAGTGGCCGTGCGCAACCCGAAAGTCCCTGGTTCAATCCCTACCTAGTACCAACCTCGTCACGTCCGTTGTGTCCTGAGCAAGACACTTCACCCTTGCTCCTGATGGATGCTGGTTAGCGCCTTGCATGGCAGCTCCCTCCATCAGTGTGTGAATGTGTGTGTGAATGGGTAAATGTGGAAGTAGTGTCAAAGCGCTTTGAGTACCTTGAAGGTAGAAAGGCGCTTTACAAGTACAACCCATTTATCATTTATAATTATGTTAGCTGTTGACATATTAACGTTAACGCATAATCTCAGACATTTTTCATCATATTCAAACCATTCCACTTTCAAAAAAAGTTTGTCTCGTTCATGACACCTGCGCCACACACATTTTGTTTTCTCCAAAAAAATCCCACTTTTCCAGGAATTACACGTTTCCAAGGAAGTGTTTACCCTTGTCAAAATATTTTTCAAACTCTTATACATTTCTTAGCATATAAGCATGTTTAGACCTCAGAAACATATATTTTGGTAGTTATGCTATATGTTAGCATTCCAGAGTTAGCATGGAAAAATGGTACCATCAGCATGTTAGCTCCTTTGACTAATTCTGTGTATATATGGTGCGGGATCTGAACCGAGGATGTCTTTGTGGCTTGTGCAGCCCTTTGATACACTTGTGATTTAGGGCTATATAAATAAACATTGATTGATTGATTGATAAAATATATATATTTTTTTTGTGTGCAAATTTTTGCATGTTCAATTGCTGATAAACCAGGAGCTTGTTGTCCACACCAACACGGATATTTTGAAAAGTACCAGGAGAGTGGAAAAACAAGTTGCCTCTATATTCAAGGTTTTATCACATATATATATATATATATATATATATATATATATATATATATATATATATATATATATATATATATATATATATATATATATATATATATATATATATATATATATATATATATACATACATACACACTAGTATATATATATATACATACATATATGCATACCTATATATACAGTATATATAAATATATATATATACACATACATATATACATACATACATATAAACATATAAGTATATACATACATACACACACACACATATATACATGTATATATATATATATACATACATATATATACACATATATATACACACTAGTATATATTTATATATATACATACGTACATATATGCATACATATATATACAATATGTATATAAATATATATATACAAATACATATATACATACACACATACATACACATATACATATAAGTATATACATACATACACACACACACACACACATATATATATACATATTTATATATACATACATATATATATACACACCAGTATATATATACATACATACATATATGCATACATATATATATACAAATACATATATACATACACACATACATACACATATACACATATAAGTATATACATACACACACACACACACACACACACACACACACACACACACACACACATTTATATACATATATATATTTATATTTATATATATATACATATATATTTATATGTATATATATGTATATATTAGATCGATTAGATCAAAACTTTTTTATCACAAAATCTTTTTTTGTCGTTTTTGTTATTGTTAATAAACCCTAGAAATAAGTGCAAACAGTAGTTTTTACATGTGTTAAGTTATTTTGTACCATTGACTTTATAATACATTTTATCTGTAATAAAATGAAATAAGGACATAATACAATAACTTTGATTGACATTGTCTTTTGGTTTGATTATAAGTGTGATCAAAAATTGAATCACTCAATGATCTTGAAGATTTGAAGTATTGGCATTGGTATGACCAATACTGCTCCTGGAAATACTTGGTATTGGATCGATACCAAAATTTGTTGTGTCGCCCAAACTAATGTCAAGTATTGAAACAACAGAATAATAAGTGCGGATTACATTTTAACAGAAGTGTAGATAGAACATGTTACAACATGAAATGACTCAGATACCAGCAGTAATTCAGCAAGCACATGAATAATAGCTTTGAGAAAGATAATGATGCAATATGTTACCTCATACGTCAGCAGATATTTTAGAGCCTGTGTAACCCGTTTTTGAAAGGTTCTAATATTATTTAAGCAAAATAATATATTGTGATATGGCCCATCCCTATGTTTAATATATCCTACACCAGGGGTCCTTAATCTTTTTGACCTTCGGGCCCACCTTTTCCTACTACAGAGGGGTCTCAGAGCCCAGTCAAATATTAACACTGATTGAGTCATCTTACTCATTATTTCAATTGTATTCAATAATTACATCTAACCTACTTAAAGTTTAACAGGAGAAACCCTATTGAATGATATTTGAGCATGTGTTAAATACAAAAAGATTATCATCAAGGCTTAGGCCAGGCTGATTACAAAAATAAATACAAATATACTGAAAAAGAAGGGACTCATAGAAACTGATTTAAAATTAGATGTTTACATACAAGTAAGCATTGCAATATAAATACATTTTAACTAAATTAATAACACATAAGATAAATGTTTTTTTAAACTAAATGTCAATTAAATTAAAGTGCAAATTAAAATACATTTTCACCACTATAGTCATACTTCTTGCGCTTAAAGAATTTCTTTATGACTTAAGCTCCAGACTTCTTTTGCTTGTTTGGTTTTGTTATTACTGCCACAAGTGGAGTAAAAGTGTGTTACAACTGAGTACCACTGAAGCCCATACAGACCACAGCTGAGAAACGGATATTTTTGGTGGCCCTCTAGAGCAGGGTTTCCTAACCTTTTTGACCCCGAGGCCCAACTTTTTCCAATACATAGGGGCCCACACTTAAAATAGATATATATAAACCTTAAGCTTAGGTCAGGCTGATTAGAAAGATATGTATTTTCAAAATGTGTCTGTTCTCCCTTTTCTGTCTATACAACGTGTTTGCCTGTAAGTACTCAGTGATTGTGCGCTGTTGAACATGCTCCTATGCTCGTAAAACCAACAGGACATGCCAATGACGACGATGGCGGGGGGATATATTACTGAATATGATTCGCTAGTATCGCGGTGCTATACCAATACCGGTATACCGTACAACACCAACGTACACTTATGTTCTGCTAAAATAAATAAACAAAATTATTAATTAGAATGTTAATGAACTAAACTGCCAATCAAATTAGTACAAATACAAATACAGCTTGACCGCTTTAGTCATATTTTTTGTGCTTAAAAAAACTTTTTGAGACTTCTCTTGGGGCGGCGTGGCTCACATCCCAGACGCATGTAAAGAGCTTTGCGTCAGTAGAGAAAAAGCGCTATCTAAATATAGTTCACTTCACTTGCTCTGTTTGTTTGCCACTGTCATTACTGCCACAAGTGGTAGAAAAGTGTATTACAACCGAGTACCGCTGCGGCCCATTCTGTTCTTTTTTTATTTATTTTTTTTTTTTTTGTCTTGTCCAGCTTCTCAGGCAAATCATATAGTTGATGTAGATGCCCATATCGGCTGTTCAGATTTACTTTACAAAAGAGAAGTGTAGGCTACTTCTCTTGTTTCCTTATTTGTATTTGACTTTATTGAATGTATTTTATATTATCATTTGGTGCAGCCGGGCCGGAGCAGGAGGCGATAGAAAGAGAAAAAAAAGGAAGACAGAGGGGGAAATTGTAGGGACAAGAGGGGTATTAGACAGAGAGACAAAAACAACAACAGCAAACAACAATAACAACAACAATAGAACAACATCAGCACATACGATATGTACAAATATGTTGGTAAAAGTGATAGCAAAGAAGCAGTTAGCGAAATAAATAACAATACAGAAATGACAATGAGCATTACTATTCTACAAATGAAGCATTACAAATACCAATAGAAATAGCGCTATAGATAATGAACAATACCAATAATTGACCTTTATTATCAACAATACAGTTGTTCAAATGCAACAATACATTTACGTAATGATAACTACAGATAAAAAGTGAAAACCAAAAAATGCAAGGGAAGAAAGAGAAGAAACCTATATTATTAACATTGTAGATTGTTATTGTAACATAAGGTTACGCTTTGTCAGTGTGCCATGTGTTACCCAGTCTCCCCGCCGCGGCCCAGTCCGACCAGAATAGAATAACGTTTGATTATTCAAGCAAGAAAACGACACCGTTATAAGGTCTGATCGCAATTTCAACGCATTGAAACGTCACAAGATCAAAATAAAGATATGTGTACTTAGAGGAAACATAATTATTGCAAACTCGCGACGTTAAAGGCCTACTGAAACCCACTACTACCGACCACGCAGTCTGATAGTTTATATATCAATGATGAAATATTAACATTGCAACACATGCCAATACGGACTTTTTAGTTTACTAAATTAGAATTTTAAATTTCCAGCTAAGTTTCCTGTTGAAAATGTCGCGGAATACTGACGCGTGTTTGTGAAGTTATTGGTTGGTAATTGCACATTTCATCGTGCAATTACACAGTATTTTGGACATCTGTGTTGCTGAATCTTTTGCAATTTGTTCAATTAAAAATGGAGACTAAAAAGAAGAATGCTGTTGGTGGAAAGCGGTGGATTGCAGCTGCCTTTAGCAACCGAAACACAGCCAGTGTTTCTTTGTTTGTTGTGAAGCTTTAACACAGAAGGGTCAAGCGAACATGTTTCTCTACCACATGTCAACCTGCAAGTTTTTGGATGGGAAAATTGTGATATAAAGTCGGCTCTTACCGGAGACTTGGAGTGGATTACGCGACCTCATCCTGCAGCTCAAAAAGGCAGCTGTGATCTTGGCTCCTCGGCTTCTCTCAGAGACACTGGCGTTCACCGCAGCCATCCCACTTTCAGGTATGACTTTATAATCTCACTAAAATGCTATTACCCCACAATAAGCAGATAAGGGATTTTCCAGAATTATCCTAGTAAATGTGTCTAATTACATCTGAAACGCTCCCACTGCCGCTTTTTTTTTTTTGTGCTTCACTCTAACTTTCCTCATCCACAAATCTTTCATCCTCGCTCAAATTAAAGGTAAAATCGTCGCTTTCTCGGTCCCTATTGCTCTTACTGCTGGTGGCTCACATTATAAACAATGTGAGGATGTGAGGAGCCTTCACACCGATGACGTCACGCGCACATCGTCTGCTACTTCCGGTAAAGGCGAGGCTTTTTTATTAGCGACCAAAAGTTGCGAACTTTATCGTCGATGTTCTCTACTAAATATTTTCAGCAAAAATATGGCAATATCGCGAAATGATCAAGAATGACACACAGAATGGACCTGCTATCCCCGTTTGAATAAGAAAATCTCATTTCAGTAGGCCTTTAACGCCAAAACTTGCACAAGATCAATAACACATAAAATTGTGAATTGGGGAGCCGCAAGGTGAGGGCATGCATTGTGTGTGTGTGTGTGTGTGTGTGCGCGTGTGTGTGTGTGTTGTCTACTGTATGAATCAGGTCACAGGCAGTGGCACACTTTATCTGGGCCAGAACTTCAGCCACCACACAGAGCCCAGATGGCAGGGATGCCTGAGCTCAGCAATCCCACGCACACACACACACGCACGCACACGCACACACACACCGTCCGACTGACAGGTTTGAGCATCTGCAGTGACCTGTCCTCATGAGTGGTGACGTGAGAGGGTTATAGGATAACCCTGGATCGATCACTAATGTTGTGTCGTTTGCGACGGCCATGCGCATGCACGTGGACCATGTTGCACGCGCTCAGGAGAGACGCAATATAAACAACAGACAATAATAAAGTGTATGTATCATGCATATATATCAGAGGTGTCCAAACTTTTTCCACTGAGGGCCGCACACTGAAAAAATCAAAGCAAGCGGGGGCCATTTTCATATTATTCATTTTAAAAACCAATACAATATATGTATAAAAAAATATACATTTAGGCCTCCACTCAGTTATGATTTGGGGACCCCAAAGGGTTTTGGTAAAAAAAAAAAGTGTCATTATTCAGTATTACTCACGTTTTAAATCTCTAGATCAACATTAGGAAAAAAAAAGATAGAAAAAACACAAAATATGCAATATTTTCACCCAATAAATTTTTAGGTGGAATATTTGAGATTATATAATAATTGGAGACTAAATTTTGGATTTTGATTCCTTATTATTTTTTGAGCTATGACACGTAAAAACAAATCAGACTAAAATAATTGGGGATCAAAAAGTGTCCTACTCATTAAAGTGTTAAAAAAATTATACATTTTTTTACTGTTTACTTTTAGCACAATAATCTTGAAATCAACTTCAGATATGTCCGTCAATTTTAAGTTTTATTGTTGTTTTATGGTTTTTTTTGTTTGTTTTAGGCCCTTCTTTAAAGAAAAACAGATCAGTTTTTTTATATGACAAAATATGCAACATTTTTCCCCCAAAAAATATTTCAAAGTGGAATATTTAATGTGACGTAACCGGAGCCTTGGATAGCTCAATAATTCAAAATGACATTGATTTTGATTCGTTATTATTTTTTAAGGAAAGAAACAGCCTGCATGGCGGCTTTTGTGTTATAAGAGTAAGCATTGCAACAATTTCTTGTTACATTTCACCTGTTTGCTCTTTTATACCACTTTTCATGTTTTGAATTTTTTTCCAATTGTATTCTTAAAATGTGCCGTGGGGACGTTAAAAAATGACCCGTGGGCCGCAAATGGCCCGCGGGCCGCACTTTGGTTAACCCTCATATATATATATATATATATATATATATATATATATATATATATATATATATATATATGTGTGCCATCCAATCCTCGGTTTTAACAAGCCAGTCTAAAATACCATCAAGTGTGGCGCAAAACACGTATATGTTACTTTTTAGGGAGTCACTAAACAAACGTCATTGAAATACTGGAGATATTGTTGGACTAAAAGAACCAACGCAGCAAAGTAACGCCAACAACAACACAGTGAATAGTTGTACCTTTGAGGGGGAGAAAAGGGCACCTCCGCGTTGCCTTAAAAAAATGTCGCACCTCCTCCTTTTCCTTATGACAGTGCCAATCCTAAAATCTGCGTGAAGCTCCGGTCGGAACAAAGGTCTTGTCGTCTTTGTGTGCCTTGTCTCCGAGTCTTCTGGGCCCTGGTAATAAGTCGTGCACAGACGCAATGTTTTGACGCGCAACGATGCCCAGCACGGTTTGCAGGGGAGGAGGGTAAAGAGTACGGACACGACCAGCCGGAGCGAGATAGTTGCCTCCCTTGTACTTCCGGCATCGTTTCCTGGTTAGCGCGGTTCTACGTCCAGACTGTACGTCACATTATCCGTTCATGTCTTTCCTATCTAGTATACATTATTAAACACGGCTCCAATGTTATGATACACATGAATTATCATTCGACGTGTACTTAAATTGTGCTGCTTGTGAACATAAGGACGTAAACACAATTGCTCGCGCATGCGCACAGCTTCACGAATATTCTTGATAGTTTAAATCAGGGGTCACCAACGAGGCATCAGGTAGCCCGTAAGGACCAGATGAGTAGCCAGGTGGCCTGTTCTAAAAAATAGCTCAAATAGCAGCACTTACCAGTGAGCTGCCTCTATTTTTTTTTAAATGTTATGTATTTACTAGCAAGCTGGTCTCGCTTTACTCGACATTTTTAGTTCTAAAAGAGACAAAACTCAAATAGAATTTGAAAATCCAAGAAAATATTTTAAAGAGTTGGTCTTCACTTGTTTAAATAAATTCATCAATTTTTTTTTTTACTTTGCTTCCTATAACTTTAAGAATGACAATTTTACAGAAAAAATACAATCTTAAAAATGATTTTAGGATTTTTAAACACATATACCTTTTTACCTTTTAAATTCATTCCTCTTCTTTCCTGACAATTTAAATCAATGTTCAATTTTTTTTTGTTTTATTATTATAAATAATAATAAATATATTTTAATTTAATTCTTCATTTTAGCTTCGGTTTTTTCGACGAAGAATATTTGTGAAATATTTCTTCAAACTTATTATGATTAAAATTCAAAAAAATATTCTGGCAAATCTAGAAAATCTGTAGAATCAAATTTTAAATCTTATTTCAAAGTGTTTTGAATTTCTTTTTTTTTTTAATTGTTCTGGAAAATCTAGAAGAAATAATGATTTGTCTTTGTTAGAACTATATCTTGGTCCAATTTGTTATATATTCTAACAAAGTGCAGATTGGATTATAACCTATTTAAAAGATGTCATCAAAATTCTAAAATTAATCTTAATCAGGAAAAATTTCTAATGATGTTCCATGAATTATTTTTTTTAATTTTTTCAAAAAGATTTGAATTAGCTAGTTTTTCTCTTCTTTTTTTTCGGTTGAATTTTGAATTTTAAAGAGTCGAAATTGAAGATAGACTATGTTTCAAAATTTTATCTTTTTTTTTTCGTGTTTTCTCCTTTTTAAACCGTTCAATTAAGTGTTTTTTCATCATTTATTTTCTACAAAAAAACTTCCTTAAAAGGAACAAAAATGTAAGACTGAATGACAGACAGAAATACCCATTATTGTATATAGATAGATTTATTTATTAAAAGTAAATTGAGTAAATTGGCTATTTCTGGCAATTTATTTAAGTGTGTATCAAACTGGTAGCCCTTCGTATTAATCAGTACCCAAGAAGTAGCTCTTGGTTTCAAAAAGGTTGGTGACGCTTGGTTTAAATAGTCTATGTCTTTCTCGTCCATTGAAAGCCATTACATCAACAGACTACGACATTTGACTAATTTTAACGCCCTACTCCTACTTGACAGGACACTACTGTGGTATTTAATACGAAGTTTAAAAAGTCAAAACTTTGTCAGTACCACATTCAGGGGACGAGTATCATTTATCTCCAGCCTGACTGTTTACTCTTCGGGACAAGGGCGGCTTGTGAAATGAGTGATAGAACAATTGGCCAATCATATAAATGATACAGCATAGCAACAATGCGCTCATTGGTTGATATTTCAGCAACAGTCCATTAACGAATACGATCAAGGACTGCACGTAGATGTTTATAAAAACAACAAAAACACAACATACTAGAAAAAAATAATACCTAAACGTCAACATCAGTGGTGTCCAACTTGTGGTCCGGGCATACTTTTCTTATTACAGTGTTGCAAAAAACAACAACAGTGAAAACGTAAGCAAAAAGAGCAAAAATAATCGGAATGTAATGATATAAAGCTGACATTTTAAAATAATAAAAAACAATATACTCAGTCACCTATAACACAATGGTTTGTCTTTAAATATATATATTTTGTTTTTAGCGTTTAAAAAAATAAAAATAAATAAATAAACATACAATCAGTATGCGGCCATTGGTCCCTAGGCGAAAAAGGTTTGGACACCCATGATATAAAATATTAGAAGCTCTGAAAATAAATATGATAATAAAATAATGAATAAAATAAAATAAATGTATACTGAAATAAAATTAAAATAAAAAATCAAAATAAATAAATAATACAAAAATATGAATTCATCGATTAGAAAAAAACACCGTCAGATGTGTAACTGAACATTGATATTTTCGTACAGGCAGAATTTTTGACACACTAGGTCAGTGGTTCTCAACCTTTTTTTCAGTGATGTACCCCCTGTGAACATTTTTTTAATTCAAGTACCCCCTAATCAAGGCAAAACATTTTTGGTTGAAAAAAAATAGATAAAGAAGTAAAATACAGCACTATGTCATCAGTTTCTGATTTATTAAATTGTATAACAGTGCAAACTATTGCTTATTTGTAGTGTTCTTTCTTGAACTATTTGGAAAAAAAGATATAAAACAGCTAAAAACTTGTTGAAAAATAAACAAGTGATTCAATTATAAATAAAGATTTCTACACATAGAAGTAATCATCCACTTAAAGTGCCCTTTTTGGAGATTGGAATAGAGATCCATCTGGATTCATGAACTTAATTCTAAACATTTATTCACAAAAAAATAAATCTTTAACATCAACATCTATGTAACATGTCCACAAAAAATCTAGCTGTCAACACTGAATATTGCATTGTTGTTGTTTTTTTCCACAGTTTATGAACTTACATTCATATTTTGTTGAAGTACAAACGTATTATTCAATAAATATATTTATAAAGTATTTTTGAATTGTTGCTATTTTTAGAATATTTAAAAAAAAATCTCAAGTACCCCCTGGCATACCTTCAAGTACCCCCAGGGGTACGCGTACCCCTATTTGAGAACCACTGCACTAGGTTATGCAATTACCCAATCCTGATATGATTTCAGTTATTTGTATTGTATTCCTACATAGCAAACAAGAGTAAAAAAAAAAACGAAAAAAGAGCAAAAAAATAAATAATTTAAATGAGAAAAAGTTAACATTTTCTAATTAATAATAATGATGTACTTATTCAACACAAAGCTGACATAAAGTTTGGGCTTTAAATATATATTATAACTGTTTTTAGGATTTTTCCTATATACATAAACATATCAAAATGGAGCCTGCATACTTTGACTTTTCAGTATGTGACCATTGGTGGAAAAAGTTTGGACATCCTGGTTTATACAACTATACACCGAGCATTGTTTTTACAAGCATATTTGCTTTCAGCGCATGCCTACTGCACCTATCTAACTCATTGTCGCCATCTCGTGGCGAGTTTCTGTCGTTTCTGAAAGACAAAGTGAGCTTTGTTTTATTTCATTTTACTGCAAGTTAAAAACAAAATGTGATTTTTTTTTCAGGAATATATCAACATGTTTTTTTTTTATTTCCACAGTATAATTGGCTAGTGCACAAGCATGCAAAAAGAACATGAAATACAACGGATTGCAAATTGTTGTAAGATCTGTAATACTTGTAAATCTAAACACTTTCTTGCAAACATTTTGTGGTTGAAGGTACTAAATCAACATTGATTCAACGCAAACCAATTGACGTCAGAGTGAATCGCCTTGTTAACGGAACATTTCTGCTTTTATTATCCATGAAATATATATATTTTTTTGCATAAACTCAACACCCTTATTGATTATATCACCGCTTATTGTTACTCACTTTACAGTCACTAAGACAGACAAGAACACGCATCAAATTTAAAAATAGCTCATAAATAAATACCATCCATCCATCCATTTCTACCGCTTATTCCCTTTGGGGTCGCGGGGGTGCGCTGGTGCCTGTCTCAGCTAAAATTAGGCGGAAGGCGGCGTACACCCTGGACAAGTCGCCATCTCATCGTAGTAAAAAAAATACCCCTTTCATTAAATTTGGTTTTATAGCAATGTCACCTTTCTCGTCATGGCAGACAGGGTTTTGTTCTGCAGGTACTGAGCCTGTTAAGACAACTATTCTATCAGTGCACACTACTTAGATACCAATTTTCAAAAGGGGAACAAATAATGCAATGGCAAAACTCCTATTTACAACTGCTCCTGCTGGTGCTTATTTGAGGAGAAATGATTTTGCAAACTTGTGAACAAATAATGTTACATTTGACTAAAACAATTTAGCTTTAAAAAAAAAAAGTGATATCAATGGGTGAATTGATTCAAATATTTGCAAATAAATAATGTTTTGCTCACTTTTATGTTTACCTTTTTAAAGCTCCAACAATGTGTGCTATAAATGTGGTGGAAACAGTTACTTAGGCTTGGGAATGCCGTTTTGATCCAAGAAGTGTTTCAGCTTGGTGGGAAAACCTGTCATAAACCCTGCACATGCCCTCTGGAAATTGACATTACCGTTGAGCACCCAAATATACACTTAGAAGGTAAAACAATACACTAATAGTATTTCTAAATACAGTACATGTGCTATTATGTCCAACAAAGAGCAAAAGAGAATAAACAATGCATGAAAGTCTTTGGGAAAACAAAGTGATAACTTTTTACCTATATTCCTCTGGCAGTGAGATGTTGGAGGAGAGCTTTCCTCATCAATAAGCTGTTTGGAGAAAAAATTTGATTAGCAAGAATAATAATTCGCTGCAAAGACAGGCAGATTCCTGGGGCACAATTTGTTGGAGGGGGTGCTAATTGCCGAATCTATGTATAAAAAATAGATTATAAAAAATACATAAATAAAAATTAATGTATAATGAAACACTCTGTATATTTATTAGGGAAGATTACATTAAAATAAATAACAGTAAAACCTCAATACTTTATTTAAATTTTTTTAGATCCAGTTGAGTATTTACTATATTTGTAATAGATTGTGGTCAGGGGCAAACCTACCATTAGGTAAACACAGACAGTTTTTCTGGGGCCCACAAAAGTCTCATAAAAACCATAATAAAGTTACATTACATTTAAAACACTTACTCATTTATTTTTGCCTTGATTTGTCATCTGAAAAATACATCAAAATGCTCAATCAATCACGATTGTTCCGACAGCTCCCCCTCCCTCCTCGCGTTGCTGCGCGTGTGCAGACCTGATTGCAGAAGACGTTCCTTCCTCGTGCGGTTTTGAGAGTTTCATATCAAAATAAAGCACAGAACAGGAGATGGCCACTATAAAACTTTTTTTTAATCAAAACCACTCAAGGTGTTTGGCAAATTACCCATGCCTGAAATCATTATAGTTACTCATTGGTTTACAAAAAAAATAATTGAATTAATGATTTAATTTAATTTTAATAAATGTAATTAATGTAATAATTTTAGTTGATGTGTTACTTACTGTAAAAAAAACAACAACAACAAAAAAAACCCCTCAAATATCTAGCATATGCATTGAGATGTTTCATGAGAGCAGAGTGTGTATGTACCTTTAAAAGGTACCAAGCGCCTGTGGCCAAGTGCCGTGTGACGTCAGCGACAGCGTGTTCGTTTAATCTCTAATAAAGCTCACCAAGTCGTTGTCAATTTTCAGATTCACCATCTCTGATTTTTTTTTTTAAGTGTGATTATTTGAAGCAAATAAATATAATTTCCTCGTGGCCACAAGCAGGGAAAGGGAGACATCCTGCTTCCTCTGGTTCTGGCTCCTTCTTCCCAGGGAGTGATACTGTATGTTCTTTTCCAGGGGTTGGGGGGGGTGGTTGGTTTGTCTTTGTCCCCTCTGACTCCGGTTTCCAGGGTTACTGTTCCTGTGCAGGCTTATCTGGACGATGATTTCCGCTCGCAAATACCTCGCATTGTCATATCAGGGCTCTATTGTGTGTCCCTTTATAAACTAACCATTTGAAATAACACCTAATGATATGCAACCTCTTCTAGTGGATGTATTACAATCTTTGCAGGCTGGGTAACGTTTGCTGTGGTCTGGAACAACATAGCACACGAACAAATATCAGAAATGCAGCCAATATTATATAGAGGTAATGCGTCATGAGGCATGCAAATATAAATTAAATACACAGAGGACACAACTAAAAGAAAGTAAATGAGCTCAAATATAACTACAAACGAGGCATAATGATGCAATATGTACATACAGCTATCCAAATAGCCTGTTAGCATCGATTAGCTTGCAGTCATGCACTGACCTAATATGCCGGATGAGTACCCCACACAAGTCAATAACATCAACAAAGCTCACCTTTTTACATTCACGCACAGCATAAAATGTTTGGTAGACAAAATTAGACAAAGAAGGAGTGGCATAAAACACGTCTTACGGCGGCAGCATCGGAGAAAGTTATACATGTAAACAAACTGTTCTGTCACAGTCCACACAACTACGGTGAGTTCAAGGACAGACGAAATTAGTAAATCAAAACGACGCTGAACAAATACTGTAATTATCCATCCGTCCATTTTCTACCTCTTATTCCCTTTGGGGTGGCGGGGGGCGCTGGTGCCTATCTCAGCTACAATCAGGCGGAAGGCGGGGTACACTCTGGACAAGTTGCCACCTCATCGCAGATATTAGTGAGGCATAAACACACATATTAAACAGTGGGCTTTCTAACAATTAGGAAGGTTTGTGTCATATTTATCCTCCTACAGAAACCATATTAAAACAAAAAATATATTTTTGAACACATTTTTTTCATTTTCATATTTTTTTCTTAAAAAGCTTATTAATTGTAAATTGTAATGTCGGGTATTTGCTTTTTGCAAAAAGAAAAGGTAAAAAAACCCCAAAAGTCAACAGGAAGTGACGTTAGCTGCACCTTCGCACATGCGCACTGTTCATGAAATTTGGCTCTGGTACCAATTGTCTCGTAAACGCCAACAAAGCAGTTTTGTCATTAAGTCTGCGTAAATTCCCTCATTTTTTACGTTTGTACCTATTCGTTTAAGGTGTGACAAACTAAACCTTATTTGTTCTTCGTGTCGGAATGAACTCGACTCTGTGAACTTTGAAGCCTCTGAGGCTAACTTATCCTGCTAGTTAGCTTAGCTTGCTAGCTGCTAACAAGGAGACCCGGAAGTTAGCAACATATGGCTAAGCAGACACAAGTGTGAGTGTAAAGTGTTGTGATTGTGTGAAAATGTGTAAAATAGGAATGCTGAGAGTGTTGGTGAATTAGAATTTAATGTTAGCAAGATAGTACAGCACGAGAAGGAACTTTCTGCAACAAAAGAGTCAACAACGTCAACTACTGGACGTTGTTTTCAAGAAGCATCAAGTTGTGTTACACAGAACAGGTTTGTTTACTTCTTACTCTCACATCTTTACTAACTTTGTCTCATCATTGACATGAAATAATATTTGGAATAACTGTACTGAGTGGAGAAGCATTGTCAAGTAAAAGTAAGATAGAATAGTTGGTAAACGAGTTATAATCTGCAAACAAAAATACAATACTTAAACTACATTGTTTCCCACAGAACTGCAATCTATTGATGGCAACAGTATGGTATTAAAGGAGAACTACATTTATCTTTTTTGCCTAGGGATACATGAATATGGCCAAAATAATAATCAGTAGGGGTGTGGGGGAAAAAACGATTTGAATTTGAATCGCGATTCCCACGTTGTGCGATTCAGAATCGATTCTTTTTTATTTTTATTTTCTATATCAATCCAACAAAACAATACACAGCAATACCTTAACAATGCAATCCGATTCAGAAACCAAACCTGACCCAGCAAGACTCAGAACTGCAATAAACAGAGCAATTGAGAGGAGACACAAACACGACACCGAACAAACCAAAAGTAGTGAAACAAAAATGAATATTATTAACAACAGTATCAATATTAGTTATAATTGCAGCATAGCAGTGATTAAAAATCCCTCATTGACATTATTATTAGACATTTATAAAAATTGAAAAAAAAAAGAACAATAGTGTCACAGTGGCTTACACTTGCATCGCATCTCATAAGCTTGACAACACACAGTGTCCAATGTTTTCACAAATATAAAATAAGTCATACTTTTGGTTCGTTTAATAGTTATAACAAATTTACATTATTGCAATCAGTTGATAAAACATTGTCCTTTACAATTATAAAAGCTTTTTACATAAATCTACTACTCTGCTTGTATGTCAGCAGACTGGGGTAGATCCTGCTGAAATCCTATGTATTGGATGAATAGAGAATCCTTTTAAATTGGGAAAAAAACGTTTTTGAATCGAAAATCGTGTTGAATTGAAAAACAAAACAAAAATATTTTTAATTGAATCGAATCGTGGTACACCCAAAGATTCGCAGCCCTAATAATCACGGTTATTTTTAACAATATTGGTATCACGGTTCAGGGCTGTACCCTGAGCTTTTTCACTAGTAGCGCATGTGCTACTAAATGAAAAAAAATGTGTAGCACATATATTTTTTGGAGCCCAGGAATAAACTAGGAGCAATATCCATCCATTTTGGGATGGCGTGGCACAGATGGTAGAGTCGCCGTGCCAGTAACCTGAGGGTTCCTGGATCGATCCCCACCTTCTACCAACCTCATCATGTCCGTTGTGTCCTTGGGCAAGACCAGGAAAAGGAAACCTATGGCTCTCGAGCCAGATGTGGCTCTTTTGATCACTGCATATGGCACTCAGATAAATCTTAGCTGACATTGCTTAACAGGATAAGCAATGAATAGTTTCACTGGTAATTGCAGTGTTGAAAATAATGTTCAAAATTTAAAACATTCCCATGCGTTTTAATCCAACCATCCGTTTTTTATCGCACCTGTTCAAGAAGTCACATTAATAGTAATAAGTATTTTATTTATTATTGGTTAGTTTCAGAATAACAATGTTATTAAAAAGAATAAGAGATTTATTATACTCTAAATATGTTGGTCTTACTTAAAACTGCAAACATTTAGTTATATTCGGTGTTTAAAATATTATATGGTTCTCAAGGAAAAACATTTTAAAATATTTGGTTCCCGACCCCTGGGCCAGACACTTCACCCTTGCTCCTGATGGGTCATGGTTAGGGCCATGCATGGCAGCTCCCGCCATCAGTGTGCGAATGTGTGTGTGAATGGGTGAATGTGGAAATAGTGTCAAAGCGCTTTGAGTACCTTGAAGGTAGAAAAGGGCAATACAAGTATAACCCATTTACCGTTTTCTACCGCTTGGCCCTTTCGGGGTCGCGGGGGGGTGCTGGAGTCTATCTCAGCTGCATTCAGGCGGTAGGCGGTTTACACCCAGGACAAGTCGCCACCTCATCACAGGGCCAACACAGATAGATGGACTACATTCACACTCAATGTCTTATTTATTACAATTTCATTATTAAGACTCAAACAACGTACACATAAACACAGCCCGATTGATAACATTAATGTAGAGCTGGGCAGATCCCGATATAGTTTGGCCCATAAACTAACCCATACATGAAAATATCTCACCATGCCTCGATTTAAAATTTTCGTCACTTTCCCAAATACACCAAAAACTGGTACCAACAATTAGAAAAAGTAGGTCTCGCATAATAGGATCACAACTTTAGAGGTGTTTTGAGATAAGAAAAAAGAAAAGGCCTTGGAAAATAATATAAAAAAAGTCAAAAATAATTCCCAATTTTCTATAAAAAAACATTTTGCTATGCACGCTTTATTAGCTAACACAATCACAAAAGAGAACATTTTAAAATAAAGTCCCCTGGTTTGACAGGACTAGTTTAAGTCTCAGCAGCAACATGAAAATAATTGACTATTAACATTGGGGGGGTGGTCACCCACATCTGCGGTCCTCTCCAAGGTTTCTCATAGTCATTCACATTGACATCCCACTGGGTTGTGAGTTTTTACTTGCCCTTTTGTCGGCCCTGAACCCAGGATGTCGTTTGTGCAGCCCTTTGAGACACTTGTGATTTAGGGCTATATAAATATACATTGATTGATTGATTGATGTGACTTTTCTAAAGCATGTGTTTATCTTCTTGTGTCCTGCAGACGTGTGTGAGAAACATCTTCTCCTTAAGCGGCAGGAGTGGACCCCCAGGATGGAGCAGGAGAAACCAAAGCCCCCCCATATTAAAAAGGAAGTTGAGAAGCTACAGCCCACCCACGTTAAAGAGGAAAATAAGGAAATACAGCCCCCCCACATAAAAAAGGAAATTAATGAGCTACAGACCCCACACATTAAAGAGGAAGAAGAGCCAAAGCCCACCCACATTAACGAGGAAGAGGTGGAGCTACAGACCCCACACGTTAAAGAGGAAGAAGAAGAACACAGAATCAGTCAGAATGGAGAGGAACTTGAAGGACTGGAGGAGGTTGATGTCCCCAAGTTGCCATTGACTGGTGTCATTGTGAAGAGTGACGATGATGAGGTCAAAGGTGAAAGTGAGGAGAAGAGAGAGGTGGAGCCTCCAAGCAGCAGCTCAACTCAACACATGGCAACAGAAGCTGATGGAGACCACTGTGGAGGATCACAGGCAGACAAGCTCTTAGCTCCACTATCAGATAGTGATGCCATGCCATCACACTCTTCTGACACTGATGAGGAAGACTCTGAAGCTGATACAACATGTGACACTGACAACACACACTTTGAATGTTCTCACTGTGGCAAAACATTTAATCACCGTCGTAATCTGAAACCACACATGAGAATACACACTGGTGAGAAACCATTTTCCTGTTCAAGGTGTGGCAAAAGTTTTAGACAAAATGGTGATTTGAAAACACACATGAGGACACACACTGGCGAAAAACCTTTTTCCTGTTCAATCTGTGGTAAAGGTTTTACACGAAATAGTTTTTTGATTACACACACGAGAACACACACTGGTGAAAAATATTTCATTTGTTCGATCTGCGGTAAAGGGTTTGTACGAAATGATACGTTGAAATTACACATGAGGATACACACTGGTGAAAAAACTTTTATCTGTTCAAACTGTGGTAAAAGTTTTACACAAAATCATCATTTGAAAAAACACATGACGACACACACTGGTGAAAAAAAATTAATGTGTTCAAACTGTGGTAAAGGTTTTGTACAAAATAGCGATTTGAAAAGACACATGAGAACACACACTGGAGAAAAACGCTTTGTCTGTACAAGTTGCGGTAAAGGTTTTGCACAAAATACTCATTTGAAAAGACACATGCGAACACACACTGAAGAAAAACTTTTTGTCTGTACGTAGTGTTTTGAAAGAACACTTGCCAATACAGTCTGCTAAGTCTGTGCTGAAGGTTTTGTACGAAAAGATAGTTGAAATTACACATGAGATCACACGCTTATGAGAAAATGCATTCTTAAAAGTACCAGTGTAAGAAACACAAGTGAAACCCTCAGCAGCAAATGACGCTGCAGGGTTTTAAATAAATTGTCAAAATGTTGTTAACTGACTTTTTGACAACACCACATATTTGAGTTGTGAAGCTTTTTTCATACATTTAAAGCCCTGATGAACCACCTCCCTTATCAAGCACACACGCACAAACACATGGCTAAAGAAAAGGAGCCAGGTGAAAAAATACTATCACGAGCCCTCTGCACCAGGAGGTCTTTAGCTCATAGCCACTAGAATGCTGACAGTCATGGCCCATATAATCCCTTTTGCAGAGGGCACTTTCTGGGGGACGCTGTAATGTAAAAATAAAATGGGTACAAATAGTAAGAAATATGAGTAAGAATGCGAATCAGAATCAGAATACCTTTATTGTCATTGTATGGAAACAACAAAATTGGACAGCAATCCAGCTCAGTGCTTTTAAAACAACTCATATAAAATAGTCTTAAGACAAAAAACAATAATAAAAAAAAATTCTCTTTCAGAGGTAAGCAAGTTAATAAAGTGGTGAATGTTCAGGTACGTGCAGAGTTTAGAGCAGTGGTTCTCAAATGGGGGTACAAAAAAAAAAGTACAAGTGATTTCAATAAAATTCTTGAATACTATGTGGAACCCTACTTACCCAGTGGCGCACGCACCTCTCAACCTGACTACCCTGTTTAAAGGGTTATTCTCGTTGCGTTGAGGACAAGACTTAGTCAGGGTGGAGGGAGACTCACCCAGGTATTCACGGCCTACTGTGTCGAGGCTGTCCCCCTACATTCAGTACAAGTGAACAGTGTAACCCAGTTAGTATCGAACAAGGAGCTAAACCCTTTATAGCTTACTGTTGTTGCTCTTGGTATGAACCTGGGATGACTTACTTATCTTACGAGCAGTAGGACCTGTTAAAAAACACTGGAATAACCCAAGAGGAGTTTACTGGAACGATACTGCATATTGTTTTATGGATTGGTTCACTTGAGTGGATATGCGAGACGCATACTTCCACATTCCTGTAAACTGGGACCACAGGAAGTACAGTGGGGCAAAAAAGTATTTAGTCAGCCACCAATTGTGCAAGTTCTCCCACTTAAAATGATGACAGAGGTCTGTAATTTTCATCATAGGTACATTTCAACTGTGAGAGACAGAATGTGAAAAAAAAAACAGGAATTCACATTGTAGGATTTTTGAATAATTTATTTGTAAATTATGGTGGGAAATAAGTATTTGGTCAACCATTCAAAGCTCTCACTGATGGAAGGAGGTTTTGGCTGAAAATCTCACGATACATGGCCCCATTCATTCTTTCCTTAACACGGATCAATCGTCCTGTCCCCTTAGCAGAAAAACAGCCCCAAAGCATGATGTTTCCAATCCTATGCTTCACAGTAGGTCTGGTGTTCTTGGGATGCAACTCAGTATTCTTTTTCCTCCAAACACGACAAGTTGAGTTTATACCAAAATGGATACATGGATGATACAGCAGAGGATTGGGAGAATGTCATGTGGTCAGATGAAACCAAAATAGAACTTTTTGGTATGAACTCAACTCGTCGTGTTTGGAGGAAGAAGAATACCGAGTTGTATTCCAAGAACACCATACCTACTGTGAAGGTATGGCGTAGTGGGTAGAGTGGCCGTGCCAGAAACCTGAGGGTTGCAGGTTCGCTTCCCACCTATGGACATCAAAGTCGCTGCCGTTGTGTCCTTGGGCAGGACGCTTCACCCTTGCCCCCGGTGCCGCTCACACCGGTGAATGAATGATTGGTGGTGGTCGGAGGGGCCGTAGGCGCAAACTGGCAGCCACGCTTCCGTCAGTCTACCCCAGGGCAGCTGTGGCTACAGATGTAGCTTACCACCCGCAGGTGTGAATGAATGATGGGTTCCCACTTCTCTGTGAGCGCTTTGAGTATATAACAATAGAAAAGCGCAATATAAATCTAATCCATTATTATTATTATTATAACTTTATAGTGAAGTCTGGCTGTTGGGCCCTCATGACAGAAGCGTGGTGTTTATGATTTTCCTCCCAGCAATTGCACTGTGGACCACGGCCTTTGGACTCAAGGAAGGAGTTCCACCGGGCTTAGTGTGCTTAAGGGCGACCGTCATTAAGGACACCTCAGAAGCAGGCCGAGGGGCTCTATGGGAGCGGTATCTGGCCTGGGGCCGGTGGGGTCCTTTTTGGAGGGGGTGATGTGTATTTCTGGTCTTGTCATCCTCGTCCAGACGGAAGGGTGACACGGCAGTGCGGCTGGATCAAAAGATACGTCGGAGACGCTTTACTGAACCAAAAGTTGCTTTATTACAAGTGAGCGTCATTATACAGGACTGCAGTTCCTGGAGGAGGTCAAGTCAAAAAATGTCTCTCCTAAATTGGAGAAGACAAACCATCAGTTTCTATATTCCTCCTTTCTGTCTGTGGGTGTGTGCTAATTCAGGACAGCACACCCTGACCATAAAAAGAGATGATTGTGTGTAAGTGTCTCGAAAACAACTGCTTTAATGTAGTGAGAAAGAATTTGCCATCCATCCCATGTGGGTGCTCGGCATTGTCCGTAGGTCAGTGGTCCCCAACCACCGGGCCGCAGAAGAATAAAAAAAAAATAAAAGAATAAAATAATTTTTATTTTTTAGTAAATCAACATAAAAAACGCAATATACACTTACAAAATAGTGCACAAACCACAAAAAAACGTCCCTTTTTCATGACAAAGAACAAAAGAAAAAAAAGGAGATAGGCTCCAGCGCCCCCCGCGACCTTGAAGGGAATAAGCGGTAGAAAATGGATGGATGGATGGATATTTTGTTCTGCGTTCTATCTGTGTACGCCCTGCGATGCGGTGGAGGCTTGTCCAGGGTGTGCCTCGCCTTCCGCCCGAATGCAGCTGAGATAGGCTCCAGCGACCCCAAAAGGGACAAGCGGTAGAAATGGATGGATGGATGGATGGATGGATGGATGGATGAAGGATTCTTTCAGTTTGTGCTATGGCTCCATCTTGTGGTCAATATTGCTTGCTGCAGGTGTTGCAGGTTGGATGTGTATTTCTCTTTATTTCGTTTCTTAAACAAAAAGTGCAAGTTCCGTTCTGTCCACTCGTCTTCGATTTCTTTTTTTCTTGTATGGTTTCTTGCAAAAGAGCCATCTTCATTTGTCTGCCCGACTTGAGTTGTGGAACAAGATTATTCTTTTTCGAAGGAATTCCTGACGGTGACGACAATAACGTGCCTTGCAGAATGACATATTTTCATGTAAATACCTAAAAATCCCACCAAAAATAATTAATAAAGAATAAAAAATACTTTAAATTGAATTCAAATTTCTTTTAAAGTAGACCACCTAAAATGCATACATTTTAAGGCTTTTTCTGTGAAACTGGTGAACATGCTTTCACCTTTTTAGAGTTATTTGTATTACCGTTTTTTGTTCTCATATAGTGTTATATTCTCTGTTGTATACATTTATGCAGGGATTGGGCTGTTTTATTGTAAATTGCAATGCCGTGTTCGCATGCAAAAAAAAAAAAACGTTCTGGAAAAAAAGATGAAAAAATTCGACTGGCAAAGACGCACCTACACTTTGCGCATGCGCGGGCAGGTCTTACATTGTATTCTGCATAGCAATCGTCTCTTGAAAGACAACAGAGCAGTGTGGTCTTTAAGTCTGCGTTTATTCCTTTATTTTTATGTTTTTACGTACTTTTCTACGGCGTGACAGAGTAAACTTTAGTCATTATTCGTGTCAGGATGAACGTGACTCGACTGCGTGAACATTGAAGCTTCTGAGGCTAATCTAGCCTGCTAGTTAGCTTAGCTTGCTAGCTGCTAACAAAGAGAGTGAGAAGTCATCAAAACATCGCAAAGCAGACACAATTGTGAGTATAAACTGTTGTGATTGTGTGAAAATGTGTAAAATACAAATGCTGAAAGTGTTGGTGAATCCACGGCTAACTGCGGCTGTGGAAGAAATATTTGTAATATTAGAAAGAAAGATAGCAGAGGAACTTTCTACAACAAAAGAGAACTACTACTAAATCCCTTTAATCACAAATGTCTCAAAGGGCTGCTCAAACCACAACAACATCTTCGGCTCTGATCCTACATCAAGGCAAGAAAAAACGAATTTACTGGGTGGTTTTCAAGAGGCATCAAGTTGTTACACAGAACAGGTTGGTTTACTTCTTACATCATTGTTTTCATTTATTCAGTTATTTCAGGCAATGACATATAGATAAATTACAAATACAAGGTAGGCAACACATAATATAAACTATTATATTTCAAGAGTTAATAGACAGTATGTAAGCATGATGATCAGTTTTCTCTGAAAAGGAGTGGGAAGAATATAATTTATTTATCAATCCTCCCACCCCCAGTTCTCAATATCCTCTGTCCTCTGTGTGTACAGGAGAGAACACACAGAGGTTAATAAAAATAATAACAAAAGAAATGTACAAATTAAAAAAATGGTTTGACAAAAACAGACTATCATTGAATCTCAGTAAAACTAAAATAATTATATTTGGTAACAGTAGAAAAGAAAGTCAAGCAGAAATACAAATAGACGGAATAGAAATTGAAAGAGTAAATGAAACCAAATTTCTAGGTATAAGGATTGATGATAAATTGAACTGGAAATCTCATGTAAAAAAAATATACAACATAAAGTAGCAAGAAATACGTCAATAATGAATAAAGCCAAATATGTTCTAGACCAAAAATCACTTTATATTTTCTACTGCTCACTAGTGTTACCATATCTGAGTTACTGTGTAGAAATATGGGGAAATAATTACAAAAGTACACTTCATTCACTAACAGTGTTACAAAAAAGATCAGTTAGAATAATACATAAAGTTGGATATAGAGAACCTTCAAACCTTTTATTTAGTGAATCAAAGATACTGAAATTCCACGACATAGTGAAATTGCAAAGAGCTAAAATTATACACAAAACAAACATAACCTGCTTCCCAAGAATATACAAAATTTCTTCTCAACAAAAAAAGAGAAATATAATCTTAGAGAAAAATGTAATTTAAAAAATGTGTATGCACGTACAACACTTAAGACCTTCAGTATATCTGTATGTGGAATTAAATTATGGAATGGATTAAGCAAAGCAATCAAACAATGTACTAATATGATCCACTTCAAGAAACTCTTCAAACTGGAAGTGTTTACAAAGTACAAAAAAGAACCATGATAAACATTCTGATTTTATTCACCCATTCATTCTCAAAATAATCTTACTTATCTCATCATATGGAATAAAACTTACTTCACCATTTATTTATTTATTTATTTTTATTGTGAATACATTGAGAACAGGAAGTTAACAAAAGTTTTAGCAACTGTTATGTAAAGAAAAGGGGTAGGATTAAATAAGCTCTGATTCTTCCTACTTCTTTTCGAACATGTTGAAAAGAGAAACTGGAAATTGTGATGTATCATGTTGTATGCTTGCATGTTCCAAATAAACTCAAACTCAATTCAGTGATTATCACATTGAGTTTCACTGTTTCTTTGTTTAAGGATTATAATACAAATGATACTGTATATCATGGTGGCATTACTTCAGGACAGGTAACAGTAATTATTACCCTTTAACAATAATTTGTTGTAGGGCTGAGCGATATATTGATATACACAATATATCGCGGGTTTGTCTCTGTGCGATATAGAAAATGACTACCGCATTTCCTTGAATTGTCGCCAGGGCGCTAATTAATTTAAAACCTCTTCTCACTCCTGCGCTTACCAAAGGCATGCGGTAAGAGTAAGCATATGCTAATTGTTTTAAAACCTCTTCTCACTCCGGCACTTACCAAAGGTATGCAGTAAAAATTTGAGTGTGATGTAAGCTTGAACCTTAAATCCTACTGAATAGCTCTTAATCTTCTTCCCTTTATGCGATTTCAGATTACCGGTATTGAAATCAGCTTTCTCCATTTTGAAAATGATGACAGGGGACGTGTCACTTGTGACGTCACGAGTTTGACCAGGTGGTAATACTAATCCTGCGCTAACTATTTTGGGAAGCGAGTTTTACCCTGCAGTAATTCAAGGCAGGCGCATACTATATGCTCTACGGCAATTCAATGAAATATGGTATACATAAATAAAAAAAGTACAAGGTAGACAATACATAATAATAATACAAACTAATATATTGCAAAAGGTAATGTACAGTATGTCAATCAATCAATCAATCAATGTTATTTATATAGCCCTAAATCACCAGTGTCTCAAAGGGCTGCACAAACCACAATACAAACCACAACGACATCCTCGGTAGAGCCCACATAAGGGCAAGGAAAACTTACCCCAGTGGGACGTCGGTGACAGTGACAATGATTACTATGAGAAACCTTGGAGAGGACCTTGGAGAGGAACCCCCCTCCCCAGGGGACCGAAAGCAATGGATGTCGAGCGGGTCTAACATGATACTGCGAATGTTCAATCCATAGTGGATCCAACACAAACCGTGACAGTCCAGTCCAAAGTGGATCCAACACAGTAGCGAGAGTTCCGGCTCCATGGTGTTGTTGTTGGCCTAGTTTGCACTAGTTTCCAGGGCTCACTGCGTGGATGTAAACATGTTGATCCATTTTTGCCTGAAAGGGAGTGGGAAGAAGATAATTTATTTAATCCTCCCACCCCCAGTTCTCAATTCAGTGGTTATTTAATACATTGAGTTTCACTGTTACTTTGTTTAAGGATTATAATACAAATGTTGTATCACGGTGACATTACTACAGGACTTTTAACAATACTTATTACACTGTAACAATAATTTGTTGCAACAATGTAGGAAGAATGAACATACAAAATGCCAACAATGGTAATGAAACATTCGGCACAGACAGAGTGCAACAGCAGGTCAATTTAAAGACCCTCATCACTATATTTTAACCAGACCCGGTGTTTGTATAATATTTTAAATTGAATAATAGTTTGGCATTGCTTGTGTTGTAAGTCCAGTTCTTTCCAGAATTTTACTCCGCATACAGACACACAAAAACGTTTACGGGTGGGTTGAGCTCTCGGCAATGACAAATATCCAAAGCCTCTCAAGTTATGAGCCTGTATTCCATCCATCTTCTTCCACTTATCCGAGGTTGGGTTGCGGGGGCAGCAGCCTAAGCAGGGAAGCCCAGACTTCCCTCTCCCCAGCCATTTCGTCCAGTTCTTCCTGGGGGATCTCTAGGCGTTCCCAGGCCAGCCGGGAGACATAGTCTTCCCAACGTGTCCTGGGTCTTCCCCATGGCTTCCTACCGGTCGGATGTGCCCTAAACACCTCCCTAGGGAGGCGTTCGGGTGGCATCCTGACCAGATGCCCGAACTACCTCATCCGGCTCCTCTCGATGTGGAGGAGCAGCGGCTTTACTTTGAGCTCCTCCCGGATGGCAGAACTTCTCACCCTATCTCTAAGGGAGAGCCACCCGGCGAAGGAAACTAATTTCTGCCGCTTGTACCCGTGATCTTGTCCTTTCTGTCATATTCCAAAGCTCATGACCATAGGTGAGGATGGGAACGTAGATCGACTGGTAAATTGAGAGCTTTGCCTTCCGGCTCAGCTCCTTCTTCACCACAACAAATCGATACAGCCTGCACTCGTGTTATAAAAAAAACTTTGTAGATTACGCGGCAATATTTTGTTAAATGCTTTATATGAGATTATTGATTTACTACATTTAACGAGATCATCACATTTTGAGCAACTTCGAAAGCGTAAACAGATTATGAGTATGTTCTTAAAAAAAACAACAACGTTGTGAATGATCCACACTGCTCTTTTCTGTAATATGATTAGAGAATTAATTGTGTTGTGGTAAGTATTCTCCCATACTTCAACACAATATGTAAGGTACGGCAGTTGAAAGGTGCAGTATAGAGTACAAAGAAGTATTCAACACAGTATGTAAGGTATGGGAGTATCAGGCTGCAGTATAGAGTACAGAGTGCATTTTCATTAAGTTATAGTTTTGCTTTGTTTATAATTGAGAGGCTTTTGGAAATTTTTGTTTTAGTGTGTCTGACATGGGGTTTCAATGGTTGTTTACTATCAATTATTACTCCCAAAAATGTATTCTCATTTACGATTTCAATTTGGGTACCATCAATACTTATTTTCTGTTCAGACGTTATGTTGCGGTTTCCAAACATCACTGTCTTAGTTTTATTTATATTCAAGGATATTTTATTTGTGTCCATCCATTTTTTTTTTTTACTATGTTTAGTTCTGTGTTTACTGTATTCATGAGCTCATTATAGTCATCAAGACTGTAGAATATATTTGAGGAATACAACATATTTCCGAACCGTTTCATCATGACTTGAAATAACACTTGGGATAATTTTACTGAGGGGAGGAGCATTGTCAAGAGGACGAAAGTAAGACAGTATAATTTTAATACATTTAAACAATTTTTATTTGCACACCAAAAAAAATCCATCAAACATTTGCAGTGTCTCCCACTGAACTGCAATCTATTAAAGGCAGTAGCAGTAAAGAGGAACTGCACATTTTTTGGGACATTTTGCATTCTCAGTATCAATTCACAATCCCTACGTGTGTGACAAGCACACACGTATTTATCTTTTTGTGCTCGTACTATCTTTTTTTTTTTTTTTTAATTGATCACATGAAGCAATATTTAATAGACAAGTGGCGTTCCTTATTAAACTACTGTCACCTAATTTACATAATTGACTAAGAGGCTGTTTATCGGTAGCAATATATATTTTTCGAGTTATGTGATATCTTTATAATCTATTTTTAAAATTTAGTTCGTCAAATAAACTCTCTGTTAAATTACAGATGAACAAATGTCCAACTTGAGGTTGCTTATTGATATTACAAGGAAGTTACTGTAAAACTAAGCACACCAAGGAACAACAGTAATATACACATGAAAATATGTAAAAAATCATGTTGATCTCTTTTTGAATTATTTCCTTCTTGAACATCTCTCCACTGTTCAAAAGGAAATCCAATATTTACTCTAGTTTGATTGCTCTCTTGGTCTCATCCTTTTTTGCAGGATACTTTCTCTTGTCCCAGGCAGGTGATTTTTCCATCTATCGTGGGAAATCCGTCATTTTTATCTCTGTATAAATAATAAAAAATATTTTCCGTTTTTTTTGTTTTTTCCGACATACAGTTTGTTAAAATATTGATCTGTTTTTTTTTGCCATGCCTGCCAACAACTGCAGTTTTCCCATAATGATACGGTTTTTGATAATCCATCCCAGTTTACAGCTGCAGTGGTAAAAACTTATAGTTTTCCAATTTAAAGTGATTAACTTAAAAATCTAAGTTCCGTACCCTAACTACATTTCCCAGTAGCTTTGCTACTTTTTAAACAAGTGGCAATTTCCGTAGCTGAGCTATTTTTAGACCCATGTAGCGGTTAGCTAAGATACATGCTACAAAAGAAGAGAGAGGGAGAAGAGTAAGAGAGAAGTGGACTAGTGTAACTCCACGGGCAGGTTACAACATGTACGGGAAAAATCAATGACGATGGGTTGGCTTACGTAAGAAAATCCATGCTTGGTTGGTTGGTTTACATGATGAGTCACGATTGGTTAAGATTAGGACAAAACATTACGGACAGGCCAATCACAGGCAAGATAGTACGGGTCATCGAATCAAGAAGGGAAATCACGACAGACATGCACATTCTAAATGACGACGAGAGTTGGAGAAAAGAAAATATTCAAGCGGGCGATTTATGTTTTTAAGAAAATAGCGAAAGATGGCAGAGGATTCTCTTCCTTAGGTTGTTCTTTTAGCCATGTTGATAAAGTCAAGGAAACCCACAATGCGTCTACTTGGCCACATTTGGACAAATGTATACGTCTGGATAAAAAACATGCCCAACACATTCATTTTAGTTGTTTACCATGTAAGCCCAAATCAAAACTGCTCTTGACATGGAAGACGTGGAATACACATTTTAGAACACATGATTGTGGCAGACATGTGAGGAATTTTGCTACGGTATAGCCTGTCTAAGTGCTAAAATTAATTTCAGTGGTGTTTTAGAACGAGACACTAGCTGACATTTTGTACATTATTTCATTATATGTTTATATTTTGACATTGAATAGTTGAGATTTTTTTGAAACATGACTGCAAGATATTTATTTCATGATGCTATAAATCATAAAAGAACATTGTTTGTACTCTTAATGATCTTTGCATTTGGAGCAGTTAGAAGTGGAGAGGGGGTCAAAGAGACATAAATGGGCTATAAAATCCAAGGCAGAAGCTGCTGAGAAATTTGCCAGGAAGGCTCGTGTCAGAGCCATCAAAGCAGAAATGCCAAAGTAATGTGGAAAGGAACCAAACTCATGTGTAAATAATGTAAAGAAGTAGATGAACCAACTGTGTTTGTGAAGTGAACACTAATAAGATTGTAAATACTGTATAGAGTAGGCTAACCCATCTGGTTCCTGTGGTTGTTGTAATTACTAAGTAACATAGTGACTGAAACAGACATGGCGATTCATTTGGATGAATGGGTTTTGTATTTATGTAAACTTTGTTGATATTTTTTCAATTCTTTAAACACTACAATATCTTTAAATGGTGCTTATTTTTGCATGTTCAATTGCTGAAAAACCAGGAGCTCGTTGTCCACACCAACACGGATATTTTTAAAAGTACCAGTAGAGTGGAAAAATAAGTTGCCTCTATATTGAAGGTATTATCATACATACCTGGTTAATAACACCTAAAGACTTCCAAAATTTGCGAATAAATACATATGATCAAAATAGTATCGATCTGACAGATATTCCTGAGCCATTTTGAGGGATAATGAATTAGCCAGTCACGTGACCGTGTGACGTAGACTTACGAGCCGCAGATCCCTTCCCCACCAAAAACAATGCAAATCATGCAGACTGCGAGAGCCAACAACAATTACTTTGGGAACAATTAACACACTGTATTGTTGTTGTTGATTGTCCAGCTTTAGTGAAACACTAAGCATCACAGAGCAGTACTGGTAAGTGCTAAACAAGAAATACGAACTACAAACATATTCAAACAATAGCTTAAAGTGAAATGTCTGCTTTTACTTCGATGATGACTGACAGGATGTCCATATCTACCCGTTTAGATGAAGAATTAATCATGATTCACACGAGGGGTTAACAAGGTAAAGTCTCCCTGCATGCAGACACTGTCTTCAGTTGTGTATCTTTGTCTCCATCTCTGGGTACACACTGAATGTCACTGATGAACAACTTCTTGTTTTAGGGCTAAATCCTCTTATTATCCAGATTGGAGGCATGATTTATAATCTAAAATAATTTTGACAAGCCGAGACCGTAACATGGTGAAAGGTTTGACAGATGCTGGATTACCAAGTTTGGGATGTATGGCACACAAACTGTAGCTGGTCATCAACGATGCAGTGCTGTCACAGTGCGCTATAGGTGACATTATTGCCACAAGGGAATAAGCGGTAGAAAATGGATGGATGGATGTGAATGAAGCCTGCATTTGACACATATCCTTTTTTAATTTACAATAGTTACAGTATATGATCCAGGCAATGTTTTTAAATATGTGTGTTTATATCTGTATTTATTTAACTTTTGCACTATTAAGCTTGTTTAGAGTCCAGATTATTTCAATCTGTTAAAGATTATGATACTCGCAAGCAGGTTAAGTTTTCAGTTGTCTTTTTGACAAAATAAATGCTGCATTGTGCCTGCAATCCGTTTGTATTTAGTCACTTGAAAAAGGAAGTAAAATATGTTTGTGTAAAATAGGGTGAATATATGGTTATTTTTTCTAATGTGGCCAGCCAAAAACACCCACTATAGAATAATACTTTTATTTTTTTTGCATGTTTTGCCTGATCGGCATCGGTATTAGCCAATCTAACCCATAGAGTATCAACATCGGAATCGGTAGCATAAAACCCTAATCAGCGTTTACCTTATTGATATTGCAAATGCATGCAAAGTCTACTTTTTAATAATTACTATAAATGAGACTCAGAAAAAAAATTATAAAGATGTTAGAACTACACAACACAGTTATTTTCATCTTATTTTTAAACTTCAAATAAAAAAGAGCCAAAAACTGGTTCCATTAGGCACCGGTATCGATTCACAGGTACCGGCTTTTGGTTACAATGTGAACGGTGTCCATCCCTATAGACAGCACATCTCTTTTCTAACTTTTGCATATTTCCAAAATGACTTATCTGATACTATGTCAGAGTGTAGAAGTGTGACCATTGTGCCGTCAATGTCCGGAAATAGCCAAAGATATTCGGAGCGGAACATTCAAAATGGTTGACTAAATTAAACTGTGTTTTTACATACCTTGTGGATTGTAAATAAGAATGGATACGGTTTAATGGATACAATTAAACACAATTAAGCATGTAAAATCAACTGTTTTTTCCACTCTACTGGTACTTTAAAGCATCTTGCCGCTGATAAAACGATCTCCGTTCGCTCAAGTGTAATTTGAAAACAATCTGTGTACACATTTAAACATTAACCAGCTGTTATTCTTTTTTTTGTCCAAGCAGAACTAATTTAATGGCATTTTAACACAACAGTGCATCAATATTGTGATTTAATTTAAAATCACAGCACTTTTACATTGAGAACTATGTTTTTTAATTGCCCTTGTGTGTCAGAACATATATTGGCATATGACAATGTATCATACGACTAAGCACTGCTAGACTTTTTCTAAGTCATGTGTTTGTCTTTTTGTGTCCTGCAGACGTCCGTAAAGGACAATTTCTCCCTAAGCAGCAAGAGTGAACCACCAGGATGGAGCAGGAGAAACCACAGCTCCTCCATATTAAAAAGGAAGAGGAGGAGTCACATCCCCCACACATTAAAGAGGAAGATGAAGAGCGACATCTAAGCCTCTTTAAAGAAGACGAGGAGCTACACACCCCACACTTTAAAGAGGAAGAGGAGGAACACAGCATCAGTCAGTATGGAGAGCATCATGAAGGACTGGAGGAGGCTGATGTCCCCAATATGCCGTTGATTTGTGTCATTGTGAAGAGTGAAGATTATGATATCAAAAGTGAAAGTGAGGAGAAGAGAGAGGTGGAGTCTCCAAGCAGCAGCTCAGCTCAACACACAACAGAAGCTGATGGAGACCACTGTGGAGGATCACAAGCAGACAAGCTCTTAGCTCCACTATCAGATCCTGACACTGATGATGAAGACTCGGAAACTGATACAGCATCTCACACTGACAACGCACTCTTTGAATGTTCTCACTGTGGCAAAACTTTTAATCACAGTTGTAATCTGAAAAGACACATGAGAATGCACGCAGGCGAAAAACCTTTCTCCTGTTCAAGCTGCGGTAAACATTTTACACAAAATCATCATTTGAAAACACACATGAGAACACACACTGGTGAGAAACCTTTTTCTTGTTCAATCTGTGCCAAACGTTTTACACAAAATCATAGTTTGAAAAGACACATGCTAATACATGCGGGTGAAAAACCTTTTTCCTGTTCAAGCTGTGGTCAATGTTTTACACAAAATCAGGATTTGAAAGGACACATGAGAACACACACTGGTGAAAAACCTTTTTCCTGTTCAATCTGTGCTAAAGTTTTTACACTAAATCATCATTTGAAAGGACATATGAGAATACACACTGGTGAAAAACCTTTTTCCTGTTCAATCTGTGGTAAAGGTTTTACACACAATTGTATTTTGAAATCACACATGACAACACACACTGGTGAAAAACCATTTATCTGTTCAATCTGTAGTAAAGGATTTACACAAAGAACTCATTTGAAAACACACATGACAACACATACTGGTGTAAAGCCGCTTACGTGTTCAATTTGTGCTAAAGGTTTTACACAAAATAGGGATTTGAAAGCACACATGCGAGCCCACAATGGTGAAAAACCTTTTTCCTGTTCAATCTGTGCTAAGGGTTTTACTCAAAATACTCATTTGAAAACACACATGACAACACACACTGGTGAAAAACCGTTTATCTGTTCAATCTGTAGTAGAGGTTTTGTACGAAATAGTGTTATGAAAAAACACATGGCAAAACACACGGCAGAACAACATTTTTTTTGTACAGTATGTGGTAAAGGTTTTACACAATGCAAGGACTTGAAAGAACACATGCTTATACACACTAGTGAAACAACTTTGTCCTGTTCAATCTAACTGTTTTGTACAGAAAGACAAATTAAATGTACAGATGAGAACACACACTGATGGGGAAGTGCAAGTTGCAGTATGAGTGATGAAAAATTCTCTTAAAGGTACCATGTGAAAAACACAAGTGAGAAAACATCAACAGCAAATGAAGCTGCAGCATTGTAAATAAACTGTCAAAACTTTGTTGACTTTGGCTTTTTAACATACTCACATAACAATAGTTTATCAAATCAAACTTAAATTATATATTTTATTGTTCAGAAAAGCCCAGATCCCACGTCCCCCATCATCAATCACACACACATAGGTGAATTCATGGATGGAGTACCGAGGAGCCAGGTGAAAAAACACTATCATGAGCCATCTGTGCCAGGAGGTCATCAGACCACGGTCACCAGGACTGCTTAACAACATCACCGCAAATTACATGTGTAACCCAATCTTGCAAATATGTGTCTCCCATTTATAGATTAGATACTTAATATCTGTGGTATATGAATGTATTAATTGTATGCATTAATAAACTGTGTACATTTATTTAAAATTTAATTTTCTATGATTAAAAAGGTCTACACTGACTGAAGCATGAGCTTATTTTGAATACCATTATATTCACTTCTATTTGTTTTCAGTTCAGGTTGATTTCTTTAACATTTATACAGAATGTAAATGATGCATCACATTTTTACAGTTTCCAAAAAGGAGTAGGAAAAAGGAAAGCTACCCTTTTTCTATTTCATATCAATTACTAACATATGTTCACTCCCTATCTTCGGTTTCTACACATTTGAAACATTTCACACATTACAAACCAAAGTAGTGTAATTACAATAGTTTTTTCATAACTAGGTAACTCATTGATCATGAGATGAACAAAATGTTATTTTCCTCAAGTTCAAGTCATTTACCAATAATATTTTTCCTCATACTTTGCCAACCCTTGTAGTTTCTTAAACTCCATCATATAAGTACATTATTTCACTTCTTAATTGCATTATTTAATTCCACACACAGATAAGCTAAAAGTCTTAAGTGTTGTACACGCATGCAAATGTTTTAGGGTACATTTTTTCCCTCAGGTTTGGCTTTTCAACTTTGCGCCTATACCAATCCAGATTCTTCTTTTCCTCTGTTCCGGAGGACACGACGTCCACAATTTCCAAAAACAATTTGAAATGTGGACTCGTCAGACCACAGAACACTTTTCCACTTTGCATCAGTCCATTTTAGATGAGCTCGGGCCCAGCGAAGCCGGCGGCGTTTCTGGGTGTTGTTGATAAATGGCTTTCGCCTTGCATAGTAGAGTTTAAACTTACACTTACAGATGTAGCGACAAACAGTAGTTACTGACAGTGGTTTCCTGAAGTGTTTCTTAGCCAATGTGATGATATCCTTTACACACAGATGTCCGTTTTTGATGCCGTTCTGCCTGAGGGATCGAAGGTCACAGGCATTCAATGTTGGTTTTCAGCCTTGCTGCTTAGTTGCAGTGATTCAGGGGCGCGGCACCGCTGCTGCCCACTGCTCCCCTCACCTCCCAGGGGGTGATCAAGGGTCATGGGTCAAACGTAGGGAATAATTTCGCCACACCTAGTGTGTGTGTGCCAATCATTGGTACTCTAACTTTTAACTTTAACTTTAAAGTTGGAACTTTGGGCTTATGATACTAGGACTTTTTTCACAACAACAACAAAAATCAGACTATGCCGACGTCTTTTACGTCAGTGGTCCCCAACCTTTTTGTAGCTGCCGACCAGTCAACGCTTGAATATTTGTCCCACAGACGGGGGGGGTGGGGGGGGGGGGTGGGGGGGGGGGGGGGGTGTTTCATTTTATTTTCATAAAGAAATGCAATCATTTGTGCTTATGGTGTGTATCCTTGCAGACTGTATTGATCTATATTGATATATAATGTATATATTGTGTTTTTTATGTTAATTTAATAATAAATAAAAAAAAACATTTTTTTATTTATTTAATTTCGTGTGGCCCGGGAGTGGTCCGCGGCCCGGTGGTTGGGGACCACTGTTTTACGTATTACTCCTTCATTCTGCATCATTTTTGCGTGACATTACAACTTTGTACGGTACGAACCAAAGACATAACGTTAAAAGTCGTTATATTTCCAGAATACCGATAAATAACCGTTAAAAATAATATTTAAAAAAAATGTAATTAAAGTAGTCACGTTGTCTAATTTCGTTAATGTGGGAAATCCATCCATCCATTCATCCATTTTCTACCGCTTATTCCCTTTTGGGGTCGCGGGGGGCGCTGGTGCCTATCTCAGCTACAATCGGGAAATCCATCAGTTTTTGTTTTTCTCTTCCATTACCATACAATAAAGTTCTGTAAAAAAAAAAGAAAAAAAAAAGACTGACGTCAACAGGAAGACGCGTAAATTTCTTTTCGCGCACGCGCAGACTGATTGTGACGCTGGTACCGAGTGTGTGGTCTTTGATACTGCGTTAATTCTTTCATTTTTACGTCTTGTACCTTGTTCGTTTAGGTGTGGCAACCTAAACTTTTTAGGGGAATTCGACTCCGGGAACTTTGAAGCTTCTGAGGCTGACTCAACTGAGGCTGCTAGTTAGCTTAGCTGGACGCTGTTTTCAAGAAACATCAAGATGAGTTCCCCACAACAGGTGTGTTTACTTCTTACCCTTTATTCACTTTGTCTATTTTTGGACATAAAAAAACACTTTGAATAACTTCACTGAGTGGTCAAGAAGTAAAATTGAGATAGTATGAGAAATGATTATGGACGCTTATGGAGCTTTTATCTGCACACTTAAAAATAAAACAAACTACCGTATTTCCTTGAATTGCCGCCCGGGCGCTAATTAATTCAAAACCTCTTCTCACTCTTGCGCTTACCCAAGGCATGCGATAAAGGTAAGCATGCGCTAATTATTTTAAAACCTCTTCTCACTCGGGCACTTACCAAAGGCATGCAGTAAAAATTTTAGTGTGATGTAAGATAGGCCTTAAATTCTACTGAATAGCTCTTAATCTTCTTCCCGTTATGCGATTTAAAATTACCGGTGTTGAAATCAGCCCACTCCATTTTGAAAATGATGACAGGGGAAGTGTCACTCTTGACGTCACGAGTTCGGCCAGGCGGTAAAACTAAGCATGCGCTAATTATTTTGGGAAGCGAGTTTGACCCGGCAGTAATTCAAGACAGGCGCATAATATATGTCCTGCGGCAATTCAAGGAAATACGGTATATCATAACAACTGCATGGTTTCCTACAGAACTGCAATCTATTCATGGCAGTAGTAAAGGGAAAAGCACTTTTATTTTAAATGTTGCCTATCCGGATTGAGGCGGCGTAGCGGAGTTGGGAGAGTGGCCGTGTCAGTAACCTGAGAGTTCCTGGTTCGATCCCCGCCTTCTTCCAACCAGTGTTAATTTTGTTGACAAAATATTTTCGTCATAGTTATCGTCAACAACCTTTTTTTTCTGACTAAAACGAAACTATAACTAAATAAAAAATAATTTAAGTGGACTAAGACGATGACGAGGCGTATTGACATATTCGTCAACGGATAAAAACGAGACGAAAATGTCTGCCAGAGACGAGATCCAATCGGAACTCATTTTGTTAGGAAGAGGCGGGAGTAGTTGGGAAGAGAACCAATCAGAGCGACGTGGTAAGGAAGTTACGTAAACGTAGTTTGCGTTTGCAGAAGACAACATGTCAACGCCGGGGAGGAAGAGGAGAGAGGACATATGGGGAAATTTTATATTTGAGGTCAAAGATAACAAGACGCAGCGCGAGGATTACGGGGAAAAACACAACAAACTTGAAGCGACATTTACAGTCGAATCACCCCGAAATCCACACAGAGGTAAGCATTTTCCACAACATACAACTCACTCGACGTTATCCCGTTCATTACACGGCTTACTCGTGAAATAATAAATTTGAGACATGATTTTCATCAAAATACGACTTGTATCGGTGATTTTTCCGCTGTTTTGCTTTGACTTTCAGAAATTGAAGGGAAAGTTTACATATTACCCTTTAGTCGACTAAATCTACTGTACTTTTTATCAACTATAATCTTATGATATTTCGTCAACTAAAACTAGACTAAAACTAAAACAATTTAAATAACTAAATTATGACTAAAACTAAATTACACTTTAGTCAAAAGACTATGACTAAAACTAAATGAAATTTTGCTGTCTCTACGTGTGTGTAACACATCTCTATGCTGCCGATCCGCCTCCGCTTGGGATGGTTTCCTGTGGACGGGACTCTCGCTGCTGTCTTGGATCCGCTTTGAACTGAACTCTCGCGGCTGTGTTGGAGCCACTACGGATTGAACTTTCACAGTATCATGTTAGACCAGCTCGACATCCATTGCTTTCGGTCTCCTAGAGGGGGGGGTTACCCACTTCTGAGGTCCTCTCCAAGGTTTCTCATAGTCAGCATTGTCACTGGCGTCCCACTGGATGTGAATTCTCCCTGCCTACTGGGTGTGAGTTTTCCTTGCCCTTTTGTGGGTTTTTCCGAGGATGTCGTAGTCGTAATGGTTTGTACAGTCTTTTGAGACATTTGTGATTTAGGGCTATATAAATAAACATTGATTGATTGATTGACTGTCAAAATTAACACTGCTTCCAACCTTGTCCCGTCTGTTGTGTCCTTGAGCAAGACACTTCACCCTTGCTCCTGATGGGTCGTGGTTAGGGCCTTGCCTGGCAGCACGCGCCATCAGTGTATGAACGTGTTTGTGAATTTGGAAATAGTATCAAAGCGCTTTGAGTACCTTGAAGGTAGAAAAGCGCTCTATTTTTCTGAGTGAACTCTCCTGAAGAAATCAATAAAGTACTATCTATCTATTAGTGATGGGTTGATGAGGCGTCATGAAGCGTTTCGACACATTGCAAAACTGTATTGATACTGTGTCACCAAATACTGACATCTGCTGGACATTAAAAATCCCTACAGGCAACCTATGGATAGACTAAACTGACTTCTTAAATGGGGGGTACTTGAAGGTATGCCAAGGGGTACGTGAGATTTTTTTTTTAAATTCTAAAAATAGCAACAATTCAAAACTCCTTTATAAATATATTTATTGAATAACACTTCAACAAAATATGAATGTAAGTTCATAAACCCTGAAAAAAAAAAATACAACAATGCAATATTCATTGTTGACAGATACATTTTTTGTGGACATGTTCCATAAATATTGATGCTAAAGATTTCCTTTTTTGTGAAGAAATGTTTAGAATTAAGTTCATGAATCCAGATGGATCTCTATTACAATCCCCAAAGAGGGCACTTTTAGTTGATGATTACTTCTATGTGTAGAAATCTTTATTTATAATTGAATCACTTGTTTATTTTTCAACAAGTTTTTAGTTATTTTTATATCTTTTTTCCCCAAATAGTTCAAGAAAGACCACTACAAATGAGCAATATTTTGCACTTTTATACAATTTAATAAATCATAAACTGATGATATAGTGCTCATTTTGCTTCTTTATCTCTTTTTTTCAACCAAAAATGCTTTGCTCTGATTAGGGGGTACTTGAATTAAAAAAAAATTTCACAGGCGGTACATCACTCAAAAAACGTTGAGAACCACTGACCTAGTATATATAATAATATAAAACCAAGTCATTGTATTTCATTTAGGATTATTTCATATCTTCATTTAAATAAAAATATATTTAATCTTTATTAGATACAGTCAATAAATAATGTGAACATGTATCATAACATGGAAATCTAAGACAAAGTGTTGTGAATGAGGATGCTTGTGGACTGGGATTTGTTTTTTATTTTTTCACATTTTTATTTAAAATAAACAGTTTTTCCAACATATTAAATTTTAGATGATTTCTCTTCTTATTATTTCACGGCGGAAAGCTTTCTTTTTGCCTGACGCTGCTCCATGATCTCCGACGACGATAAATTACAAATGACCAACGACAGAAGTGCGTCGATTCTGTTGGCAGCAGCATCTCGTTGACAGATGCGCTTCCTTATAAACATCAGTTTGGCGCGCAGGCGTCAGTTCGACACAGTTCGCGTATCGGTCACGTAACCGAAACACCTCGTCACTTTCTAAAAGCGGTACGCGCACTGACACGGGGTTTTGCTCTATGAGCTCGACGCGTGCGCCGATGCATCGCTGTTGCCGGACCCATCACTACTATCTATCCATCTATCTACAGGTATAACCCATTTACCATTGTCCCATACCAATATGACGTCCACTATTTCCAAAAACAATTTGAAATGTGGAATCGTCAGACCACAGAACACTTTTCCATTTTGCATCAGTCCATCTTAGATGAGCTCGGGCCCAGCGGTTGAAGAATGTCTGTATTTTGTTGAGTATGTTGCCGGTGATATTGCCATAATTTTGCTGAAAAGATTTAGTAGAGGTAATCGACGATAAAGTTCGCAACTGTTGGTCGCTAATAAAAAAGCCTTGCCTGTACCGGAAGTAGCAGACGATGTGCGAGTGACGTCACGGGCTGTGGAGCTCCTCACATCCTCACATTGTTTACAATCATAGCCTCCAGCAGCAAGAGCAATTCGGACCGAGAAAGCGACGATTACCCCATTAATTTGAGCGAGGATGAAAGATTCGTGGATGAGGATAGTGAGACTGAAGGACTAGAATAAAAAATAAAAAAAGGCGAGGGCAGTGGGAGCGATTGAGATGTTATTAGACACATTTACTAGGATAATGCTGGAAAATCCCTTATCTGCTTATTGTGTTACTAGTGTTTTAGTGAGATTATATGGTACCTGAAAGTCAGAGTGGTGTGGCCACGGGTGTGGTGACCGCCAGTGTCTCTGAGGGAAGCCACGCAGCTGCAGCAGGACACAAGCTCCGCTGATGTCGACGGTAAAAGCCGACTTATTACCACAATTTTCTCACCAAAACCTGCCGGTTGACATGTAGTCGGGATCCATGTTCGCTTGACCGCTCTGTTCCATAGTAAAGCTTCCCCTTTGGGAATTTTAAACAAGGAAACACCGGCTGTATTTCTGTTGCCAAAGGCAGGTGCAGTGCACCGCTTCCCACCTCCATCTTTCTACTTTGACTTCTCCATTATTAATTGAACAAATTGCAAAAGATTCAGCAACACAGACGTCCAGAATATTGTGTAATTATGCGATTAAAGCAGACTACTTATAGCTTGGATCGGGCTGGAAAAGAATGTCCGCTACAACCGGCGACGTCAAACATACGCGTCATCGTACCGTGACGTTTTCAACAGGATACATCACACGAAATTTAAAATGGCAATTTAGTAAACTAAAAAGGCCGTATTGGCATGTGTTGCAATGTTAATATTTCATCATTGATATATAAACTATCAGACTGCGTGGTCGGTAGTAGTGGGTTTCAGTAGGCCTTTAATTTAAAGTTAAAGTACCAATTATTGTCACACACACACACACTAGATGTGGCGAAATTATTCTTTGCATTTGACTTTGATCACCCCCTGGGAGGTGAGGGGAGCAGTGGGCAGCAGTGGTGGTCACGCCCAGGAATAATTTTTGGTGATTTAACCCCCAATTCCAACACTTGATGCTGAGTACCAAGCATTTTTATAGTCTTTGGTATGACACGGCCGGGGTTTGAACTCACAACCTACCGATCTCAGGGCGGACACTCTAACCACTCGGCCACTGAGTAGGATAAATTGAGTGATATGTTTTTTGCTTTTGCTTAGCTACAGTGCCATTGGCTTTAAACTTCTTGATGAAATTGCGGACAGTACACAGATTTAGATCTCTGGAGATGGACTTGTAGCCTTGAGATTGTCCATGCTTTTACACAATCTTGTTTTTTAAATCATGTGTTTGTCTTTTTGTGCTCTGCAGACGTCCAGGAAGCATGTTTTTTCCCTGAGCAGCAGGACTGGGCCTTCAGGATGAAGCAGTACAAACCACAGCCCACACATATGAAACAGGAAAAGGAGGAGCCACATCCCACCGACATTAAAGAGGAAGACGAGGAACACAGCATCAGTCAGAATGGAGAGTATCATGAAGGACTGGAGGAGGCGGATTTCCTCAAGATGCCTTTGACTGTAGTCATTGTGAAGAGTGAAAATGATGAGGTCAAAAGTGAAAGTGAGGAGAAGAGAGAGGTGGAGCCTCCAAGCAGCAGCTCAACTCAACACATGACAACAGAAGATGATGGAGACCACTGTGGAGGATCACAAGTAGACAAGCTCTTAGCTCCACTATCAGATAGTGATGACATGATGTCACACTCTCCTGACACTGATGATGAAGACTCTGAAGCTGATACAACATGTCACACTGACAACACAAACTTTGAATGTCCTCACTGTGGCAAACCTTTTAATTATCGTCGAAATCTGAAAACACACATGAGAATACACGCTGGTGAAAAACCTTTTTGCTGTTTAAGCTGTGGCAAAAGATTTACACAAAATCATCATTTGAAAATACACATGAGGACACACACTGGAGAAAAACCTTTTTCTTGTTCAATCTGTGCTAAAGGTTTTACAAGCAATCATAATTTGAAAACACACACAAGAACACATGCTGGTGAAAAACCTTTTTCTTGTTCAGTCTGTGGAAAAAGGTATACACTTAATCATCACTTGAAAGGACACATGAGAACACACACTGGTGAAAAACCTTTTTCCTGTTCAATCTGTGCTAAAGGTTTTACACACAATATTAATTTGAAAACACACATGAGAACACACACTGGTGAAAAACCTTTTATCTGTTCAATCTGTGGTAAAGGGCTTGTACGAAATAGTGACTTGAAAGCACACATGGCAACGCACACCGGTAAAAAACCTTTTTCATGTCCAAACTGTGCTGAAGGCTTTGTGCAAAAAGATAAATTGAAATTACACATGAGAACACACGCTGGTAAAAACACTGTTTCCTGTTCAAGCTGTGCTAAAGCTTTTTTACGAAAAGATACTTTGGAAAGACACATGAAAACACACACTGGTGAGGAAACGTGAGTTGCTGTGTCAATGATGAAAGATTCTCTTCAAAGTACCAGTGTAAGAAACATAAGTGAGATCTTCAACAGCAAAATTAATCTGCAGGATTTGAAATAAACTGTCACTGGCACTGCTCTGCCACATGAGCCCCACTGTCTCTTGACGTTGATAGCTTTTCCTTCTCACCTGGCTTCTTCTTTGGTTCTCCAAGCAATAAAAACTCCTCAGTCATTTCATCAAGACGTAATCATGGAGGGTTTTTTTTTTGTCGGTCTAGCAGATTGGTAAGCAAGCTGAAGCAGCCACCGGGTCTATGAGAGTATCATTCCAATTTTAATACACGTACATGTAACGTGTCTCGCAAAATTACATGTCAAAAAATAAACTTTAGCAAAGACAGTTTAAAAAGCTATTTTAAATTGTATTAAATTACATTTAGGATTAGATGATATTTATTTGGTGGGCTTCACGGTGGAAGAGGGGTTAGTGCGTCTGCCTCACAATACGAAGTTCCTGCAGTCCTGGGTTCAAATCCAGGCTCGGGATCTTTCTGTGTGGAGTTTGCATGTTCTCCCCGTGAATGTGTGGGTTCCCTCCGGGTACTCCGGCTTCCTCCCACTTCCAAAGACATGCACCTGGGGATAGGTTGATTGGCAACACTAAATTGGCCCTAGTGTGTGAATGTGAGTGTGAATGTTGTCTGTCTATCTGTGTTGGCCCTGCGATGAGGTGGCGACTTGTCCAGGGTGTACCCTGCCTTCCGCCCGATTGTAGCTGAGATAGGCGCCAGCGCCCCTCGCGACCCCGAAAGGGAATAAGCGGTAGAAAATGGATGGATGATAATTATTTGTCATATTTGTAGCAGTAATTCGTCGGCGTTCACTCAAAATGAGAATGATTGTCCTCCTGTTGGTTGGACTGCCTTCAGGAGAATGCCTGCGTGTGGAATCTTTTAAAGTGGGGAGACTGGTGCACAGACAACCACCACACTGTCCTTGGCAAAGAAAAGGCCAGGTTCCAATGGCATAAAGACCAAGACAATTGGGGGCCCAGCTTTGCTGCAGCCTTCTTCCGCCTTGGTGACCGTCGTGGAGCTTCCTTGCAACCATCATCCGCCCACTCCACCGGTGAGGTCTTTCTCGACGAGGGAGACGCGAAGACTCCAACGGCACTTCTTCGCTGTGGGGAGCTGTTTCCAATGGCAAGGGAAACCCAGGGCGACCGGCACCTCCTCGCAGCTGCAGGAAGCTGCCGGAGCTCCGGCGGTCTGTCGGAGGACCGACAATGGTACGCCTAACAGCACTTGCTTTTCTCTCGGGGTGTCCTCCCCTAGCCTTTTGTCTTCCCGGACTAACCCACAAGGCGGCGGGGCGTAGCAGTAATAGATACACAATCAAGGGGAACATTAATAAATGGATAGAAAATAACAAGAAACAAGAAAAATGACCGAGATTAGCTGACTAAAAGGCCTACTGAAACCCACTACTACCGAACACGCAGTCTGATAGTTTATATATCAATGATGAAATATTAACATTACAAAATTACAATTTTAAATTTCTCGCAGAGTTTCTTTTTGAAAATGTCAAGGAATGATGACGCGTATGATGACGCGTGTTTGTGACGTCACCGGTTGTAGCGGACATATTAGCCCAGCACCACTTACGGTTAAAAGTTGTCTCTTTTAATTGCATAATTACACAGTAATTTGGACATCTGTGTTGCTGAATCTTTTGCAATTTCTTCAATTAATAATGGAGACTATCAATAAGAATGCTGTTGGTGGATGCGGTGGATTGCAGCTGCGAAACACAGCCGGTGTTTCTTTGTTTGTTGTGAAGCTTTAACACAGAGCGGTCAAGCGAACATGTTTTTCTACGTCAACCAACAAGTTTTTGGATGGGAAAATTGTGATATTGATCCACTGAAAATTGTGATATTAATCCACTGAAGTCTCTTACCGGAGATTTCAGTGGATTATGCGACCTCCTCCGGCAGCTCAAAAAGGCAGCTGTGATCTTGGATCCTCGGCTTCTCTCAGAGACACTGGCGTTCACCGCAACCATCCGACTTTCAGGTAAGACTTTACAATCTCACTAAAAAACTATTAAAACAATAAGCAGATAAGGGATCTTCCAGAATGATTCTAGTAAATGGGTCTAATTACATCTGAAGCGGTCCCACTGGAGCCGTCACTTTTTCTTTTTCTTTTCTTTTGGGCTTCACTCTAACTTTCCTCATCCACAAATCTTTCATCCTCGCTCAAATTAATGGGGAAATTGTCGCTTTCTCGGTCCGAATAGCTTTTGCTGCTGGTGGCTATGATTGTAAACAATGTGAGGATGTGAGGAGCCCGACAACCCGTGACGTCACGCGCACATCGTCTGCTACTTCCGGCAAAGGCAAGGCTTTTTTATTAGCGACCAAAAGTTGCGAACTTTATCGTCGATGTTCTCTAGTAAGTCTTTTCAGCAAAAATATGGCAATATCGCGAAATGATCAAGTATGACACATAGAATGGACCTGCTATCCCTCTTTGAATAAGAAAATCTTATTTCAGTAGGCCTTAAAAATGCAGTGTGGAATGAAATATATAAATAAATAAATAAATAGTAAATAGTGCAGGGAGCTATTAAGGTTCATCAGCTTCAGGAAAGAAGCTCATCATGCTTTGTGAATCTGTTTGGTGAAAATGCTTAAACTTTTTTCCTTTTCTTTCCTTTTGTTTATTCTCATTTACAGTTGTTTCCATTGATTTATTTTAAGTTGTAATTTTGCCTTTGACTGCAAATAGAGTTCCGTTAAAAAAAAAAAAGAAGGTCAACGGGAAGTGACGTCGAATACCACTTGCACATGCGCAGACTGATCGTGGGTTTTGGTACCAAACGACCGAGCAGCAGGATCTGTAAGTCTGCGTTAATGCCTTCATTTTTACACGTGTACCTATTCTTCAAAGCTATGATTAATGACACTTTATCTATTCTTCGTGTCAGGATGAACTCGACTCAATAAACTCTGAAGCTTCTAAAGCTAAGTTAGCATGCTTGTTAGCTTAGCTTGCTAGCTGCTAACAAATACACACGGAAGTTTTGAACACATCGCTAACAGACACCAGTGTGAATGTAAAGTGAAGTGAAAATATGTAAAATACAAATTCTAAGAGTGCTGGTGAATACATGCCGAACTGTGGTTTTGGAATAAATATTTGTAGTGTTAGAAAGTTAGCAGAGTTCGAATAGGAGGAGAACTGTCGACAACGTCAACTACTGGACGCTGTTTTCAAGAAGCATTAAGTTCTGTTACACAAAACAGGTTTGTTTACTTCTTTCACTCACATCTTTACTAACTTAATGCATGGAATACCTTTACTGGGTGAAAAAGCATTGTGAAGAATTTAAAATAGGATTGTATAGTTGGTTATTTTGATTGACTGAGACTTTTATTAGTAGATTGCACAGTACAGTACATATTCCGTACAATTGACCACTAAATGGTAACACCCGAATAAGTTTTTCAACTTGTTTAAGTCGGGGTCCACGGTAATCAATTCATGGTAATGAATTTATGATGGTTATGAAAATGTAAACGATTTTTAAACACAAAATGCCAAAATAAAATATAAAATAACTCCACTGTTTCCCACCAAACAGCAATCTAATCATAGCAGCAGCGCTGAGTGATGAGCAGATCCAGCTTTAAGGAAACACAAGCATTATGTAGCAGTTTTGTTAAGTGCTAATCAAGAAATGCCAACTACTAACATAACCATTTAGTGTACAATGTCAGCTTTCACTGGGATGCACACTGATGGGGTGTTTATATCTTTCAGCATAACAATTGTGTTCCCCATTTAAAGGCCTACTGAAACCCACTACTACCGACCACGCAGTCTGATAGTTTATATATCAATGATGAAATATTAACATTGCAACACATGCCAATACGGCCTTTTTAGTTTACTAAACTGCAATTTTAAATTTCCCGCAAAGTTTCCTGTTGAAAACGTCGCGGAATGATGATGCGTGCGTTTGACGTCTCGGGTTTTAGCGGACATTTTTTTCCAGCCCGATCCAAGCTATAAGTAGTCTGCTTTAATCGCATAATTACACAGTATTCTGGACATCTGTGTTGCTGAATCTTTTGCAATTTGTTCAATTAATAATGGAGATGTCAAAGTAGAAAGATGGAGGTGGGAAGTGGTGTACTGCGGCTGCCTTTAGCCACTCAAACACAGCCGGTGTTTCCTTGTTTAAAATTCCCGAAGGTGAAGCTTTACTATGGAACAGCGAGGTCAAGCAAACATGGTTCCCGACCACATGTCAACCGGCAGGTTTCGGTGCGAAAATGTTGGTAATAAGTCGGCTCTTACTGTAATTATGAGCGGAGCTTGCGTCGTCCTGCAGCTGCTGCGGACTATTACCTCCTTCCACCGGAGACACTGGCGGTCAACACACCCAAGGCCACACTCCTCCGTCTTTCAGGACCATATAATCTCACTAAAACACTAGTAACACAATAGGCAGATAAGGGATTTTCCTGAATTATCCTAGTAAATGTGTCCAATAACATCTAAATCCCTCCCACTGTCCTCGCCTTTTTTTTTTCTAGTCCTTCACTCTCAATATCCTCATCCACGAATCTTTCATCCTCGCTCAAATTAATGGGGAAATTGTTGCTTTTTCGGTCCTAATCGCTCTAGCTGCTGGTGGCTAAGATTGTGGGGCGGTTTAGCTCGGTTGGTAGAGTGGCCGTGCCAGCAACTTGAGGGTTGCAGGTTCGATTCCTGCTTCCGCCATCCTAGTCACTGCCGTTGTGTCCTTGGGCAAGACACTTTACCCACCTGCTCCCAGTGCCACCCACACTGGTTTAAATGTAACTTAGATATTGGGTTTCACTATGTAAAGCACTTTGAGTCACTAGAGAAAAAGCGCTATATAAATATAATTCACTTCACATTGTACAATGTGAGGATGTGAGGAGCTGTCACGCCAAATTTCTTACCCCGTACAAAAACCTCCCCCCTCCCATTTACTTCCGGGGTCATGAATAATACAGACATTTTGTTAACGCTATATTATAAAAAATATAACGCTATATTATAAAAATATAACGCTATATTATAAAAATACAGACGTTTTGTTAACGCTATATTATAAAAAAAATTTCAAAACAATTTACAAACACAAGGGAATACATCGGCGGCTACATCCAGCGGCCTGTGAAGCAGCGGAGTCTAGTAGCAGCGGGGGCCGTCTACGGAGCAGACGCCAGCGGTGTGATCGGAAACGCGGATGCCGAGCGGGGCTAAAAACAAAGCAGAAGGCTAATCCCCACAGAACACCACTTTCCTCCATCCCGAAGACGGATTTAGATGGAAAATGCGAGACTACTGGTCTGGGTAAGGAGTCTGTTAAATTAGAACAAGTTTTTTCTGCTTTGAGTGTTTCAGAGTTGGACATGTGTTCTACTGAGGTGGCTAACTATGCGAGATGCTACCTCAATAGAAGCATTTAAGTCTCACCTTAAAACTCATTTGTATGCTCTAGCCTTTAAATAGACTCCCTTTTTAGACCAGTTGATCTGCCGTTTCTTTTCTTTTTCTTCTATGTCCCACTCTCCTTTGTGGAGGGAGTCCGGTCCGATCCGGTGGCCATGTACTGCTCGCCTGTGTATCGGCTGGGGACATCTCTGCGCTGCTGATCAGCCTCCGCTTGGGATGGTTTCCTGCTGGCTCCGCTGTGAACGGGACTCTCGCTGCTGTGTTGGATCCGCTTTGGACTTGACTCTCGCGACTGTGTTGGATCCATTATGGATTGATCTTTCACAGTATCATGTTCTCATATGTTCTCATAGTCATCAGTATCATCAGTATCACAGTATCACGTTCTCATAGTCATTATTGTCACCGATGTCCCACTGGGTGTGAGTTTTCCTTGCCCGAGGATGTCGTAGTGGTTTGTGCAGCCCTTTGAGACACTAGTGATTTAGGGCTATATAAGTAAACATTGATTGATTGATTGATTGACAAGCTATGGGATGACGCATTTACTTCCGGGGTCACGTTTCCTCTTATGTCATCCCATAGCTTGTGTTTGTAAATTGTTTTTTACCTTTTTTTATAATATAGCGTTAACAAAACGTCTGTATTTTTATAATATAGGGTTATATTTTTATAATATAGCGTTAACAAAACATCTGTATTAATCATGACCCCGGAAGTAAATGGGAGGGGGGGGGGTTTGTAGGGAGAAGAAATTTGGCGTGACAGAGCCCTCACAGAGGTGACGTCACGGGCACATCGTCTGCTACTTCCGGTAAAGGCAAGGCGTTTTTTATTAGCGAACAAAAGTTGCGAACTTTATATTCGATGTTGTCTACTAAATCCTTTCAGCAAAAATATGGCCAAATCGCGAAATGATCAAGTATGACACATAGAATGGACCTGCTATCCCTGTTTAAATAAGAAAATCTCATTTCAGTAGGCCTTTAATGACGAATCCATCATAATCCTCACGTTAAAATGTATCGTTAGTTTTCTTTTGTCTTTGGTTCTCGGTTGAATTTTAAAGTTGACCAACTTCTTGGTTTATGGCCACAACTTTCTACTATAGAGGTGTGAGGCATAATTAATGGTGTTTTTGTAGATGTTTTTATAGAGGGAGTTATTGGGGAAATAAGTTAATTCCATTATCTACATTGTTTGCAAAGTTAAATTACCACTGATAGTCACACTCACACACTAGATGTGGTGAAATTAACCTCTGCATTTGACCCATCCCCTCGTTCCACCCCCTGGGAAGTGAGGGGAGCAGTGAGCAGCAGCGGCGGCCGAGCTCGGGAATAATTTTGATGATTTATGTCCGCCCTGAGATCGGTAGGTTGTGATTTCAAACCCCGGCTGAGTCATGCCAAAGACTATAAAAATGGGACTGCTTGGGACTGAGCATTAAGGGTTGGAATGACCTCGGACTAACTGTTTTATGAATGAATGAATGAATGAATGGTTTATTTTGAGCCATGCAAACAAAACAAGAGAATGAGATAAAATACAAAAGAAATATATAAATACATTATTTTTACACCTACATTGAAAACATTACATGTGACTAATCTTTTGTAAATAAATAAATAAATGGGTTGTACTTCTATAGCGCTTTTCTACCTTCAAGGTACTCAAATCGCTTTGACACTACTTCCACATTTACCCATTCACACACACATTCACACACTGATGGAGGGAGCTGCCATGCAAGGCGCCAACCAGCACCCATCAGGAGCAAGGGTGAAGTGTCTTGCTCAGGACACAACGGACGTGACGAAGTTGGTACTAGGTGGGATTTGAACCAGGGACCCTCGGGTTGCGCACGGCCACTCTTCCACTGCGCCACGCCGTCCCTTGTAGATGTCAAGATTGGCTCAAAGGGGAGTGGGAAGAAGTAAACTTATTAGGTCCCACCCCTATACATATACAATATATATTTACAATATATAATACAATAATATATATAATAATAATAATTTATTATTATATATTATATATAATTATTAAATTATTATTATGTATATAATAATAATTTATTTTATCTTCATTGAAAATCACAGTACACTTGCATTGAAGACAGTGTTTTAACCACCTGGCGCCGCATACACCTCTGCTGCTGGACAAAATAAAAGCAACACTTGTTAGTAAATAACTTAATCCTCTATAGTTAAATGAAGTAAACAACCTTATCGGGACAATGATACAGGACAATGTCTCATGTGACTGAGAAAAAACTGGACTGTTCTAAAGCCCGTGTTTGTCTTCTTGTATCCTGCAGACGTCTGTGAAGAACATCTTATCCCTGAGCAGCAGGTGTAAACCTCCAGGATGAAGCAGCCCCCCCATATTAAAAAAGAAGAGGAGGAGCCGCATCTTCCCCACATTAAAGCGGAAGTTGAGGAGCTACAGCGCCCACCCATTAAGGAGGAAGAAGAGGAATACAGCATCAGTCAGAATGGAGAGCATCATGAAGGAATGGAGGTTGATATCTCCAAGATTCCATTGAATGTTGTCATTGTGAAGAGTGAAGATCATGAGGTCAAAAGTGAAAGTGAGGAGAAGAGAGAGGTGGAGCCTCCAAGCAGCAGCTCAACTCAACACATGACAACAGAAGCTGATGGAGACCACTGTGGAGGATCACAAGCAGACAAGCTCTTAGCTCCATTATCAGATAGTGATGACATGACGTCACACTCTCCTGACACTGATGACGAAGACTCTGAAGCTGATACAACAGGTCACACTGACAACACACACTTTGAACATGCTCACTGTGGCAAAACCTTTAATTACCGTTGTAATCTGAAAACACACACGAGAACACACACTGGTGAGAAACCTTTTTCCTGTGTAAGCTGTGGTAAAAGTTTTACACATAATCATCATTTGAAAGCACACTTGAGAATACACACTGGTGAAAAACCTTTTTCTTGCTCGTTTTGTGGTAAAGATTTTACACAAAATCATAATTTGAAGACACACATGAGAATACATGCTGGTGAAAAACCTTTTTCTTGTTCATTTTGTGGCAAAGGTTTTACACAAAATCATCATTTGACAGTACACATGAGAACACACACTGGTGAAAAACCTTTTTCCTGTTCAATTTGTGCTAAAGGTTTTACACACATTATTAATTTGAAATCACACATGACAACACACACCGGTGAAAGACCTTTTTCTTGTTCAATCTGTGCGAAAGGTTTTACACAACATTCTCATTTGAAAACACACATGAGAATACACACTGGTGAAAAACTTTTTAGCTGTTCAATCTGTGCTAAGAGGTTTACACACAATAATTATTTGAAAGCACACATTACAATGCACACTGGCAAAAAACCTTTTTCGTGCTCAGTCTGTGCTAAAGGTTTTGTACGAAAATATACTTTGAAAAAACACATGACAACACACACTGGTAAAAAACCTTTTTCGTGCTCAGTCTGTGCTAAAGGTTTTGTACGAAAATATACCTTGAAAAAACACATGACAATACACACTGGTGAGGAAGTGTGAGTTGCAGTGTGTGTGATGAAAGATTCTCAAAAGTACCAGTGTAAGAAGTGTAACACAATCTTGTTAGTGGGTTTCTACCCTTGGTAGGTTTGATTTTTAAGATTGGTTTTATGTATGTTATAATAATGCATTAGTTTACAACATTGTGTACATTCATTTTAAAAAGCACATTTTCATTGATTGAAAATGGGACTGAAGAATCATCTTATTTTGACTAGCCGTATTAACTTTTTTTTTAACATTCCTTTTAAAACTATAAACAGAACAAAACTTTTGTTGCATGAAAAAGCATGGATTGTGCGTACAGAATAAATGAAGTATGTTTTACACATTTATTTAGGTTTTTAATTAAAGTGTTGCATGTTTTCATTTTTAATTCTAAATAACTTCATCGATGATGAAATTATTGTGATGTACATATTTGTTTCACATTGTTTCATGCTTTTGGAGCCTATCTCAGCTGCATTCGTGCGGAAGGCGGGGTACACCCCGGACAAGTCGCCACCTCATTGCGGGGCCAACACAGATAGACAGACAACACTCACATTCACACAGTAGGGCCAATTTTAGTGTTGCCAATCAACCTATCCCCAGTTGCATGTTTTTGGCAGTGGGATGAAGCCGGAGTACCCAAAGGGAACCCACGCAGTCACGGGGAGAACATGCAAACTCCACACAGAAAGATCCCAAGCCCGGGATTGAACCCAGGACAACTAAGGACCTTCGTATTGTGAGGCACATGCACTAACCCCTGTTTCACCGTGCTGCCCTGTGCAATCTGCTAATAAAAGTTTCAATCAATCAATCATAACATGGTCACTACTGCCTACTTTGTCTTGTTATATTCTTATTTTACTGTTATATTGATATTCCCATTGTTTTTATTCTTTTTGTAATATTTATCTATTTTGTTTCCTTTTAAACCCCCATTATTTACTTTTTACTTTTTTTTTTCTTTAAATTGATCTCAACTCTGTACACTGCTGCTGGAATTTTAATTTTCCTGAATGAACTCTCCTGAAGGAATCAATAAAGTACTATCTATCTATCTATCTATCAATGTACTGTGCAATCTACAATCAAACAAGGTGTATTTATAATATGTTGTGCAACGGAAATTTCATAATTTTTGGAAGCTCATCTTGTATTTGACATTGTTTATAGGGTTAAGCGCAAAAGGTGTTCAACTTCAGCCTAAACCAAGGCTGTCCACTGAGGGCCGCACACTGAAAAATCAAAGCAAGCGGGGGCCATTTTGATATGTTTTTGTTTCAAAAACCAATACAATATATGTGTAAAAATATACATTTAGGCCTCCACTGAGGCTTGATCCCAAAGGATTTTGGTCAAAGAAATATTTAAAATGTGTCATTATTTTGTATTATTGTTATTCAAGGTTTAAATCTCTAGATCAACATTAGGTCTATCTGTCAATATAACGTTTTTAAAGATTTAAGTTGTATGCTCTTTTTGTTAAAGAAAACCCTGTTTTGCTATGAAAAAAAAAAACACAAAATATGCAATAGTTTCCCCCAATAGAATTTCAAAGTGGAATATTTGAGATTATAGAATAATTGGAACCTTAAAAACCTTTGATTTCAATGTTATTTTATTTTATTTATTTTTTTAGCAATGACACAACATTTTTTATTGGGGATCCAAAAAGGTCCTACTCTTTAAAAAAAAAAAAACGTTTTATTTATTTTTTATTTTTTTACTGTTTACTTTAAACACAATCGTCTCTAGATCAACTTCAGAGCCATCTGTCAATTATAACTTTTATTGTTGTTTATGTTTTTAGTTTGTTCTTATTAGGCCCTTCTTTAAAAAAAAAAAGACTTTTTTTTTATATGGCAAACACAAATTTCCCCCAAAAATATCTTAAAGTGGAATATTTAATGTGACAATGATATTTAAGAAAATAACAGCCTGCATGGCAGCTTTATGTTATTAGAGTAAACATTGCAATATTTTCTTGTCACATTTCACCTGTTTACTCTTTGATACCACTTTTTCTGTTTTTTATTTTTTTAATCGTATTTTTAGAATGTGCCGTTAAAGGCCTACTGAAAGCCACTACTACAGACCACGCAGTCTGATAGTTTATACATCAATGATGAAATATTAACATTGCAACACATGCCAATACGGGCGGTTTAGTTTACTAAATTGCAATTTTAAATTTCCCGCGGAGTTTCTTGTTGAAAACGTCGCGGAATGATGACGCATGCGCGTGACGTCACGGACTGTCAGGAAATATTAGCACAGCACTAATTGCGGCTAAAAGTCGCCTCTTTTCATCGCACAATTAAACAGTATTCTGGACATCTGTGTTTCTGAATCTTTTGCAATTTGTTCAACTAATAATGGAGAAGTCAAAGTAGAAAGATGGAGTTGGGACACTTTAGCCTTTAGCCACACAAACACACGGTGATTCCTTGTTTAAAATTCCCGGAGGTGAAGCTTTACTATGGATTAGAGCGGTAAAGCGAACATGGTTCCCGACCACTTGTCAACCGGTAGGTTTCGGTGAGAAAATTGTGTTAAAAAGTTGCCTCTTACCGGAGATCAGCGGAGCTTCTGTCATGCTGCTGCTGCCGTGACTAATTCCCTCAGAGACTGGCGTCAACACACCTGTGGACACACTCCTCCGATTATCAGGTACTATTTAATCTCACTAAAACAATAGTAACACAATAGTGAAGTGAATTATATCTATATAGCGCTTTTTCTCTAGTGAAACCCAATATCTAATTTTTACATTTAAACCAGTGTGGGTGACACTGGGAGCAGGTGGGTAACGTGTCTTGCCCAAGGAAAGAACGGCAGTGACAGGATGGCTGAAGCGGGGATCGAACCTGCAACCCTCAAGTTGCTGGCACGGCCGCTCTACCAACCGAGCAATAGAAAGATAAGGGATTTCCCAGAATTATCCTAGTAAATGTGTCTAAAAACATCGGAATCCATCCCAATGCAATCGCCTTTTTTTCTTTTTTTTTTCTAGTCCTTCGCTATCAATATCATCATCCACAACTCTTTCATCCTCGCTCAAATTAATGGGGAAATTGTCGTTTTCTCGGTCCGAATAGCTCTTGCTGCTGGAGGCTCACATTAAAAACAATGTGAGGACGTGAGGAGCCCTCACCCTTGTGACGTCATCGTCTGCGACTTCCGGTAAAGGCAAGGTTTTTTTATTAGCGACCAAAAGTTGCGAACTTTATCGTCAATATTCTGTACTAAATCCTTTCAGCAAAAATATGGCAATATCGCGCAATGATCAAGTATGACACATAGAATGGACCTGCTATCCCCGTTTAAATAAGAACATCTTATTACAGTAGGCCTTTAAAACATTATCCACGAGCCGCAAATGGCCCCCGGGCCGCACTTTGGACACCCCTGGCCTGAAGCCTTTCGGTCTGCGACATTTTCAATTTATGAATGTACAACTGTTTGTTTATGCAAAACTGTTTATTTTGTTGACCACAAACCGAAGACATACTAAACTAAACAATTCGAATTTTACGCATCGTGGTTAGTGCGTCTGCCTCACAATACGAAGGTCCTGCAGTCCTGGGTTCAAATCCAGGCTCGGGATCTTTCTGTGTGGAGTTTGCATGTTCTCCCCGTGACTGCGTGGGTTCCCTCCGGCTACTCCGGCTTCCTCCCACTTCCAAAGACATGCACCTGGGGATAGGTTGATTGGCAACACTAAAATGGTCCCTAGTGTGTGAATGTGAGTGTGAAAGTTGTCTGTCTATCTGTGTTGGCCCTGCGATGAGGTGGCGACTTGTTCAGGGTGTACCCCGCCTTCCGCCCGATTGTAGCTGAGATAGGCGCCAGCGCCCCCCGCGACCCCGAAAGGGAATAAGCGGTAGGAAATGGATGGATGGATGGGTGTCCTCTTTAAACATATTCTAGCTCCAGATTAAACGAATACGTCGACAAAGAAGGGTTAAAAGTGCTCGTGTTTAGGGTGAGTGCGGTCTTTCATGATAATTTGTGAATCTGTTCGGTGGAAATTCTTAAATGTTTTTTTTACTTTTATTTCCCATTGTTTATTCACGTATACTGTTATCGCCTCTGATTTATTGTAAACTGTAATTTCGCCTTTGCCTGCAAATTTAGTTCCATTAAAAAAAAAAAATGAAGTCCACAGGAACTGACGTCATCTACCACTTGCACATGCGCAGACTGATTGTGTGTTTTGGTACCAGTCGTCTCGGAAAAGGCAACAGAGCAGTGCGGTCTGTAAGTCTGCGTTAATTCCTTCATTATTACGTGTGTGCCTATTCTTCAAAGGTGTGATTAATAACACGTTATCTATTCTCCGTGTCAGGATGAACTCGACTCGGCGAACTCTGGAGCTTCTAAAGCTAACTTAGCATGCTTGTTAGCTTAGCTTGCTAGCTGCTAACAAATAGACCTGTAAGTTTTGAACACATTGCTAACAGACACCAGTGTGAATGTAAAGTGTGGAAATATGCAAATTACAAACGCTAAGAGCGTTGGTGAATACGTGACTAACCGGTTTTGGATGAAATATTTGTAGTGTTAGAAAGATAACAGAGAATGAAAAGGAACATTCTCCAACAAACAAGGGGAACAAGCGACAAAGTCAACTACCGGACACTGTTTTTAAGAAGGATCATGATTGACAACCATACTTCCCAACCTTGAGACCCCCTAATTCGGGTGAATGGGGTATACATTTTCAAGTACAAACCCCGTTTCCATAGGAGTTGGGAAATTGTCCATCCATCCATCCATTTTCTACCGCTTATTCCCTTTTGGGGTCGCGGGAGGCGCTGGCGCCTATCTCAGCTACAATCGGGCGGAAGGCGGGGTACACCCTGGACAAGTCGCCAGCTCATCGCAGGGCCAACACAGATAGACGGACAACATTCACACTCACATTCAAACACTATGGCCAATTTAGTGATGCCAATCAACCTATCCCCAGGTGCATGTCTTTGGAAGTGGGAGGAAGCCGGACTACCCGGAGGGAACCCACGCATTCACGGGGAGAACATGCAAACTCCACACAGGAAGATCCCGAGCCTGGATTTGAACCCAGGACTGCAGGAACTTCGTATTGTGAGGCAGACGCACTAACCCCTCTGCCACCGTGAAGCCCGTTGGGAAATTGTGTTAAATGTAAATATAAGCGGAATACAATGATTTGCAAATAATTCAGGGATGGGAATTTTCCGCGGAATTCCGCCGATTTTGGCGCCGCCAGGGTCATTTATATATTTTAATGCCGATGTGTGAAGGTACCAGATTGGCCAGCTCTAATATCAGCTGACGACATCAACCAATGACATTGCCCGTTATAGGCGTCTGCACGCGTCGTTTGCCGACAATATCTAATCCCTGATCCGCGTTTCTGAACTCGTATTTTGTTTATATTCGTTGTGTTTATCGGCGACTAATCTGGAAAGAAAACACCGTATGTAACTCCCTCCACATAGCACTGACACAATGGCTTTCTTTGACTGATTTATTGAAGGCTTCCTTTCCCTTCAATTCACCGTGAAAACTGTTAATAAAATAAAGCACGTTACAAACGTAAAAATAAAATGCACAGCATGTGGCTCAAACATTTTACCGAAGTAAAATACAAACAGAAATGACAAATACCTCGTTGGCCTGCATGCTTCCTTTAGGAGGAAATTGCGATCTTCTGGCTGTCATAGCCCAAACGCTGAAAGTCCTTGTGACACTTTTTAGTCCTTGTTACGATCAGTCGCTCTCTTTATCCTTTCTCATTGCATCAAACAGATGTTCCTCATACCCGGAAGTAGCTTCCTTATATCCCTTCACAGACCAATCGAGACACTTCAAAAACCACGCATGCCCACAAACCCAACAAAAAAGCATGAAATTACATTTTTAACCATAGTAACTTAAATCAAGCCTTCTTATGAACTTTTATACATTTTGATTTAAATTCCCTTTTATGAACTTAACTTATTCTGTTTTTAGAGAAGTAAGACAAATTATAATAATTACTAGTAGCAACAGTTACACAGTAGCTCTCAATTAACACGTTTCTTTATTGACAAAACAGTTTCAGACATGGTTAGCTTATTCAAGATAGGAATGCTTCATTAGTGAAAGATATCGATAAGGGCTTGAGAAACAAGTGGAACTGGGCATGGTTCGATATATCTATCAAACTGAAGGTGAAGATTAACAACAATATCGTAGAAGTAGACGAACTAATCAGCGATTTCATTGCAAAGTGTGATGAACCGGGATGTGCTCAGTGCTTATATTGCAAAGATATTGTGAACTATGGATCTCGGGGAAAGGTGGCACTCTTTGACCACGCGAAATCGGCAAGACATCTACGGAAAGTGAGTTTACGGAGAAGTAATTTTTCACTGGGGTTTGCCTTCAAGCTGAAGTCAAACATCGTCACAAATGCAGCCTCAAATCAACTATCGAAGCCTCCCACCTCCGACTCGGCTCCTCTCACACCAATCTACGACAGACGAGTCCATTCAGAAGTACAATACACGATCGTATGTATTTCAGAATTTTTATATTTTGAATTCTGGTTAATCCATTTGTAGTTTTATTTTTGTCTATAATCCAAAAGTGTGCAAGAATTTGATATTTGTAAACTTGTACACATACAATTCATCACATGATACATTTTTATGAAAATATTTGCTAATAAATGTGAAATTTTGGTCAGGAGAATATTGTTAGATTTTGACTCAAAATTGCAGGAAATGCATCCTAAGCTATTATAGATTTCGAAAATTTTCTGGGGGGGCATGCCCCCAGACCCCCCTAGCAGGCGAGTGCACTTGGGTGCAGCCGCTGTGCGGCCTTCCGCAAAGCGGTGTTTTAGGATTTAAAAATGTTCAGCGGATTTTGCGAATATTCATTCCCATCCCTGATCATTTTCAACCCATAATCAGTTGAATATGCTACAAAGACAAGATATTTGATGTTCACTCTGATAAACATTTATTTTTTTGCAAATAATCATTAACTTTAGAATTTGATGCCAGCAACACGTGACAAAGAAGTTGGGAAAGGTGGCAATAAAAACTGATAAAGTTGAGGAATGCTCATAAAACACTTATTTGGAACATTCCACATTTGTGCAGGCTAGTTGAGAATAGGTGGGTGCCATGATTGGGTATAAAAACAGCTTCTCAAAAAATGCGCACTCCTTTGTCCACAACTGCGTGAGCAAATAGTCAAACAGTTTAAGAACAACATTTCTCAAAGTGCAATTGCAAGAAATTTAGGGATTTCAACATCTACGGTCCATAATATCATCAAAAGGTTCAGAGAATCTGGAGAAATCACTCCACATAAGCGGCATGGCCGGAAACCAACATTGAATGACCGTGACCTTCAATCCCTCAGACGGCACTGTATCAAAAACCGACATCAATCTCTAAAGGATATCACCACATCAGAATCAGCTTTATTGTCATTACGCAGGGTAACGAGATTGAGGCCATTCCATACAGTGCGATGTGTGCATGCAAGAAAACAATGTGTAAATATATAAAAATATAGAAGTGCAAAGAAAGGTGTGGAAGAGAACAGTGTACACTCTATACTCTCTGTACAATGTACTCTCTATACACACTGTACAAATGTACACTCTGAATATCTACATGAAAAAAGCAGGGTGGTTGGTGGAATGGGTTATTGCACAGAAAAGAAGGCAGTTTTGAGGGTCAATGGGGCAGTCGGTTCAGGGTGCTTATGGCCGTGGGGAAGAAGCTGTTGTTTAGCCTGTTTGTCTTAGTTTTAATGCACCTGTAGCGCTTCCCAGAGGGCAGCAGGTGGAACAGGTCAGAGCAGTGTGGGTGCTGTCCTTGATGATGGCACTGGCTCTGTTGAGGCAGCGGGAGTTGTAGATGTCCATCAGGGAGGGGAGAGGGCGGCCGATGATCTTCTGAGCCGTCTTGACCACTCTTTGCAGCCGCCGTACCATACTGTACTACAGTAGTTCAGCAGGCTCTCGATGGAGTCAGGAAGACTTCAGAAAACCACTGTCACTAAATAAAGTTTGTCGCTACATCTGTAAGTGCAAGTTAAAGCTCTACTAAGCAAAGCAAAAGCCATTTATCAACAACATCCAGAAATGCCCCCGGCTTCTCTGGGCCCGAGATCATCTAAGATGGACTGATGCAAAATGGAAAAGTGTTCTGTGGTCTGAAGAGTCCACATTTCAAATTGTTTTTGGAAACTATGGACATTTGTGTCCTCGGGAACAAAGAGGAAAAGAACCATCCGGATTGTTATAGGCGCAAAGTTCAAAAGGCAGCATCTGTGATGGTATGGGGGTGAATTAGTGCCCAAGGCATGGGTAACTTACACATCTGTGAAGGCACCATTAATGCTGAAAGGTACATAGAAGTTTTGGAGCATTATATATTGCCATTCAAGCAACGTTATCATGGACGCCCCTGCTTATTTCAGCAAGACAATGCCACACCACGTGTTACAACAGCGTGCCTTCATAGTAAAAGAGTTCGGGTACTACACTGGCCTGCCTGTAGTCCAGACCTGTCTCCCACTGAAAATTTTAAAGCCTAAAATAGGACAACGGAGACCCCGGACTGTTGAACAACTTAAGCTGTACATCAAGCAAGAATGGGAAAGAATTCCTCCTGAAAAGCTTCAAAAATGTGTCTCCTCAGTTCCCAAACGTTTATTGAGTGTTGTTAAAAAAAAAAAGGTGATGTAACACAGTGGTGAACATGCCCTTTTCTAACTACTTTGGCACGTGTTGCACCCATGAAATTCCAAGATGATTATTTGTAAAAAATAAAAAAAGTTTATTAGTTTGAACATCAAATATCTTGTCTTTGTAGTGCATTCAATTGAATATGGGTTGAAAAGGATTTGCAAATCATTGTATTCCGTCATTGGATTCTTGCAAGCGTACTTCTTTTTACTCGTCGTCACCATGTCTCTTCTTCGTTCTTCTTTGCTTCGTCTCTGTTATGTTTTTGGACATTACTACTTGCCGTACTTTTGAAGCAATGCATGATGGGAATCCGGATTTTTCGTGTCAGTGTATTAATGTGCCGGCTGGAATAAACACACGTTGAGAAATAGCTCCGTGCCTGCCTACTTTATGGGTTATGGATAAACCTATGGATAACGGAGACATATTTAGTAGTCTCCTTTTCAAGTGAGAGAGGACGCTAAAGGCAGTGCCTTAAAGGCACGCCCCCAATATTGTTGTCAGGTGGAAATCGGGAGAATGGTGGCCCCGGGAGATATTTGGGAGGGGCACTGAAATTCGGGAGTCTCGCTGGAAAATAGGGAGGGTTGGCAACACTAAAATTGGCCCTATTGTGTGAATGTGAGTGTGAACATTGTCTGTCTATCTGTGTTGGCCTTGCGATGAGGTAGCGACTTGTCCAGGGTGTACACCGCCTTCCGCCCATGTGCAAGCATAGATAGGCTCCGGCACCCACCTCCCCGCGACCCCATAAGGGTAGAAAATGGATGATGGATGGATCAAGTTTTGTTACACAAAACAGGTCCGTTTCATAACCCTCACATCTTTACTAACCTTGTACTTGGAATAACTTTACTGGAAGGAGGACCATTGTGAAAAATTGAAAATAGGATACTATAGTTTTTAATGAAAATACGAACAATTTCCGGACACAAACAATTAAAATAAACTGTAAAACAACTACATTGGTTCCCACACTACTGCAATATATCCATGGCAGCAGGGCAGTGCTGAGTTTTAAGTAGATGAAAGCTGCAGCTATCGAATATTTTAGTAATCGAGAATTCTATCGAATATCCCGATCGATTAATCGAGTAATCCAATATATCATATTTTTGTTTAATTATACATGTTATGTGCCCTCAATTTTTGCGGTAGGCCTAATTGTCTTAGTTCCTAAACGCCTGTTTTCATTATTGAAGACTGACACCCACAGCTAAAATGCGTCCGTGGCTGATTGTGCAAATTTGTGTGTGCTAATAAAAACAGGTGCGTTCACAGCCCTAAGTGCTGTGTGATACGACCGCATAAACAAAGTTCTTGTCTCTCGTGCGTTTTTGATGATTAGTATACAGTGCCGTTTAAACGTTGGTTTCACCACGCAAATCTGCTGAGCTGTTTTCAACCTGCCAACAATACATAAACAATATAAACAGACAAACCACTTAATAATCGCAACAGTTTTACATTTTAAGAATGCAATACAGTTCCCTGCATGCATTGCATGCAAAATAGTAATCAATGTTCATTTTGCCATCATAACATGTTTGAGATGAAAACACATATTTATAAAAGTAGTTCAAAATTAATATTCGTTGAGAAAGTTAAAATAACAATTTATTTGTAGAAATGAAAATAAAACAAGAACAGTTTTCATTATATCAAACTTAAAAAGTGGATTAGGTAGTGCCTTTAATACTGCATTTGAAATGTGCAACTTCATATTCAGAAACAATAAGGCTCCCAGGAATTTGGCACACAAGTGCTACCACTGTGAACAAGGACTTGGAACTCTAACATTCTACAAAGACTGTAGTGGGTGTAAGTGCAAGCTATCCAGGTAGCATGTGGTTGCATGACCTGAATAACCCGAATACCTTTGCAAGAATATTCACAAAGACTAATTGAATTTGTGGCATTTTGTGATGTTTCAACTGTGTTTTTACATACTTTGCGGATTGTAAATACGATTGGATATCGCTTAATGGATCCTAAGGCTGGGCGATATATCGATATAAACGATATATTGCGGGTTTGTCTCTGTGCGATATAGAAAATGACTATATCGTAATATTTGAATATACGTTCTCACGCAGTTGCTTTTAGCTGCGGGCGTTACACTACAGGCTCTTCTCACTCTTTCCTGTCTCTCCTTCTCACAGACAAGCAGGCGCACAAACGTACACACGGCACGTCATACGTCACATACGTGTACGCCCTCGCCCAGCTGAGAGGTAGCAGACTGGGTAACGTTAACTGTGGTGCTAACGTAGCCGTACGAGTCGTAATACGAGAGAAAGAATGTGCGAATCTGGTAAAAAAGGAAGGAAGACTTAATTCCCAATAAAAGCAGCAGGGGGTCCATCGTCTGGCGGTGGTTCAGCTTCATGTGGGAATATGTCGAATAGACAACCGTAATTTGTCATGTGTGGGGCAAAAGCGTTGCTATAAAAAGTAGCATTACTGCTAATATATAGCATCATTTAAAAAGTCACTCGCTAGAGAATGAAGAGAATTTAATAACGTCGGTAGTAACCTACCACATAGGGAAGGACGAATACTATTTGATTTCCTATTATGCAGCTCATTTTTATTTGACACTTAAAATGTCTCTGACAATCTTGCACTTTCTGATTTGGAAATGATATGAATGTGTGTGCCACTGCTTAATAACTGTATAATAAATACAGTTTTGGTCAATTGACTTAGTTGTGATTTCCCTCTCTGCATGAAAGTTTAAAATGAGCATATATGAATGCAGTATGAAGAAGAATGTTTTAATGTAGACACATAGAATCATCATACTGCTGTGATTATATGTATCAAGTGTTCATTCAAGGCTAAGGCAAAATATTGTAATATATATCGTATATCGCGATATGGCCTAAAAATATCGAGATATTAAAAAAAAGTCCATATCGCCCAGCCCTAATGGATACTATGAAACAAAATTAAGTAGGGCTGCACGATTATAGCCAAAATAATAATCACAATTATTTTTATCAATATTAAAATCACAATTATGAATAACTATGTTATGTGAAACATTTGTCTGTCTTTTTTAAACAAAGAGTATGTGAACTGGGTTTTTCTTTCAAAATCAAACAAACAAAAAAATATTCCTAAGTAATAAAATATACAAAAGACAAATAGCTAACAAAAAATAAATATAACATTGCTGAGCGCAATCAGAAAGTGCAAACAAGTTCCTTCTTAACATCTCTCCACTGCTCAAAAAACCTCCAACATTTACTGTAGTTTGACTTCCCTCTTTGTCTCGTCCTTTTTTCCTGGATGTTTGTCTGTCTATGTTGGCCCTGCGATGAAGTGGCGACTTGTTCAAGGTGTATGACGACCGAATGAAAGCAACACTTGTTAGTAAATAACTTCATGTTCTGTTGTTAATTAAGGTAAACAACCTTATCGGGACAATGGTACAGGACAATGTCGCGTGTGACTGAGCAAAGCTGGACTCTTCTAAATCACGTGTTTGTCTTCTTGTATCCTGCAGACGTCTGTGAAGAACATCTTTTCCTTGAGCAGCAGGTGTAAACCTCCAGGATGAAGCAGGAGAAACCACAGCCCCCACATATTAAAAAAGAAGAGGAGCACCCACATTTTACCCACATTAAAGAGGAAGTTGAGGAGCTACATCGCCCACACATAAAGGAGGAAGAAGAGGAATACAGTATCAGTCAGAATGGAGAGCATCTTGAAGGAATGGAGGTTGATATCTCCAAGGTTCCATTGAATGTTGTCATTGTGAAGACTGAAGATCATGAGGTCAAAAGTGAAAGTGAGGAAAAGAGAGAGGCGGAGCCTCCAAGCAGCAGCTCAACTCAACGCATGGCAACAGAAGCTGATGGAGACCACCGTGGAGGATCACAAGCAGACAAGCTCTTAGCTCCACTATCAGATGGTGATGACATGACGTCACACTCTCCTGACACTGATGATGAAGACTCTGAAACGGATACAACAGGTCACACTGACAACACACACTTTGAATGTTCTCACTGTGGCAAAACTTTTAGTTACCGTTGTAATCTGAAAAGACACATGACAATACACGGAGGTGAGAAGCCTTTTTCCTGTGTAAGCTGTGGTAAAAGTTTTACGCACAATCATCTTTTGAAAACACACATGAGAATACACACTGGGGAAAAACCTTTTTCTTGTTCATTATGTGGTAAAGTTTTTACACATAATCATCATTTGACAGGACACATGAGAACACACACTGGTGAAAAACATTTTTCCTGTTCAATCTGTGCTAAAGGTTTTACACACAATATTAGTTTGAGAACACACATGACAACACACACTGGTGAATACCCTTTTTCTTGTTCATTATGTGGCAAAGGTTTTACACAGAGTCATAGTTTGAAGGCACACATGAGAGTACATGCTGGTGAAAAACCTTTTTCTTGTTCATTTTGTGGTAAAGGTTTTACTCAAATGAATCATTTGAAAGCACACATGACAACACACACTGGTGAAAAACATTTTTCCTGCTCAATCTGTGCTAAAGGTTTTGTACGAAAATATACCTTGAAAAGACACATGAGAACACACACTGGTAAGGAAGTGTGAGTTGCAGTGTGTTTCATCAAACATTCTCACAAAAGTACTAGTGTAAGAAGTGTAACACACTCTTGTTCATGGGTTTCTACCATTGACATAGTAGATTTTTAAGATTGGTTTCATGTATGTTAGAAGAAAGCAGTAGTTTACAACTTTGTGTACATTCATTTTAAAAATCAAATTTTAATTGAGATAGGCACCAGCGACCCCAAGGAGAATAAGCGGTAGGAAATGGATGGATGGATTGATGGAAATTTTAATTGATTAAAAAATGTGACTGAAGCATCAGCTTATTGTGACTGTTATATATGTATGTCCCCTAGCCTTTATGCAACAAGCAATGTATACTTCAAGTAAAATTGGGCACAATAAATGTGGTAAATATTTATTGAGTATGTGCTTTGTTCTATTTAATTTTCATACAGTATGAAGATTCACCCATTCATACACACATTCACACACTGATGGTAGGAGCATTAATACCCATCAGGAGCAAGAGTCAGGTGTTTTGCCTCAGGACACAACAGACATGACTAGGCTAGCGGAAGCTGGGCTCGAACCTGGGACCGTCAAGTTGTTAGGACGGCTCCTTCGGGCGAGCCACACCGTCCCTTGACTTTTGATAGCTTTTCTTCTCACATGGCAACTTTTATTGCACAAACTCCTCAGTAATTTAATCAAGACGTCAAGTTTTTTTTTTAGTCTATCTGATTGGAAAGCCTGCGATGAGGTGGCGACTTGTCCAGGGTATACGCCGCCTTCTGCCCAAATGCAGCTGAGATAGGCCCCAGCACCCCCCCCCCCCCCCCCGTGACCCCAAAAGGGACAAGTGGTAGAAAATGGATGGTTGATTGGAAAGCTAGCTTGAAGCAGCCAGTGGGTCTATGACAGTATCATTGCAATTTTAGTGTATGTATATGTAACGTGCCTTGCAAAATTACTTGTCAATAAATGTTGATACCTAAAAACTTTAGCAAAAATAATTAAAAAAAAATTTTTTTTAAATTGTATAGGAATTCCGTTGGAAAAGGCTGCTTTATTGTAAATGGTAATTTCGCCTTTGCCTGCAAAAAGTCTACCGGAGGTGACGTCATTTACACCTTGCACATGCGCAGACTGATCGTGTGTTTTGGTACTGGACGTGTCGGAGAAGGCAAAAGCGCAGTGCTGTCTGTAAGTCTGCGTTAATTCCTTCATTATTAAGTGTGTACCTATTCTTCAAAGGTGTGATTAATTAAACTTGATCTATTCTTCGTGTCAGGATTAACTCGACTCGGTGAACTCTGGAGCTTCTAAAACTAATTTAGCATGCTTGTTAGCTTAGCTTGCTAGCTGCTAACAAATACACCCGGAGGTTTTGAACACATCGCTAACAGACACCAGTGTGACTGTAAAGTGGAGTGAAAATCTTTAAAATACAAATGCTAAGAGTGTTGATGAATATGTGACTAACTGTGGTTGTGGAAGAAATATTTGTAGTGTTAGAAAGATAACAGAGTACGAAAAGGAACGTTCTCCAACAAACAAGGAGAACTAGTGACAGCATCAACTACTGGACGCTGTTTTCAATACGCATCATTTTTGGCAGCACTAAAATGTTCCCTAGTGTGTGAATGTTAGTAATAATTTAGTCTGTCTATCTGTGTTGGCCCTGCGATGAGGTGATGACATGTCCAGAGTGTACCAAGCCTTCCACCCATTTGCAGCATAGATAGGCTCCAGCACCCTCTGCGACCCCATAAGGGACAAGCGGTATAAAATGCATGATGTTGGCCCTGCGATGAATTGGCGACTTGTTGAAGGTGTATGACAACAAAATGAAAGCAATACTTTTTACTAAATAACTTCAAGGCCTACTGAAACCCACTACTACCGACCACGCAGTCTGATAGTTTATATATCAATGATGAAATTTTAACATTGCAACACATGCCAATACGGCCAGGTTAGTTTACTAAATTGCAATTTTAAATTTCGCGTGAATTATCCTGCTGAAAACGTCGCAATATGATGACGCGTGTGCGTAATGTCACGGATTGTAGCGGACATTTTGGTCAAGTCGTCTGCTTTAATCGCATAATTACACAGTATTCTGGACATCTGTGTTGCTGAATCTTTTGCAATTTGTTCAAATAATAATGGAAACGTCAAAGAAGAAAGATGTAGATGGGAAGCGGTGTATTGCGGCCGCCTTTAGCAACAGCATGTGTTTCCTTGTTTCCTTGTTTACATTCCCGAAAGATGACGGTGAAGCTTTACTATGGAACAGAGCGGTCAAGCGAACATGGTTCCCTACCACATGTCAACCGACAGGTTTCGGTGTGAAAATGGTGATAATAAGTCGGCTCTTACCGTAGACATGAGCGGAGAGCTTGCGTCGTTCCTCCTGCAACTGCGGACTCTCTTGCCTCCTCCCACCGGCCGCCCCCGACCGTCGGATGCTTACACCATGCCTTCGTCGTCGAGAAACGTGGCTTCCCTCGGAGACATTGGCGGTCACCACACCCCTCCGACTTTCAGGTTGTACAGGTACGACCATATAATCTCACTAAAACACTAGTAACACAATAATCAGATCAGGCACGTGCACACATAGGGCCCTATGAATGAGTGCTTGAGCACCTGCCCTTTTTTGCCTCGTCTTAAAAAGTGCCCTCTGCCTCTGTGTGTGTGTGTGTGTGTGTGTGTGTGTGTGTGTGTGTGTGTGTGTGTGTGTGTGTGTGTGTGTGTGTGTGTGTGTGTGTGTGTGTTTTCCCCCCGTTTGAACAACATTAATAAATTCCTGTCAGGGATGTAAAAAAAAAAAAAAAAAAAAAAAAAACACCGGTACAAAAACTCCACGTTTTCTTGTAATACCGGGTTGTTTGAGCCTACCGCTTCCGCCAGAGAGAGAGAGAGAGAGAGAGAGCCAAATGCGCCCCTGTGGAGACGTGACAGTGGAGCAACTTGAACCTACCTGTTAGTTATGGTGGAGTCACCGTCCACTTATTCAGCATCTAATATGGGTAATATTTCAGAAAAACGCTGTATTATTCTATTATTTAGTGTGTCAGCTTCTGTTTTTGCCGGACGTCGGAGCACGGCGCATCAATTGAGCACGGCACATCAATTCCGCACAGAGCAGAGCGGATCGTGCGGGACAGGAAGGAGTGTACAAAATAAAACACCGGGTTAATTTTCAAAATAAAATGCACTGTTTTTACGGCGGATCACATTTCTCTCACAGTGAGTAGAGGTTTAGATATAAAGTTTATTGTGACTTTGCTATTACTGTGTGGGTTGACAAAATAATAATAATAATAATGATAATAATAACAATAATAATAAGAAGAATAATGATAATAATAATAATAATAATTATTATTATTAATAATAATACTAATTTTAGCATTCTGGGGATATAAGATGTACGTTGTCTGTTAGGAATATTACCATCATTATTTAAACTTGATTCATGTTGATTATGCCTGCAGTACAATGCCAAAAAAAAGAAAGGATACAGAAAAGAAAGGAGAAGGAGCGCCAGGAAGCAGCTAAGGGTAACAGACCTCTTAATGCATGGCTAAAACCAAGTACTAGCACCAGAATTCAAGAAAGACCACAGACCTCAGAAAGTGTCACACCTGAGAGAGAGGTAGGGACCTTAGAAGCAACACCTGAGAGAAAAGAGGCTTTCACATTGAAGTTTTTTCCATTTGGGTATTTTTATTTTTTTTTTTTTTTTTCAAAGTTCATGTTGCACTGTTCAATGTTCAATATTAAAATGCTTATCTTCAACAATAAATAGCCTAATGATAAACCAGTGTTTTGTTGCTTTTCATGTCTTCCAAGCCTATGATAATGTGAATTAACTCATTATGACAATAATTTGTTGACACAAAATAAATGGCAAATACTTTTACCTACAATGGACACACAGCTAAGTAGTTAGCTTCCTATTAGAAAATTTAATTTTACATTAATTTCCATATTGTGTAAATGACCCAAAAAAAATGTCCTGCCCTTTTCTGACTTTGAGCCCCTGTCCCTCTATAATCATGTGCACGTCCCTGAAGCAGTTAAGGGATTTTCCAGAATTATCCTAGTAAATGTGTCTAATAATATCTGAATCGCTCCCACTGCTCTCGTCTTCTTTTTTTTCTTCGGCTAGTCCTTCACTCTCACTTTCCTCATCCACAAATCTTTCATCATTGCTCTAATTAATGGGGAAATCGTCGCTTTCTCTGTCCGAATCGCTCTCGCTGCTGATGGCCATGATTGTAAACAATGTTCAGATGTGAGGAGCTCCACAACCGGTGACGTCACGCGCACATTGTCTGCTACTTCCGATACAGGCAAGGCTTTTTTATTAGCGACCAAAAGTTGCAAACTTTATCGTCGATGTTCTCTACTAAATCCTTTCAGCAAAAATATGGCAATATCGCGAAATGATCAAGTATGACACAGAATGGACCTGCTATCCCCGTTTAAATAAGAAAATCTCATTTCAGTAGGCCTTTCATGTCCTGTTGTTAAATGAGGTAAACAACCTTATCAGGACAATGGTACAGGACAATGTCTTATGTGACTGAGCAAAGCTGGACTCTTCTAAAGCATGTCTTTGTATTGTTGTATCCTGCAGACGTCTGTGAAGAACATCTTATCCCTGAGCAGCAGGTATAAACCTCCAAGATGACGCAGGAGAAACCACAGCCCCCCCATATTAAAAAAGAAGAGGAGGAGCCACATCCTCCCCACATTAAAGAGGAAGTTGAGGAGCTACATCGCCCACATGTAAAGGAGGAAGAAGAGGAACACATTATCAGTCAGAATGTAGAGCATCTTGAAGGAATGGAGGTGGATATCTCCAAGATTCCATTAAATATTGTCATTGTGAAGATCGAAGATGATGAGGTCAATGGTGAAAGTGAGGAGAAGAGAGAGGCGGAGCCTCCAAGCAGCAGCTCAACTCAACACATGGCAACAGAAGCTGATGGAGACCGCCGTGGAAGATCAGAAGCAGACAATCTCATAGCTCCAATATCAGATAGTGATGACATGACGTCACACTCTTCTGACACTGATGATGAAGACTCTGAAGCTGATACAGGTCACACTGACAACACACACTTTGAATGTTCTCACTGTGGCAAAACTTTTAATTACCGTTGTAATCTGAAAACGCACATGAGAACACACACTGGTGAGAAACCTTTTTCCTGTGTAAGCTGTGGTAAAAGTTTCACGCAAAATCATCATTTGAAAACACACATTAGAATACACACTGGTGAAAAACCTTTTTCTTGTTTATTATGTGGTAAAGGTTTTACACAAAATCATAATTTGAAGGCACACATGAGAATACATGCTGGTAAAAAAACGTTTACTTGTTCATTTTGTGGTAAAGGTTTTACACATAATCATCATTTGACAGGACATATGAGAACACACGCTGGTGAAAACACGTTCTCCTGTTCAATCTGTGCTAAAGGTTTTGCAGACAATATTGCTTTGGAATCACACATGACAACACACACTGCTGAACAACCTTTGTCCTGTTCCATCTGTGCCAAAGGTTTTACAGAAAATAGCCAATTGAAAACACACATGAGAAAACACACCGGGGAAAAACTTTTTAACTGTTCAATCTGTGCTAAAGGTTTTACACAAAATCATCATTTGAAAGCACACATGACAAAACACACAGGTGAAAAACCTTTTTCCTGCTCAATCTGTACTAAAGGTTTTGTACGAAAAGATACCTTGACAAGACACATGAGATCACACACTGATGAGAAAGTGTGAGTTGCAGTATGTGTGATGAAAGATTCTCCTAAATGTACCAAAGTAAGAACCATTCAAATATATTTTACGCACTTATTTACAGTATATTGTTTTTTTAATTGAAGTGCTACATATGTTATTTCTAATTCTAAATAATTTCATTGATGATATCCTTTGTATGATATACATACAGGTCTTTGTTTCATACTTTTGCTTTTGAGTGTACATAAATCCCTCTTAGTTCATATCTATCGGTTCATATCTGAAACATCTTCCAGATCACATCTGGAAGCATTTTATTATTTACTTTATACATAATTTGAGCCGTCTTGTATTCTACGGGATCAGTTGTTTGACCCTTTTCCCAGCGCACTTTTACGGGGCGCAGCCCTTGTTGCAACGCATGCATGTTCCAGTTCTGTCTACTCTGTATGATGTATGTCTGATTTTGAACGGGTTTGGACTGAAAATGTAATTTAGTTGCATTTTTCAATTTCAATGACAAAGTGCTATTCCATGTGTGACTTTAATGAATCATTTGTCTAGTCTTGGTAATCAGTTCTATGAATTATCATTATTACTCCCTTATGTGAAATGACTATTTGGTTTGTGATTGTTCAAGATGTATGTCCCCAGGCCTCTATGCAACATGCAATGTATGCTTTAAGTAAAATTGGGCACGTTATATGTGGTAAATATTTGTGGAGTATGTGTTTTGTTCTATTTAATATTCATGCAATGTGGAGCTGAGCCATCTTGATTGAGGCCATTCTAAAACACATTTTCAGAGCAGCAGCATTAAGAGGAGTCATTTAGAATGTATCTCTAGAAAAGTCAATGGATGAAGTGGAAAAAAGAGAAACTGCGAGAAAATACAAACCCCGTTTCCATATGAGTTGGGAAATTGTGTTAGATGTAAATATAAACGGAATACAATGTTTTGCAAATCATTTTCAACCCATATTCAGTTGATTATCATATTTGATGTTCAAACTTAAACATGTTTTTTGTGTGCAAATAATCATTAACTTTAGAATTTGATGCCAGCGACACGTGACAAAGAAGTTGGGAAAGGTGGCAATAAATACTGATAAAGTTGAGGAATGCTCATCAAACACTTATATGGAACATCCCACAGGTGTGCAGGCTAATTGGGAACAGGTGGGTGCCATGATTGGGTATAAAAACAACTTCCCAAAAAATGCTCAGTCTTTTCACAAGAAAGGATGGGGCGAGGTACACCCCTTTGTCCACAACTGCGTGAGCAAATATTTTAGACAGTTTAAGAACAATGTTTCTCAAAGTGCAATTGCAAGAAATGTAGGGATTTCAACATCTATGGTCCATAATATCATCAAAACGTTCAGAGAATCTGGAGAAATCACTCCACGTAAGCGGCATTGAATGACCGTGACCTTCGATCCCACAGACGACTCTGTATCAAAAACCGACATCAATCTCTACAGGATATCACCACATGGAACACTTTAGAAAACCACTGTCACTAAATACAGTTCGTCGCTACATCTGTAAGTGCAAGTTAAAACTCTACTATGCAAAGCGAAAGCCATTTATCAACAACATCCAGAAATGCCGCCGGCTTCTCTGGGCCCGAGATCATATAAAATGGACTGATGCAAAGTGGAAAAGTGTTCTGTGGTCTGACGAGTCCACATTTCTAATTGTTTTTGGAAATATTCGACATCGTGTTATCCGGGCCAAAGGGGAATCGAATCATCTAGACTGTTATTCTGAGATTCTATTTCTGGTGTTTTTTGTGTTTGGAGACTTACTTCTTTCACTCTGCATTTTCTGTCCCTACCGAGCAGCGGGTGCTGCTGAGCCCCTCCACCATCTCTAATCACTTACAGGCGGTCTCACTTTGCACTACCCTAGCGCCAGTCTCAGCTAGCGAGCTAGATATGTAGCAAGCTGCGCATAATGGCAGATAATTTGAATGTTGTGGACCGGATTTTGGCAAAGCCATTTGATGGTCTTCCTTACAAAGAAAAACTTAGAATTAAACTGGAGGGCAAATCAACTCCTCAGATTCATTTGGTGCAAAATGTGGGTTTAAAAGTAACAGGTCTTTTCAGCTGACCTGGTTTGACAAAGTGAGCTGGCTGACTGGAAGTGTTGTAACAAATAAAATGTACTGTTGGCCAACCATCTCTGGGATGTGTTGTCTGGTCAAAAGTGGGATTTGGGTGATTTTTCTAACTTTGACAGGGCATACAAAAGGTATGTAAAAAGTTATGAACATGTGAGTGCATGTGCAAGGTTAAGTTGGACTGGGCAGAGTCAGGGTTGAGCATGCAATCAATGAAGGTGCTCGCATTCAAGTATCAAAACATAATGAAACGGTCAAACAAAACAGATTTCCCATACCGCCTTATTGATGTGACTTCCTTACATTGCCATCAGGAGCTGTCATTTAGGGCAGTGGTTCTCAACCTTTTTTCAGTGATATACCACCTCTGAACATTTTTTTAAATTCAAGTACCCCCTAATCAGAGCAAAGCATTTTTGGTTGAAAAAAACAGATAACGAAGTAAAATACAGCACTATGGCATCAGTTTATGATTTATTAAAATTGTATAACAGTGCAAAATTATTGCTCATTTGTTGTGGTTTTTCTTGAACTATTTGGAAAACAAGATATAAAAATAACGAAAAACTTGTTGAAAAATAAGCAAGTGATTTAATTATAAGTAAAGATTTCTACACATAGAAGTAATCATCAACTTAAAGTGCGCTCTTTGGGGATTGTAATAGAGATCCCTCTGGATTCATCAAATTAATTCTTAACATTTCTTCACAAAAAAATAAATCTTTAACATCAATAATTATAGAACATGTCCACAAAAAAATCTAGCTGTCAACACTGAATATTGCTTTGTCATATTTTCCCCCACAATTTATGAACTTACATTCATATTTTGTTGAACAAATATATTTAAAAAGATTTTTGAATTGTTGATATTTTTAGAATATTTAAAAAAAATCTCAGTACCCCTTGGCATACCCAGGGGCACGCGTACCCCCATTTGAGAACCACAGATTTTGGAGGCATGATGAGAGTGTTGGATCATCCCAACAAAGGGAATTACAGGGAGTTTACAGAAGCATTTGCTGAATATTGATTGATTAAAACTTGTATTAGTAGATTGCACAGTTCAATACATATTCAGTACTATTGACCACTAAATGGTAACACCCGAATAAGTTTTTCAACTTATTTAAAGGCCTACTGAAACCCACTACTACCGACCACGCAGTCTGATTTTTTATATATCAATGATGAAATATTAACATTGCAACACATGCCAATACGGCCTTTTTAGTTTACTAAATTGCAATTTTAAATTTCCCGCGAAGTTTCCTGTTGAAAATGTATCGGAATGATGACGCTTATGTTGACGCCTGTTTGTGACGTTATTGGTTGGAGCGGACATTTTATCCCAGCACCACTCACGGCTAAAAGTTGTCTGCTTTAATCGCATAATTACACAGGATTTTGGACATCTGTGTTGCTGAATCTTTTGCAATTTGTTCAATTAATAATGGAGACTATAAAGAAATATTCTGTTGGTGGAAAGCGGTGGATTGCAGCTGCCTTTAGCAACCAAAACACAGCCGGTGTTTCTTTGTTTGTTGTGAAGCTTTAATATGGAACAGAGCGGTCAAGCGAACATGTTTCCCGACCACATGTCAACCGGCAGGTTTCGGTGAGAAAATTGTGGTAATAAGTCGGCTCTTACCGGAGACATGAGTGGCGCTTGCATCCTCCTGCAGCAGCTGTCAAAAAGGCAGCTGCGACTTTCTTGGCTCCTCCATGACTTCCATCAGAGACACTGGCGGTCAGCACACCCTTCCGACTTTCAGGTATGACTTTATAATCTCACTAAAACACTAGTAACACAATAATCAGATAAGGGATTTTCCAGAATTATCCTAGTAAATGTGTCTGATACCTGAATCGCTCTCACTGCCCTTTTTTTTTTTTCTAGTGCTTCACTCTAAATTTCCTCACCCACAAATCTTTCATCCTCGCTCAAAATAATGGGGAAATCGTCGCTTTCTCGGTCCGAATCGCTCTCGCTGCTGGTGGCTATGATTATAAACAATGTGAGGATGTGAGGAGCCCTACAACCAGTGACGTCATGCGCACATCGTCTGCTACTTCCGGTAAAGGCAAGGCTTTTTTATTAGCGACCAAAAGTTGCGAAGTTTATCGTGGATGTTCTCTTCTAAATCCTTTCAGCAAAAATATGGCAATATCGTGAAATGATCAAGTATGAAACATAGAATGGACCTGTTATCCCCGTTTAAATAAGAAAATCTCATCTCAGTAGGCTTTTAAGTCGGGGTCCACGTAAATCAATTCATGGTACAAATATATACTATCATCATAATACAGTCATCACACAAGTTAATCATCAGAGTGTATTCATTGAATTATTTACATTATTTACAATATGACTCTGTTCTGGTCACACAATTCCAGTCATCAGATGTGTTTTGTGACTCTTTCAAAATGACTCCGTCAGCCACTGTTTCTGATGTGTCGGCCACTGGTAATACCTGATATCAGGGATTTTTTCCCCCAAAGCATTGTCTCTTTCTGGCATCAATTGTATAATACCAATATATAACCATCTATTTTTTATATTTTTTTACTGCTTGTCCCTTGGGTCGTGGGGGTGGCTGGAGCCTATCCCAGCTCCATTCTGGCTAAATGCTGGGTATGTTGATTTTTTTTATTTTTGTCTTATTTACAGTCCTGTAAAAAGGAGCACACAAGTCAACAGGAAGTGACGAAACCTATCGTTTGCACATGCGCAGACTCATCACGGACCGTCTCGTAAAAGGCAGCGGCAACATTGTGGTTTTTAAATCTGCGTTAATTCCTTCATTTTTACGTTTGTACCTATTCGTGTGACAAACTAAATTTTATTCATTCTTTGTGTCAGGATGAGCTCTACTCCAGGAACTTTGAAGCTTCCTGAGCGGACTTAGTCTTCGCCTGCTACTTAGCTTAGCTTGTTAGCTGCTAACAAAATACACCCGGAAGTTATCAACACATCGCTGAGCAAAATGTTGGAGTGTTGGTGAATTAGTGACTAACTGCGGCTGTAAAATAAATATTTGTAGTGTTATAAAGAAAGATAGCAGATTACGAGGGGGAACTTTGTTCCAACAAAAGAAGACAACTAGCGACGACGTCAACGACTGGACGCTGTTTTCCAGAAACATCAAGTTGTGTTACACAGCACAGGTTTGTTTACTTCTTACTCTCACATCTTTACTAACTTTTATGTTTCATCACTGACATGGAAGAACACTTGGAATAACTTAATACTTACTCAGTGGCCTCGTGGTTAGAGTGTCCGCCCTGAGATTGGTAGGTTGTGAGTTCAAATCCCGGTCTAATCATACCTAAGACTCTTTGCGCAATTACACAGTATTTTAGACATCTGTGTTGCTGAATCTTTTGCAATTTGTTCAATTAATAATGGAGAAGTCAAAGTAGATAGATGGAGGTAGGAAGCTTTTAGCCTTTAGCAATACAAACACACGGTGTTTCCTTGTTTATAATTCCCGGAGGTGAAGCTTTACTATGGATCAGAGCGGTCAAGCAAACATGGATCCCGACTACATGTCAACCGGCAGTTTTCGGTGAGAAAATTGTGGAAATAAGTTGTCTCTTACCGGAGATCAGCGGAGCCAGCGTCCTGCAGCTGCCGTGACTTCTCTCAGAGACTCTGGCGTCAAAACAACCGAGGCCACACCCCTCCGACTTTCAGGTACTCACTAAAACACTAGCAACACAATAGGCGGATAAGTGATTTCCCAGAATTATCCTAGTAAATGTGTCTAAAAACATCTGAATCGTTCTCACTGCCCTCGCTTTTTTTCTTCTTCTAGGCATTCACTCTAAATTTCCTCATCCACAAATCTTTCATCCTCGCTCAAATTAATGGGGAAATTGTCGCTTTCTCGGTCCGAATAGCTCTTGCTACTGGTGGCTATAATTGTAAACAATGTGAGGATGTGAGGAGCCCTACAACCCGTGACGTCACGCGCACATCGTCTGCTACTTCCGGTAAAGGCATGGCTTATTTATTAGCGACCTAAAGTTGCGAACTTTATCGTCGATGTTCTCTACTAAATCCTTTCAGCAAAAATATGGCAATATTGCGAAATGATCAAGTATGACACATAGAATGGACCTGTTATCCCCGTTTAAAGAAGAAAATCTCATTTCAGTAGGCCTTTAACTTTAACTTAACTGAGTGGAGGAGCATTGTGTTGCAAGTAGGATATTATATTTGGTTATGGAAATGTGAACAAATTTTATTTGCAGACAAAAATAAAAATAAACCATATAATACATAGTCCCTGCGATGAGGTGACGACTTGTCCAGGGTGTACTTCGCCTTCCGCCCGAATGCAGCTGAGATAGGCTCCAGCACCCCCGCGACCCTGAACGGGAAAAGCGGTAGGAGTGGATGGATGGATATAATAATTACAACTGTATTGTCTCCCACTGAACAGCAATATTTTCACGACAGTAGGGACATCGTTAAGGGGAACGAGACTTTTTATAATTTTACCGATCATTCACAAGCCCTATGTGTGACAAGCACACTCGTCTTTCTCTTTCCGTGCATTTTAAGTTGGGAGGAAAAAAAACTCTAGCAAGAGGCAGCTAATAGTAGAGGTAATGAGGATTTGATGTATTCGGCATACAAAGCGCTCTAAAAACTTCCAAAATGTTTTATAAACATGTTTTATGTATTTAATGTTGCACCGTAAAAGGCACATTCTTATTAACATTTTAATATTGAAGTATGTTGGTCATTTTAAGCCTTGCTTGAACTTTTTTGGTGGTGCTTTGACACAACAACTTTCATTAGTTCCATCAATACAAACTACCACTAATCATGAAGGACTTTATGAGCGCCAACCAGGACTACTTTTGGGATAAATGATGATCCAGGACCTCATATTTTTGATCCTGAATATACCAGGGTTTTGCAGCGCATTAAAAAGCATTCAATGTCATTAAATTAATTTTGTGAAAATGAAAGCCCATTCATCCATCCATTTCTACTGCTTATTCCCTTTGGGGTCGCGGGGGGTGCTGGTGCCTATCTCAGCTACAATCGGGCGGAAGGCAGAGAACACCCTGGACAAGTCGCTACCTCAAAATGAAAGCCTTAAATGGCATTAAAATTCATTAGATACGATGTCAAGGGGCATAAAAAAATGTTCAACTGTAGGACTCCACCGTTAGTCAATATAGTTTGTCTATCAATTAAACAATAAATAAATTAAAAAAATAACTTGGGGCGGCATAGCTCGGTTGGTAGCGTGGTCGTGCCAGCAACTTGAGGGTTGCAGGTTCAATTCCCGCTTGTGCCATCCTAGTTACTGCCGTTGTGTCCTTGGGCAAGACACTTTACCCACCTGCTCCCAGTGCCACCCACACTGGTTTAAATGTAACTTAGATATTGGGTGTCACTATGTAAAGAGCTTTGAGTCACTTGAGAAAAGCGCTATATAAATATAAATCACTTCACTTCACAACTTAATAACGTTGAAGTATTTGATAAATTGCTATGTTTGTCTGTGTGTTTCTTTTCCTCGCCTCTGGCTTTCGAATTTGGTACAAGAGGTCTAATAAGGGCTGAAAGTGGCCACTCTGTTGGTTGGCATAATTAAAGGGCTTTGCCATTCTTTGGTGAGTGTTAGCGTGTAGTCCTTATCTCTGGCACCATGTCATGATACAAAGGAATCTAAGCTTGTTTCATACATGACTCCTTTATTTCAGTCTTCTCCGGTTCAACACACATGAGCTAACTTGGCTAACATTAGCAGATCTGGTGACATGGGCACCTCACGTGATCTCGGATGGACAACAAAGACCACGGACCACAATTCTTAAATGAAATAGTTATTGTATCTTCCTGACACTTTATACATTACTTGCTGTCTATTGTACCCATTTTTAACATCTAACAGGGTTTAAAATACAATCTATTCACAATGTTTAAAGGGGAATATTATCACAATTTCTGAAGGGTTAGAACCGATAAAAATCAGTTCACAGTGGCTTATTTTATTTTTCAAAGTTTTTCTCAAAATTTTACCCATCACGCAATATCCCGAAAAACGGCTTCAAAGTGCCTAATTTTAACCGTCGTTATATCCACCCGTCCATTATACTGTGACATCACAGCGTGACCACACAGAAACAAACATGGCGGATAGCACTGAAAGGTATAGCGATATTAGCTCGATTTCAGACTCGGATTTCAACGCCGTAAGCGATTCAACAGAACACGCATGTATTGAAACGGATGGTTGGAGTGTGGAGGCAGGTACCGAAAACGAAATTAAAGAAGAAACAGAAGCTTTTGAGCCATATCACGACAGACAGCGGCACGGGAGGAAGCGTGGACGAATTCGGCGATCGCCTTCTAACCAACAATTGGTATGTGTTTGTTTGGCATTAAATGTGGGTGGAGGGAAAGGCTGGATGCGAATATAGTAGTTACAAATTAGGCATAATGAAGCAATATGTACATACAGCTAGCCTAAATAGCATGTTAGCATCGATTAGCTTGCAGTCATGCCGTGACCAAATATGTCTGATTAGCACTCCACATAAGTCAATAACATCAACAAAACTCACCTTTGCGATTTCGTTGACTTTATCGTTGGAAATGCATCTGCTTTGAGTGTCGCAGGATATCCACACATTCTTGCCATCTCTGTCATAGCATAGCTGTCGTCGGTAAAGTGTGCGGAACAAACGAGGGACTTTCGCATCTTTTGACCGCTGTTGCAACTTGAATCCGTCCCTGTTCGTGTTGTTACACCCTCCGACAACACACCGACCAGGCATGATGTCTCCAAGGTACCGGAAAACAGTCGAAAAAATGGAAAATAACAGAGCTGATTTGACTTGGTGTGTGTAATGTGTTTGAGAAAATGGCGGGTCGCTTCACGATGTGACGTCACGGGTGAAAGGTCATTGCTCCGGCAGGCGAACAATTGAAAGGCGTTTAAATCGCCAAATTCACCCTTTTAGAGTTTGGAAATCGGTTAAAAAAAACATATGGTCTTTTTTCTGCAACATCAAGGTATATATTGACGCTTACATAGGTCTGGTGATAATGTTCCCCTTTAATTGACTCAGCCTATTTCTAATGCATCTAAAAGGCTTTTTGACATTTTGGAATGGAATGACCTTTGTCGCTGCACAAGTACAACATTTTGTTTCCAACACAATCCCAATCAAGATTAGAAAAACGACATTGTCAAGGTTTACAGAACCGAAACATTGGTGGGTCGCCACTCAGCGGCCCGTAGAAGGTGGGAAAAAGGGTAGACGCTGGGGGAGGATGAGTATAATAGCAAAGCACATGCAGATTTTACAACATATAGCTCGAGACTTGCAATGAAGGGTAGGGGGGGGTGTAACCTGACTCTCGCCACACCCTTGTAGTTCGCTGAGCTCCATACAAAGGTCTGGGCTCGAAGGCATTGCAAACTCCTTCCAGATAGCAAAAAATAATGAACCAATCATGGTCGCCGGGCGGGATTTCATCGATGTGACCTAGTGTTAAAGCGACTGTTTGATTCAAACATCAATGGCAGCACGTTTGCTGACATTGATTCTGCTATTGCAACTGTTCTGTCGAATCTATCAACTTTTAAATCTTTAAAAGATGTACAGAGAACAGTTTTGAAGGCATTTATTGGTAGCAAGGATGTTTTTTGCTCTTCTTCCAACCAGATTTGGATTCCCTGCGTCTCTCTCATCAGCGTCAAGGGTTGATTTCGATGTGAGTGTTTGAAGTAGCACGTCATTCAAGGTAACAGCCAAGTGGTTTATCCAATCACATACAATTTTTTTTTTACATCTGCTATTGAGAACTCCCCGATCAATGTGTGGAGCTCAGCGAACTACAAGGATCGTCCAGCCCAAAGCTGACAGCCACTTGGGCACTGCTTCGTGTTCCAACATATACCACATGGGGTGAGTGCATGTGTCCATGGTTCAGAGTGTATTTTTGTTGTGTCTATAGGCCAGGAGTATTTCTCTGCAGGCGTTGGGAGCAAAGTTCCATCCCCAGGTGTTATTGGAAGAGGGAGGGATGTCAGAGTTGTTATCACTGTGATGTCCTTCAGTGGATGTTTTCAGAACAGCCCTCATCTGTTTAAAGCAGCGTCAAGGCCATTTAAGGGGGTGGACCTGAAGATAATGATTGTTGTTTTCCAAGCGAGCAGACATTTCAAAGTCTTGTCTGAGCTAGTCGTCTGTACTGGTTCTCAATTTGATACATTTTTGCATTTCGATAAGTCTTTTAGTGATGTTGTCCAACTTACGATTCTGTTCATAAATCGCCACACTCTGTGTACCTACAGCCCGACCCATTTATTCCAATGCAAATCAATCATCCATTCCCGAACACATGCATCATTTGCTTTCCTCGTATGATGTTCATGCATTATTCCATAAAACCTTTTTTTATCCTGATTTAAAAAATAAATGTATGGCTCAGTTTGTGGCTATTTTATGGCTTATTTTCAGAGGATGTGCATTTTTGCAGCATGTTTTTAAAGAGATACAATTTTAAATAAATATTTCTTCGTGTAATATATGGATCACCTTTTGGATGTTTAATTATAGGGCTTAAGTGCAGTTTCCCTTTTAATAATTTTGATTGAAAGTACATACAGTGTGATGATTCCCAGGCAAAACCTTTTAATAGGCGATTGTCTACAGCAGTAATCTCCAAACTACGGCCCGCGGGCCAGATCCGGCCCGCCAGAGTTTGAGATTTGTCCCGCTGGAAGTCTCAAGTAATTAAAAAAAACATTTTTTTTAATCGGTCCTTTCTAATCCATTTTCTACCACTTATTGCTTGTTACTCTCAGAGTCTCTTAGCCGTTCAGGCAAACCACATTTATATATATATATATATATATATATATATATATATATATATATATATATATATATATATATATATATATATATGTATATATATATATATTTATTAGGGGTGTGGGGAAAAAATCGATTCGAATACGAATTGCGATTCTCACGTTTTGCGATTCAGAATCGATTCTCATTTTTAAAAAAATCGATTAAAAAAAAAAAAAAGTTTATCAATCCAACAAAACAATACACAGCAATACCTTAATATTGCAATCCAATTCCAAAACCAAACCTGACCCAGCAACACTCAGAACTGCAATAAACAGAGCAATTGAGAGGAGACACAAACACAACACAGAACAAACCAAAAGTAGTGAAACAAAAATGAATATTATCAACAACAGTATCAATATTAGTTATAATTTCAGCATAACAGTGATTAAAAATCCCGATATGTAAATGGAGTATTGTTGGCGCTTTTATATACTTTTTCTATTAGCCACATTGTTAGACACCTGGTGTTAGTCTGTTTTTTATGATTCAGAGTGCACAAACATGAGAAATATTTTTGTTCTTAGTCATTAAAGATTGTGAATGATTTGCAAAACTTGAAATAAAAGTAAAGCTCACATTTACACTGCCATCATCTAATTTGTCAATGTATAATTTTTGTTATGATATTTACAATCTATTTTTCCAATTTAGTTTGACAAATAAAAAGTCAGTTAAATTAGAGATGCACAAACATCCAACTTGAGGTTGTTTATTGATATTCAGTCATCAATCAATCAAATGGTCTATATTTGTTTTTATATTGTTTTTATTGGTTTTATTCTTTGGCTTTTAACACTACGTGAGTTGTGTGGTCCTCTGTTGTCCTCTGTGTTTTTTATACACTTTGATTTCTATTTTACTGTTTTAATTGATTTTACCCTTTAAAATAGTTTTTAATCATATTTGTTTTTATATTGTTTTTATTGGTTTTATATATATATTTTTTTTACAATTGTTTTTAACACGGCTGTGCAGCTCTTTGGAAACGTTATTGTTGTTTAAATGTGCTATATAAATAAAGTGGATTGGATTGGATTGGATGTATTATATTCAATTGAAGTTACTGTAAAAATAAGAACACAAAGGAAAGTACATTAATATACGCATTGTCTCATAAGACTGAGCAAAGCTGAACTTTTTTAAGTCTTGTGTTTGTCATTTCGTGTCATGCAGACGTCTGTGAAGAACATCTTCTTAAGCAGCAGAAGTGGACCTTCAGGATGGAGCAGGAAAAAACACAGCCCCCTGCTATTACTCAAGAAGAGGAGGAGCCACATCCCACCCACATTAAAGAGGAAGATGAGGAGCTATTGCCGCACCTTTTTAAGGAGGAGGAGGAGGAAGAGGGGGAACACAACATCAGTCATAATGGAGATCATCTTGAAGGACTGGAGGAGGTTGATGTCCCCAAGATGCCATTGACTGTTGTCATTGTGAAGAGTGAAAATGATGAGGTCAAAAGTGAAAGTGAGGAGAAGAGAGAGGCGCAGCCTCCAAGCAGCAGCTCAATTCAACACATGACAACAGAAGCTGATGGCGACTACTGTGGAAGATCACGAGCAGACAAGCTCTTAGCTCCACTATCGGATAGTGATGACACAACGTCACATTCTCCTCACACTGATGATAAAATCTCTGAAGGGGGTACGACATGTCACACTGATAACACGCGCTTTGAATGTTCTTACTGTCGCAAAACGTATAATCATCGTCGTAATTTAAAAACACACATGAGAATACACACTGGTGAGAAACTTTTTTCCTGTTTAAGCTGTGGTAAAAGATTTACACAAAGTAATCATTTGGAAATACACATGAGAACACACACTGGGGAAAAACCTTTTATCTGTTCAGTCTGTGCTAAAAGCTTTACACGCAGTATTAATTTGAAAACACACATGACAACACACACGGGTGAAAAACCTTTTATCTGTTCAATCTGTAGTAAAGGTTTCGTTCGAAATACTGTTTTGAAAACACACATGAGAATACACACTGGAGAAAAACCTTTTATTTGCAAAATTTGTGCTAAAGGTTTTACACAAAATATTGATTTGAAAGGACACATTAGAACGCACACTGGCGAAAAACCTTTTGTCTGTTCAGTCTGTAGTAAAGGTTTTACAAAAAACACAAAATTGAAAACACACATGACAACACATACTGGTGAAAAACCTTTTGTCTGTTCAATCTGTGGTAAAGGTTTTGCAGGAAATTGGGTTTTGAAAATACACACGAAAACACACAGTGGAGAAAAACAGTTTATCTGTTCAATCTGTGGTAAAGGTTTCACACAAAAAAGTGACTTGAAAGTACACATGACAATACACACAGGTAAAAAACCTCTTTCATGTTCAATCTGTGCCAAAGGTTTTGTACGGAAAGGTCCGTTAAAAATACACATGAAAATACACACCAGTGAATAGGGATGGGAATCAAAAACCTGTTCATGTTCAGAACCAGTTCCCAGTGTATCAATTCCTTGGAATCACTTGCCATCGATTTTCGGGGTGGGGATGACCTCATCACGGGAAGTCCGTACGGCGTTGTGACGTCAGGCCTCAAGATGGTGATGACTGCTTGGAACAAACACTAACAGTTTCCAATAAAATGTTGTAACAGCGCTACTTGTAATAATTATAAGGTTGCTATTTCACCAAGAAAGCGAGTGAGCGATCATGCCCCTTTTCCCAGCTACGAGATAAAGACGTTTGCAACCTCATGGGAGATCAAGCTCACACTTTACATCCTCTGTTTTCCATCTTCTAATGGAATGGCTGACGGAGCCATAAAGACTGTCACACATGCACTGAAAAAAGCAGTGCAAACCGGCACTGACCCACATCTGTTGCTGTTATCGCTGAGGGACACACCCGTGACTGGACCGAGCATGACTGACAGTCGATGCCACAGCAGAATACAAAACCTGCAGCACCAACAGACACAACACTTCCATCATCGAGCAGAGTCTCTACCAGTGTTAACCGGAGGTCAGGGACGAAACTAAGGAAGAACGGGGACATATGAGGAAGATACATACAAGTTTGTTCAGTGATGCCAGCCAGGATGAACCTAGTGGACTTTAAGGTACACACTTCACAGACACCTGAGTCAGTTGACCCATCTGAAAAGGACTTTCCAATAAACATTACTCCTCTTGTGAGTATGGAATGTATGCCTGACAACCACATGAGAAGTGGCAGAGAGATCAGACTCCCTGCCAGGTTTAGGGACTATTTTCCTTGACTTATTATGTTCTTGATCCATGTGTCTCAAGCGTTTGCGGCTCCGTATAAAATAGTGTTGTCCTGATTGATACCAATATTATTTTGATACTTTTCGGTAATTTTCTAAATAAAGGGGACTAAAAATAATTGCATTGATGGCTTTATTTTAACAAAAAAAAATCTTAGGGTACATTAAACATATGTTTGTTATTGCAATTTAGTCCTTAAATAAAATGGTGAACATACAAGACGACTTGTCTTTTATCAGTAAGTAAGCAAACAAAGGCTCCTAATTTAGCTGCTGACATATGCGGTAACATATTGTGTCATTTTCCATTCTATTATTTGGTCAAAATTATTAAAGAAGAGTGGTAGAAAATGAATTATTAATCTACTTGTTTATTTACTGTTAATATCTATTTATTTTCTCTTTTAACATGTTCTATCTACACGTCTGTTAAAATGTCATAATCACTTATTCTTCTGTTGTTTGATACTTTACATTAGTTTTTGGATGATGCCACAAAATTGGTTATCCATCTGATACCAAGTTGTTACAAGATCATACATTGGTCATATTCAAATTCTTCATGTGTCCCGGGATGTATTTACTGAGTTTATAAACATAATATAAATAAAAAAAACGAAATATATGATGCCAAAAAATATCGACGTAATCATAGTACTATCGACAAGATACACTACCGTACCTGGTATCATTACATTGGATGTAATGAGGGCCGCACACAGAAAAAATTAAGAATGCTGGGGCCATTTTCATATTTTTCATTTTCAAACCATAACAAAATATATGGATTTGTTTTTTAATCCTTAGGGCTCCTGTAGAGCAGAGAGAGTCTCAGTCACTAAAATTTTAAAAATAAGTCAAATTATTATTTCTTTTTTTTATTTAATGTTTACAGTAAATCTCTATATCAACTTGAGGTTGATATAGAGTAAAACAAATAAGATTGTATGCCTTTTCTGTCAAAGACTACTTTTTTTTATAGTAAAACTGAAACATGCAGTATTTAGATAGATAGATATATAGTTCTTTATTGATTCCTTCAGGAGAGTTCCTTTATTTAGCAATTAAAGCCCTCAAAGATCAATAATGCAGGAAACCATTGATTTTATCCATCCATTTTCTACCACTTGTTCCCTTTTGGGGTCGCGGGGGGCGCCGGCGCCTATCTCAGTTACAATCGGGCGGAAGGCGGGGTACACCCTGGACAAGTCGCCACTTCATCGCAGGGCCAACACAGACAGACAGACAACATTCACACTCACATTCACACACTAGGGCCAATTTAGTGTCGCCAATCAACCTATCCCCAGGTGCATGTCTTTGGAAGTGGGAGGAAGCCGGAGTACTCGGAGGGAACTCACGCATTCACGGGGAGAACATGCAAACTCCACACAGAAAGATCCCAAGCCTGGATTTGAACCCAGGACTGCAGGACCTTCGTATTGTGAGGCAGACGCACTAACCCCTCTACCACCGTGAAGCCCCATTGATTTTAAATATTTAATATTTTTGAGTAATCACAGTGAAAAGTTTGATAAAATCCTACTAAATATATTGAGATCCGAAAGGTTCCCCACTGTATATGTGCTTTGCTGTGGACGTTTTTTTTCCCACTCCAGACTGGGCCCCGTTAGGAGCCCAGTCTAGATTGTATTTTTTTTTTTACTCATCCTTCCCCAGCATTTACCTTTTTCCCATCTTTTACGGGGGGGCTTATGGCGGCCCATCAGCGTTCTTGTTCTGTAACTCTGTACACTGTTTGTTTGTCTAATCTTGAACAGGTTTGTGCTGAAAACAAAGTTTTGTTGTACTTGTGCAATAACAATAAAGACCTATCCTATCCTATCCACTCATAAAGTGATGCATTTTTATTAGGTTTTTTTTAAAAACTTTTAACACTTAAATTTTAAGATCAACTTCCGATATATCTGTCGATTTTATGTTTGAACTATTATTTTGTTTGTTTTATGCTCTTTTGTCAAAACATTGCTGTTTTTATATGGCAACCATACAACATATGCAAAAATTTTTCCACATAAAACATTTTAAAGTGATCATTTTTAAGTAATAATTCACTATAACAGATTTATTTTCCTTTTTTTTTAACAATGGAAAAAACAGGAAATAAAGACAAAAGGGGAAAAACTTCCTGCATAGCAGCTTTGTGTCAACATTATCACTTTTTCTCATTAGATTTCACCTCATTACACTTTTTTAAAAAGTTTTATTTTTTATTTTTGCAATACTATTAATTTAGCAATTTTTGCAGAATGTGGGGCGGGCCGGTAAACGATTAGCTGCGGGCCGCAAATAGCCCCCGGGCCGCACTTTGGACACCCCTGCTGTGAGAGCATACTCAACTTCAAGATGCAACAGGTTTCATTTAGCGGTCATTTTTGCTCACTGCAAGTGTTGTGGGATTTTTTTCACAAGTTCCTCAATAAATTCACCAAGACGTCACCATGGAGTTTTTGGGTCTGTTTAGCTCAGGTGTGTTCAAAGTGAGGCCCGAGGGCCATTTGTGCCCCCCAGCTAATTTGTTAATGGCTCCCGGCCCATTCTAAAAAATACTATAATAAAAATTTAAAACATAAAAGAGTGTAATAAAAGATTAAACAGTGACATGTAACAAGAAAAAAGTTGCAATGTTGACACTAATAACACAAAGCTGCCATGCGGACTGTTATTGACCTGCTGAAGGCTCCAATTACTTCACTGGAACAATTACACTTTCAAATATTTTGGGGGAATAATATTGTATATTTTGTGCGAAACAAAGTTTTCTTTCACAAAAAGGGCATCAAACAAACAAAGTATGAAAAAAAATATAAAATATTATGATCACGAGATCTACAGACTTAAGCGTTAAAAGTAAAAAAAAGATATATATATCTATACATTCAAGGCTTATTTTCAACACTTATTCTTTTTTTATTGTTATGAATTATTGACCTATTTAGGGTTCCAGGTACTTCACGTCAAATATTCCACTTTAAAATGTTTTGGGGGGAAATGTTGCATTGTTTGTGTGTTTGCCATGTAAATAAGGGTTTTGACATAAAGTCCATAAACATGAAAAACAAAATTTAAAAAAATGTTATAACGACAGACAGACCTGAAGTTGATCTCGAGATTCAAGCGTTAAATGAAAAAAATAATAATTTATGACTTATTTCTAACATTTTTATGACTGAGACCCTTCCGGAGACCAGGGACCTTGCTTTTAAAAAAAAAAAATATATCAAATTGGCCCCTGCATACTTTGATTTTTCAGTCTGCGGCCCTCAGTGGAAAAAGTTTGGACACCCCTGATTTAGCTGATTGGAGAACTGACTTCAACAGCCAGTGTGTCAATACAGATCTTGCAAAATTACTTGTTCATATATAAAAAAAAACTCCACCTAAAGTAAATATATTTTTTTAAACTACGTTAAAAGTCATTCAAATATCCTTTAAAAAAAACCCCGTTTTTAATTGTTTATTATCTTATAGTGTTCTTTTCTCTGTTGTATTCTTCAATAATGCCCTCAGTTGTTTTGTTGTGTTTTTTATCCATCCATCTATAGAGGAACCAAGTCAACAGGAAGTGACGTGGGCTGTCACTCGCACATGCGCAGACTGATTGTGTAATCTGTCATCAATCGTCTTGTAAAAGGCAGGGGAGCAGTGTGGGTTTTAAGTTTGCGTTAATTCCTTCATTTTTACGTTTGTACCTTTTCGTTTAGGTGTGACAAACTAAACTATATATTTATTCTTCGTGTCAGGAGGAACTTAAGTTAGACTTGAAGCGTCTTAGGCGAACTTAACCTGCTACTTAGCTTAGCTTGTTAGCTGCTAACAAAAGACACCCGGAAGTTATCAACGCATCACTAAAGCAAAATGTTGAGAGTTTTGGTGAATTAGCGACTAACTGCGGCTGTGGAAGAAATATTTGTAGTGTTATAAAGAAAGATAGCAGAGTACGAGGGGGAATTTTCTCCAACAAAAGAGGAGAACGAGCGACAACGTCAACTACTGGACGCTGTTTTCAAGAAGCATCAAGTTGTGCTACACAGAACAGGTTTGTTTACTTCTTACTCTTACATCTTTACTAACTTTATGTTTCATCATTGCCATGAAAGAATAATTGGAACAACTTTACTGAGTGGAGGAGCATTGCAGTGGAATATGATAGTTGGTAATAGAAATTTAAACACATTTTTATTTGGAAACAAAAAAACAATACGATAAATTAGGGCTGGGCGATATATCGATACATACGATATATCGCGGGTTTGTCTGTAGCTGCGGGCATTACACTGCAAGCTCTTCTCACTCTTTGTTATCTTTGTTTTACGTCTCTCCTCACAGAGACGTAAAACAAGCGCACCTTCTTAGATACGTCACATACGTATACGCCCTCGCGGAGCAGAGAGGTAACGTTAGCTGTGGTGTGAGTGGTAATATGAGAGAAAGAAGGTGTGAATCTGGTAACAAATGAAGGAAGAAATAATTCCCAATAAAAGCAGCAGGGGGTCCATCGTCTGGCGGTGGTTTGGCTTCAAGTGGGAATATGTTGAACAGACAACTGTAATTTGTCAAGTGTGGGACAAAAGCGTTGCTACAAAAAGTAACATTACTGCTAATATGTAGCATCATTTGAAAAGTCACATGCTATAGAATGAAGAGTGCTTACTCCGCATGTCAACATCTCTGTTCGGTCCCACACCAACACAATGCCAAAGCAACCAGTTCCACATCAATACTGTATGAAAGAAATAGTCAACAACGGAAGGATAAAACATCCGCAAGAACCTACCACATAGCAAAGGACATACACTATTGGATTTCCTATGATGCAGCTCATTTTTTTTTGACAGTTATTGAAATATCTTGTGTGACATCATGCACAAAAGTGCACTTTATTTGTTTCAAACTATTGTAGTGGCGTTCTGTACAAAAAGTACACTTTACTTTAGTGTTTATTTGATATGTCATCTTAGTGACATCATGCACAAAAGTGCACTAATAGCTTGTTTTAAATGTCTCTGACAATCTTGCACTTTCTGTATTGAAATGACATGAATGTTTGTGCCACTGCTTAATAATTGTTTAATAAATACAGTTGTGATTTCCCTCTCTGCATGAAATTTTAAAATGAGCATATATTAATGCAGTATGAACAAGAATGTTTTAATGTAGATGCATAGAATCATCATACTGCTGTGATTATATGCATCAAGTGTTCATTCAATGCTAAGGCAAAATATCGAGATATAATAATAATAACTTAGATTTATATCGCGCTTTTCTAGACACTCAAAGCGCTCACAGAGAAGTGAGACTCAACATTCATTCACACCTGGTGGTGGTAAGCTACTTCAGTAGCCACAGCTGCCCTGGGGTATACTGACGTCTATTGTCGTGTATTGTGATATGGCCTTTAAAAATATGGAGATATTAATAAAAAGCCATATTGCCCAGCCCTAGATAGATAGTACTTTATTGATTCCTTCAGGAGAGTTCCTTCTGGAAAACAATGGACACATGCAAACACACACACACCCTAGTTGGGGTGTGTGTTTTTGCATGTGTCCATTGTTCAGGGTGTTCTGTTGTTGTGTCTATAGGCCTGGAGTCTCTCTCTACAGGCCTTGGGAGTAAAGTTCAACTCCCATGTGTTATTGGAGGAGGGAGGGATGTCAGAGCAGCTATCACTGTGGTGTCCTTCAGTGGATGTTTCAGAACAGCCTTGGTCTGTTTAGAGCAGCGTCAAGGCCATTTGAGGGAGTGGAATCGTAAATAAGGATTGTTGTTTTCAAAGCGAGCAGACATTTCAATGACTTGTCCGATCCAATCGTCTGTACTGGCTCTCAATTTGATACATTTGTGCACTTTAATAAGCCTTGAGAAATCGCCACAGTCTATGTTCCTACAGCCTGACCCATGTATTCTAAAGCAAATCAATCATCCAGTTCCGAACACATGTATAATTTGCATTCTCAGTAAGATGTACATTTATTATACCATAAAACCTTTAAAAAAAAATAAAAATGTATCCCTCTCTTTGTGGCTATTTTAAGGCCTACTGAAATGAGATTTTCTTATTTAAACGGGGATAGCAGGTCCATTCTATGTGTCATACTTGATCATTTCGCGATATTGCCATATTTTTGCTGAAAGGATTTAGTAGAGAACATCGACATAAAGTTTGCAACTTTTGGTCGCTAATAAAAAAGCCTTGCCTGTACCGGAAGTAGCAGACGATGTGCGTCTGACCTCACGGGTTGTGGAGCTCCTCACATACTCACATTGATTACAATCATGGGCACCAGCAGCGAGAGCGATTCGGACCGAGAAAGCGACGATTTCCCCATTAATTTGAGTGAGGATGAAAAATTTGTGGATGAGGATAGTGAGAGTGAAGGACTAGAAAAACAACAAAAAAATGGCAAGGGCAGTGGGAACGATTCAGATGTAATTAGACACGTTTACTAGGATAATTCTGGGAAATCACTTATCTGCTTATTGTGTTACTAGTGTTTTAGTGAGATTATATGGTACCTGAAAGTCGGAGGGGTGTGGCCACGGGTGGGGTGACCGCCAGTGTCTCCGGTGGGAGGAGGCAAGAGAGTCCGCAGCTGCAGGAGGACGCAAGCTCCGCTCATGTCTACGGTAAGAGCCGACTTATTACCACAATTTTCTCACCGAAACCTGCCGGTTGACATGTGGTCGGGAACCATGTTCGCTTGACCGCTCTGTTCCATAGTAAAGCTTCACCTTCAGGAATATAAACAAGGAAACACCAGCTGTGTTGCTAAAGGCAGCAGCAATACACCGCTTCTCACCTACATCTTTCTACTTTGACTTCTCCATTATTAATTGAACAAATTGCAAAAGATTCAGCAACACAGATGTCCAGAATACTGTGTAATTATGCGATTAAAGCAGACTACTTATAGCTTGGATCAGGCTGGAAAAAAATGTCCGCTTCAACCCGAGACGTCAAACGCACGCGACGTTTTCAACAGGATACCTCGCGGGAAATTTAAAATTGCCATTTAGTAAACTAAAAAGGCCGTATTGGCATGGTTGCAATGTTAATAATTCATCATTGATATATAAACTATCCGACTGTGTGGTCGGTAGTAGTGGGTTTCAGCTGGCCTTTAAAGGTGCCATATGTAGTAATGTGGCCAGAAATGGTACTGCAATCACGGTCAAAATTCTGTAGTCCCCTCCCACTCTCCATGACTGAGGTTGCCAGATATGCAGCCAAATCCTGAACCCTACTCCAAGGAACTTCAAATGGTGATCGACGAGTCCTATGCTGTAGGTTTCTCTTTTTTATACTTCTTGCAAAATGGTTTACTAAGTAATTATGCCATATTTTACTGATGTCGATTGGCCAAATGTGTTTGTAAAGTTACGCAGCAATATATTTTCCGGGACAGATTGTTGCTAAATGTCTAGTTTGACCGCACGGACCAACATCGAAATAATTATACATAATGATATAGATAGAAAGATAGTACTTTATTGATTACTTCAGGAGAGTTCCCTCAGGAAAAAAAAAATACATATTATATATTGCATAGACCTACTTTGATGGCAAGCCAAGACCAACAGTAAAATCACCGCCACATTTCGTTCAGCATAACCCCATGTTGCATCCAACCTGACGCACTGCATTCTCCTCCATGTACGCACATCACCGTCTTTCAGTGCAGAGTGCAAGTCTATGAGCCAACCCACGTTACACAAAAACCACGTTACCCATAATTCATATAGTCTACTACCATGTTAATACACAAAGTAGAAAGTCATTGCATGTAATGTATTATATTGTGCCAAGCTAATACCACCCCATATGTGCCCGATGCACATACAGTACCAGAAACCGCAATTAGCCGTGCTAATGTTGGAACGCATTTCCTCAGTGTATCAGCATATTGAGAATGAAATAGGCATTAACATTACCCATATACACATAGGTTTTATTGGTTGAAAATAAATTTACTTGGATGACACATCGACATTTCCCCTGTTAGCCTACATGTCGATGTGTCATTGACCGGGCTACAATGCTAAGTTAGCATTACACTAGTGTGATTGTGCTTCGCTTTTAAGCATTTGTTGCAACAACGTACTAGCTTTGTTAAACAAAATCCTAGACTGTATTGGACGATATAGTTTACATACAAAATGTCCATTTCCATTTATTACAAGTAATAAGAAAGCGTAAATGCCTGACTTACCAATCAAGGAGGAAATTAGCAAGTTTGGCTTCAGATGAAAAATATCTTCTGCGCCTTCAATCGTCTCCATCTTTCAAAGGCATCCCCGATACAAATCCTCGTTTTGTTCCTGGCTTCGTCATGCTTTGTTACATGATATTTATAATCTATTTTTCCAATTTAGTTTCACAATTAAAAAGTTAGTTAAATTACAGATGAACACAAGTCCAACTTGAGGTTGTTTATTTATATTCAATCATCAAATCAATCAATCAAAGTTTACTTATATAGCCCTTGATTGCATATTTCTCAAAGGGCTTAAAGAGTTAGACTTCTTTTTTATTGTCATTCAAATTTGAACTTTACAGTACAAATAACAACAAAATTTCGTTGCACTAGCTCATGGTAGTGCAGGATAAAAAAAAACAATAATGTGCAGATATAAATAAATAGAATAGTGTACAGATAAATATATTACACTGTTGCATATGCATCCAGGTTTATGGATGTATGTTATATTGTCTTCTTATTCCAGCGAGTTAATCCATTTTGGGGGGAATTGAGGGGATCGTTATGATGGAATCAAGAGTCTTATGGCCTGAGGGAAGAAGCTGTTACAGAACCTGGAGGTTCTGCTGCGGAACCTCTTCCTAGAGTCCAGCAGTGAAAACAGTTTGTGGGGGTGGAAGGAGTCTTTGCAGATTTTCTGAGCCCTGGTCAGGCAGCGGCTTTTTGCGATCTCCTGGATAGGAGGAAGAGGAGTCCTGATAATCTTCCTCACCACTCTCTGAAGAGACTTCCAGTCTGAGGCATTGCAGGCTCTAAGCCCTTTGAGACATATGCAATCAAGGGCTATTTAAGTAAACTTTGATTGATGATTGAATATCAATAAACAACCTCAAGTTGGACTGCTGCACAAGCCACAACAATATTCAAATTAAGTTGCTAGAAAACTAAGAACACAAAGGAAAGTACATTAATATCCATATTGTCTCATAAGTCTGAGCAAAGCTGGACTTTTCTAAATCTTGTGTTTGTCTTTTTGTGTCCCTCAGACGTCTGTGAAGAACATCTTCCTCCTGAGCAGCAGAAGTGGACCTCCAGGATGGAGCAGGAAAAACCACAGCACCCCCACATTACTCAGGAAGAGGAAGAGCCACACCCCACCCGCATTAAAGAGGAAAATGAGGAGCTTCAGCCCCCCCTCTTTAAGGAGGAAGACGAGGAACACTGCATCAGTCAGAATGGAGATCATCTTGAAGGACTGGAGGAAGTTGATGTCCCCAAGATGCCATTGACTCTTGTCATTGTGAAGAGTGAAGATGATGAGGTCAAAAGTGAAAGTGAGGAGAAGAGAGAGGTGGAGCCTCCAAGCAGCAACTCAATTCAACACATGACAACAGAAGCTGATGGAGACCACTGTGGAGGATCACAAGCAGACAAGCTCTTAGCTCCACTATCAGATAGTGATGACATGACGTCAGACTCTCCTGACACCGATGATAAAATCTCTAAAGCAGAGACGACGTGTCAGACCGACAACACACGCTTTAAATGTTCTTACTGTCGCAAAACTTTTAATCACCGTCGCAATTTCAAAACACACATGAGAATACACACTGGTGAGAAGCCCTTTTCCTGTTTAAGCTGCGGTAAAAGCTATACACAAAATAATAGTTTGAAAATACACATGAGAACACACACCGGAGAAAAACCTTTTATCTGTTCAGTCTGTGCTAAAAGTTTTGCACACAATATTAATTTGAAAACACACATGAAAACACACACTGGTGAAAAACCTTTTATCTGTTCAATCTGTGGTAAAGGTTTTGTTCGAAACAGGGATTTGAAAACACACATGAGAACACACACTGGCGAAAAGCCTTTTGTCTGTTCAGTCTGTAGTAAATGCTTTACAAAAAATACGAATCTGAAAACCCACATGACAACCCACACTGTTGAAAAACCTTTTCTCTGTTCAATCTGTGGTAAAGGTTTTTCAGGAAATTGGGTTTTGAAAATACACATGAGAACGCACACTGGAGAAAAACCTTTTATCTGTTCAGTCTGTGCTAAAAGTTTTACACACAATAATAATTTGAAAACACACATGACAACACACACTGGAGAAAAACCTTTTATCTGTTCAATCTGTGGTAAAGGTTTCGGTCGAAATAGTGATATGAAAACACATATGAGAACACACACTGGCGAAAAACCTTTTGTCTGTTCAGTCTGTAGTAAAAGTTTTACAAAAAATACAATTTTGAAAACACACATGACAACACATACCGGTGAAAAACTTTTTGTCTGTTCAATCTGTGGTAAAAGTTTCGCAGAAAATTGGGTTTTGAAAATACATATGAAAACACACAGTGGAGAAAAAATGTTTATCTGTTCAATTTGTGGTAAAGGTTTCACACAAAATAGTGATATGAAAGTACACATGACAATACACACAAGTAAAAAACCTTTTTCATGTTCAATCTGTGCTAAAAGTTTTATACGGAAAGACCCTTTAAAAATACACATGAAAATACACACCAGTGAATAGGGATGGCAATCGAAAACCTGTTCTTGTCAGAACTGGTTCCTAGTACATCAATTCCTTGGAATCGCTTGCCATCTTTTTTTCTGGTTGGGGGTGATGTCATTACGCAAAGTGCGTACGGCGTAGTGACGTCAGGCCTCAAGACGGTGATGCCTGGTTTGAGCAAACACTAACATTTTACGAGAAAAGAGTGTGACTGCGCTACTTGCAACTATTATAAGGCTGCTATTTCATCAAGAGAGCGAGTGAGCGATCATGCCCCTTTTCCCAGCTATGAGATGAAGACGTTTGCAACCTCATAGGAGGTCAAGCTCACACTTTACATCCTCTGTTTTCCATCTTCTAATGGAATGGCTGAGCGAGCCATAAAAAATGTCAAACATGCATTGAAATAAGCAATGCAGAATGACCCACATCTGGTGCTGTTGTCGCTGAGGGACACACCCGTGACTGGACTGAGCATTTCATCTGCACAAATGTTAATGGGCAGAGGACTCTGCCCATTTGTCAGTTGTCATCCATCAGAGAAAGGAACCATGCTCCTACAGGGACAAAACTAAGGAAGAACGGGGACATCTGAGGAAGATACATGCAAGTTTGTTCACTGATGCCCGCCAGGATGAACCTAGTGGACTTTAATACATACTTCACAGACATCTGAGTCAGTTGATCCACCAGAACGGGACTCCAATAAACATTACTCCTCTTGTGAGTATGGAATGTATGCCTGACAACCACATGAGATTTGGCAGAGAGATCAGACCCCCTGCCAGGTTTAGGGACTATTTTCCTTGACTCTTTATGTTCTTGATCCATGTGTCTTAAGCTTTTTCGACTCTGTATACAACCGAAAGAGAGGGGATCCAGAGTAAAGTATGCACCGTATATCAATGCTTTATTTATCCATCCATCTATCAATTTTCTACCGCTTATTCCCTTTTGGGATCGCGGGGGGCGCTTGTGCCTATCTCAGCTATAATCGGGCTGAAGGAAAGTCGCCCCCTCATCACATGCTTTATTTAATTGATTATATTTGCATATTGATGATAAAACTAAACAAATAAGATTTGAGGTAATCAAAAGATGTCACTTGTTCATTCTATAGTCAGATTAAAAGCAGATGTGTTTGGTGTTCATACGCTATATTGAAAGTGTTTGGTAAACAGGTCAAAAACTGTTGAATCTATTGTGGAAAAGAGGGATGTGGGGCATTAGAGCGATATGTCAGTGCTCTATTAGATTAGACCAGGGGTCCAAGAACTTTTTGAGTCGGGGGAGGCATTGGGTTGAAAAGAATTTGGCCGGGGGCCGGGCTCTTTTTAGATAGATAGTACTATCGATGGGTAAAGCATTTTTAGATAATACAATATTTGCCTGAGCGGGGCGGAGACACCAAGAGTAACAAGTGTTAGAAAATGGATTAGAAAGGACAGATTTAAAAAAAAAAAAAAAAAAAATATATATATATATATATATATATATATATATATGTATATATATATATATATATATATATATACATATATATATAAATATATATATATATATATATATGTATATATATATATATATGTATATATATATATACATATATATATATATATATATATATATATATATATATATATATATATATATATATATATATATATACATACATATATATATATATATAAATTTTCCCTCCAATTTTTCATATGTGTGAGCAAACGCCAAAACTCCTTGAGCATTCAGTGGCGCACATGTGAGCAACGGCAGACGTGCACACTGTCATGCGCTTATCTTTTTATCCGATTTTGTGTGCGGCCTAAATTTGCCGTGTGCAGAGGACGTGTGAGCAGTGTGCAATTGCACAGCTGCGTATATATACACACACACACACATATATATATATATATATATATATATATATATATATATATATATATATATATATATATATATATATATACACAGGGACGTGCACACGATTATAGCGGGGGATGGGCTCAAAGTCAGTAAAGGGCAGGAAATATTTTTTTGGTCCTTTACACAATATGGAAATTAATGTAAAATTAAATTTGCTAATAGGAAGCCAACTACTTAGCTGTGTGTCCTTTGTAGGTAAAAGTGATTGCCATTTCTTTTGTGTCAACAAATTATTGTCATAATGAGTTAATTCACATTATCATAGGCTTGGAAGACATAAAAAGCAACAAAACACTGGTTTATTATTAGGCTATTTATTTTTAAAGATAAGCACTTTAATATTGAACATTAAAGAGTGCAACATGAACTTCGAAAAAAAAAAAAAAAAAATAAATACCCAAATGGAAAAAAACTTCAATGTGAAAATCTGTCCTTCTTCCCTTAACTTGATGAAAACCCCATCAAGTTGTAACTTATGGTCTTTCTCACTTAATGCTCAGACTAAACAACTGAAACGCAATACAACTTTATATGTAAAGCTCTATTGCGAGAGAAATGTGATCCGCTGTAAACACAGTGGATTTTATTTTGAAAAATAACCCCGTGTTTTATTTTGTACACTACTTCCTGTCCCCCACGATCCGCTCTGCTCTGTGCGGAGTTGATGTGCCGTGCTCAATTGATGCGCTGTGCTCCGACGTCCGGCAAAAACAGAAGCTGACACATTGAATAATAGAATAATACAGAGTTTTTCTGAAATATTACCCACATTAGATGCTGAATAAGTGGACGGGGACTAGACCATAACTCACAGGTTCAAGTTGCTCCACCGTCACGTCTCCACAGGCCGCATTTGGCTCTCTATCCTCTTTCTCACTCACTCACTCGCCCTCTCTCTCTCTCTAGCGGAAGCGCAGGCTCAAACAACCCGGTATTACAAGAAAACGTGGAGTTTTTGTACCGCTGTTTTTTTTTTTATTTTATTTTTTTTAACATCCCTAACAGGAATTTATGAATGTTGTTTAAAGAAAAACAAACAAACAAAAAAAAACACACACACACACACACACAGGCAGAGGGCACTTTATAAGACGAGGCAAAAAAGGGCAGGGGCTCAAGCACCCATAGGGCCCTATGTGTGCACGTGTCAGTATATATATATATATATATATATATATATATATATATATATATATTAATGGGACCACTGGATTAGACTGTCATTGTAATTACTACTGAAGGCACTAGGGGTCATGACATTGTCATTTAGGATTCGATGTTTGATGTCTACAGTAAAAACATTGAACTCTTTCCTCTGCCTCGTCTCGTGTGTTTATGATATGAACCCACAGTGTTGCCGTAAGAACATACTAGACTTCAAGATGCACCATCTAGCGGTCGATTTTGCTCACTGCAGGTTTCGCCGAATGCATGGTTGTCTCCAGGCAACATTTTTTTCCACTAATCCCCAAGTAAATTCACCAAGACGTCACCGTGGAGTTTTTTTTTTTGTCTATTTAGCTGATTAGAGAGCTGACTTCAGAAGCCAGTGTGTCTATGACAGATCTTGCAAATGACTTGTTCATTTCGAAAAAAAACTCCACCTGAAATATTTAATTTTAAAAACGATTTAAGATTTCGTTCAAATTCTTTAATTATTTTATTCTCTTGTGTGTCCACTCTGTTATATATACTTTTATATTTCCCCCATTTTTGTGCAGTGATTTCGTTGATTTTTTTTTCCATCCATCCATCCATTTCCTACCGCTTGTCCCTCTCTGTGTCGCAGGAGGTGGCTGGGGGTCCAATCCCAGCTGCATTCGGGCGGAAGGCGGGGGACACACTGGATAAGTCGTGTTGTTTTTTTGTGACATGTATTGTTTCCATCCATCTATTTTATACCGCTTTTCCCTTTCGGGGTCGCGAGGTATGCTGGAGCCTATCTCAGATGCATTCGGGCAGTAGGCGTTTGTGCACGCAAATACATTCCGCAAAAGGAACCAAGTCAACGGGAAGTGACGTAATCTATCCCTTGCACATGCGCAGACTGATAGTGTTCGATCAAACGTCTTGTAGAAGGCAGGGGAGCAATGTGGGTTTTAAGTTTGGGTTAATTCCTTCAGTTTTACATTTCTAACTATTCGTTTAGGTGTGACAAACTAAACTTTATATGTATTCTTCGTGTCAGGATGAACTCAAGTCAGACTTGAAGCGTCTTAGGCGAACTTAACCTGCTACTTAGCTTAGCTTGTTAGCTGCAAACAAAATACACCCGGAAGTTATCAACACATCGCTAAAGTAAAAATGTTGAGCGTGTTGGTGAATTAGCGACTAACTGCGGCTGTGGAAAATGTATTTGTGGTGTTATAAAGAAAGATAGCAGAGTACGAGGGGGGACTTTCTTCAACAAAAGAAGAGAACGAGCGACAACGTCAACTACTGGACGCTGTTTTCAAGAAGCATCAAGTTGTGTTGCACAGAACAGGTTTGTTTACTTCTTACTCTCACATCTTTACTAACTTTATGTTTCATCACTGACATGGAAGAATAATTGAAATAACTTTACTGAGTGGAGGAGCATTGTAGTTAAAGTAGGATAGTATAGTTGGTTCTAGAAATGTACAAACCCCTTTTCCATATGAGTTGGGAAGTTGTGTTAGATGTAAATATAAACGGAATGCAATGATTTGCAAATCCTTTTCAACCCATATTCAATTAAACGCACTACCAAGACAAGATATTTGATGTTCAAACACATAAACTTTATTTTTTTTGCAAATAATAATTAACTTAGAATTTCATGGTTGCAACATGTGCCAAAGTAGTAGGGAAAGTGCATGTTCACCACTGTGTTACATCACTTTTTCTTTTAACAACACTCAATAAACTTTTGGGAACTCCATCCATCCATCCATTTTCTACCGCTTATTCCCTTTCGGGGTCGCGGGGGGCGCTGGCGCCTATCTCAGCTACAATCGGGCGGAAGGCAGGGTACACCCTGGACAAGTCGCCACCTCATCGCAGGGCACTTTTGGGAACTGAGGAAACTAATTTTTTAAGCTTTGAAAGTGGAATTATTTACCATTTACCATTCTTGCTTGATGTAGATCTTTAGTCGTTCAACAGTCCGGGGTCTCCGCTGTCGTATTTTACGCTTCATAATGCGCCACACATTTTCGATGGGAGACAGGTCTGGACTGCAGGCGGGCCAGGAAAGTACCCACACTCTTTTACTACAAAGCCACGCTGTTGTAACACGTGGCTTGGTATTGTTTTGCTGAAATAAGCAGGGGCATCCATGATTAAGTTGCTTGGATGACAACATATGTTGCTCCAAAACCTGTATGGACCATTCAGCATTAATGGTGCCCTCACAGATGTCTGAGTTTCCATGCCTTGGGCACTAATACACCCTCATACCATCACAGATGCTGGCTTTTGAACTTTGCACCTAAAACAATCCGGTTGGTTATTTTCCTCTTTGTTCCGGAGGACACCACGTCCACAGTTTCCAAATATAATTTGAAATGTGACTCGTCAGACCACAGAACACTTTTCCACTTTGCATCAGTCCATCTTAGATGAGCTTGGGCCCAGCGAAGCCGGCGGCGTTCCTGGGTGTTGTTGATAAATGGCTTTCGCTTTGCATAGTAGAGTTTTAACTTGCACTTACAGATGTAACGACCAACTGTAGTTACTGACAGTGGTTTTATGAAGTGTTCCTGAGCCCATGTTGTGATATCCTTTACACACTGATGTCGGGTTTTTGATACAGTGCCGCCTGAGAGATCAAAGGTCCGTAATATCATCGCTTACGTTCAGTGATTTCTCCAGATTCTCTGAACCTTTTGATGATTTTACGGACCGTAGATGGTAAAATCCCTAAATTCCTTGCAATAGCTCGTTGAGAAATGTTGTTCTAAAACTGTTCGACAATTTGCTTACAAATTGGTGACCCTCACCCCATCCTTGTTTGTGAATTACTTAGCATTCCATGGAAGCTGCTTTTATGCCCAATCATGGCATCCACCTGTTCCCAATTAGCCTGCACACCTGTGGGATGTTCCAAATAAGTGTTTGATGAGCATTCTTCAACTTTATCAGTATTTATTGCCACCTTTCCCAACTTCTTTGTCACGTGTTGCTGGCATCAAATTCTAAAGTAAATGATTATTTGAAAAAAAAAAGTTAATCAGTTTTAACATCAAATATGTTGTCTTTGTAGCATATTCAACTGAATATGGGTTGAAAATGATTTGCAAATCATTGCCGCGACCCCAAAAGGGAATAAGCGGTAGATAATGGATGGATGGATGTATTCCGTTTATATTTACATCCAACACAATTTCCCAACTTATATGGAAACGGGGTTTTTAAACATGTTTTTATTTGTAGATAACAACAACAAAAATAAACTGTATGATAAATATACTGAACTGCAATTTACTCAGGAGAACAGGGCAATAGTCAAGGGGCTATTGCACTTTTTTTTTTTTTTTTTTTACGATTTATTATACCTATCATCCACAAGCCCTATGTGAGACAAGAACACACATGTATTTCTCTTTTGTGCATTCAAAGTTTGGAGGGGAAACACTCTAGCAAGAGGCAGCTAATAGTTAAGGTAATGGGGATTTGATGTATTCTGCACACAAAGCGCTCTCAAAACTTCCTGATATGTTTTATATACATGCCGTATATATTTAATGTAGCACCGTAAAAGGCACATTCATATTAACATGTATGTTGGTCATTTTAAGCATTGCTTGAACTTTGGGGGGGGGTGTTCTTTGAGTTTACAGAGAACATATCACTCAAAATTGGCCCTAGTGTGTGAATGTGACTGTGAATGTTGTCTATCTATCTGTGTTGGCCCTGCGATGAGTTGGTAACTTGTCCAGGGTGTACTCCGCCTTCTGCCTGAATGCAGCTGAGATAGGCTCCAGCACCCTCTGCGACCCTGAAAGGGACAAGCGGTAGAAAATGGATAGATAACAACATAATAACAACAAAGGTGCCATATATAGAGCAGCACGGTGGAGGAAGGGTTAGTGCGTCTGCCTCACAATACGAAGTTACTGAGTAGTCCTGGGTTGAATCCCGGGCTCGGGATATTTCTGTTTGCAGTTTGCATGTTCTCCCCGTGAATGCGTGGGTTCCCTCCGGGCACTCCGGCTTCCTCCCACTTCCAAAGACATGCACCTGGGGATAGGTTGATTGGCAACACTAAATTGGTCCTAGTGTGTGAATGTGAGTGTGAATGTTGTCTGTCTATCTGTGTTGGCCCTGCGATGAGGTGGCGACTTGTCCGAGTGTACACCGCCTTCCGCCTGATTGTAGCTGAGATAGGCTCCAGCAACCCCGAAGGGAATAAGCGGTAGAAAAAGGATGGGTGCCATATATAGTAATGTGGCCAGAAATGGTACTGCAATCGCGGTCAGAAAGATGTGTGTTCATAGTCATGAAAGATTGTGAATAATTGGCATAAATTGAAAGAAAAGTGCAGTTCCCCTTTACACTGTCGTCATTTTCGAAACATAAAACCAGAGAAGTTGGCACATTGTGTAATTTGTAAATAAAAACAGAATACAATGATTTGCAAATCCTCTTCAACTCATATTCAATTGAATATGAGACAAGGTATTTATTATTCGAACTGAGTTTTTTTTTTTTTTTGCAAACAATCGTTAACTTAGAATTGAATGACAGCAACACATTGCAAAACAGTTGGCACAGGAGCAATTTTAACACTGTGTTACATGGCCTTTCCTTTTAAAAACACTCAGTTAACATTTGGGAACTGAGAAGACCAACTTTTGAAGCTTTTCCGGTGGAATGATTTCCCATTCTTGTTTGATGTACAGCTTAAGTTGTTCAACAGTCCGGGGTCTCCGTTGTGTTATTTTAGGCTCTTTATTGCGCCACACATTTTCAAGGTCTGGACTACAGGCAGGCCAGACTAGTACCCGCACTCTTTTACTATGAAGCCATGCTGCTGTAACACATTGCTTGGCATTGTCTTGCTGAAATAAGCAGGGGCGTCCATGGTAACGTTGCTTGGATGGTACAAAACCTCTATGTACCTTTCAGCATTAATGGTGCCTTTATAGATGTGTAAGTTTCCCATTCCTTGGGCACCAAATCATCACCATTGAAACACAGATGCTGGCTTTTGAACTTTGAACCTAAACTTTGAACTTACTGTAAATTTGTGTTCTTGGTAAAACCAAGAACACAAAGGAAAGTACTTTAATATACACATTGTCTCATGTGACTGAGCAAAGCTGGACTTTTCTATGTCTTGATTTTGTCTTTTCATGTCCCACAGATATCTGTGAAGAAAATTTTCTCCCTGAGCAGCAGAAGTGGACCTCCAAGATGGAGCAGGAAAAACCACAGCGCCCCAATATTACTCAGGAAGAGGAGGAACCACAGCCCACCCACATTAAAGAGGAAGATGAGGAGCTACAGTGCCCCTTCTTGAAAGAGGAAGAAGAGGAACACAGCATCAGTCATAATGGAGATCATTTTGAAGGACTGAAGGAGGTTGATGACCCCAAGATGCCAATGAATGTTGTCATTGTGAAGAATGAAGATGATGAGGTCAAAAGTGAAAGTGAGAAGAAGAGGGAGGTGGAGCCTCCAAGCAGCAGCTCAACTCAACACATGACAACAGAAGCTGATGGAGACCACTGTGGAGGATCACAAGCAGACAAGCTCTTAGCTCCACTATCAGATAGTGATGACATGACGTCACACTCTCCTGACACTGATGATGATACAACATGTCACACTGACAACACACACTTTGAATGTTCTCACTGTGGCAAAACTTTTAGTTACCGTCGCAATATGAAAACACACATGAAAACGCACACTGGTGAAAAACCCTTTTCTTGTTCAAGCTGTGGTAAAGGTTTTGGACGAAATTGGGTTTTGAAAAAACACATGAGAACACACACTGGTGAGAAACCTTTTATCTGTTCAATCTGTGCCAAGGGTTTCACACAAAATAGTGATTTGAAAGTACACATGAGAACACACACAGGGGAAAAACCTTTTGTCTGTTCAATCTGTAGTAAAGGTTTTACAGAACATACACAGTTGAAAAGACACTTGACAACACACACTGGTGAAAAGCCTTTTATCTGTTCAATCTGCGGTAAAGGTTTCACCCAAAATAATGATATGAAAGCACACATGAGAACACACACTGGCGAAAAACCTTTTATCTGCTCAATCTGTAGTAAAGGTTATACAAAAAGTACACCGTTGAACAGACACATGAGAACACACACTGGCGAAAAACCTTTTGTCTGTTCAATCTGTGGTAAAGGTTTTCCAGGAAATTGGGTTTTGAAAATACACATGAGAACACATACTGGAGAAAAACATTTTATCTGTTCAATCTGTAGTAAAGGTTTCACACAAAATTGTGATTTGAAAGTACACATGACTATACACACGGGTAAAAAACCCTTTTCATGTTCAATCTGTGCTAAAGGTTTCTTACGAAAAGATCGGTTAAAACTACACATGAAAATACACACCAATGAATAGGGATTGGAAGTGAAAACCTGTTCCTGTTCAGAACCGGTTCCCAGTGTATCAATCCCGTGGAATCGTTTGCCATCGAGGATGACAGATCTCAGGATGGCATTGCCTGGTTGGAACGAACACTAACGTTTTACGAGAAAAGATTGTAACATTGGTTCTTGAAATAATTGTAAGGCCGCAATTTCATCAAGACTAGGACATCCGAGCAATACGTTGAAACATTTGAACACACGGAATACAATAATTTTGAAGGAAAGCTGCATTTTTGAACCACTACTACCTAATCCCAGGCAGCAGTAACGCTAGCAGGTTATCAGATATAAACTAAAAACCTCCTTTCATGCCAGGGCTATTATTTGTTAAATTGAAATGAATTCCTTCTCATTTCGATGAGCATGACAAGAGACAAATTCTGACTGGCTCCGAGGCAGACAGTACTCTCCCCAGTTCATGTCTGCCACTAGATGAATGTCAATGAGCAGCGACTAAATTTGTGGTCTATATTTGCTGGTGTCGACGCGCTTAATTTGTAATTGTAGTCGAAGAAGAGTTGCGTGTATCCTCCCACCATCGTTACATTAAACAGGTGAAACACGAAAAACTACAATATGGTGTAAAATTTCATTCATGTCAGCAATTAAATTAAAATGTGAAACTAATCTGCACTATTAACTCATTACATGCAAAGTGATGTACGTCAAGCCTTTATTATCATTTTGGTGATCTTGGCTTACACATTTTGAAACATTACATTTCCTGAGATTTTCAATTCAAGGTTTTCATTAACTGTAAGCCGTAATCATCAAAACTATACCCAATTAAGGCTCGACATATCTCACTTTGCATGTGATAAGTTAATATCACATGTTACTAAATGTTACATTCTTGTGTCATTTCCACATTATTAATTTTGTTATAGAAGAATAGAAATGACATATATTTTTTAAGTACCTTCTATGCAATGTATGTGACATCACTGGAGGCTTTGTAAGGTCATGTTACCTCCTAAAATAAACTGTTATGATCCGCTGCCCGGATCATATTTTGATTTAGGTTTTGGAGTCTTTTTGTGTTTTCTGTTTGTTTTGGACTCTTTCAATTCCTGGTTGTACTTCCTTGTTTAGTCTGTCACCATAGTTACTAGGGCTGTGAATCTTTGGGTGTCCCACAATTCGATTCAATATCGATTCTTGGGGTCACGATTCGATAATATATTGATTTTTTCGATTCGATTTATATTCTCAATTCAAAAACGATATTTTTCCCATTCAAAACGATTCTGTATTCATTCAATACGTAGGATTTCAGCAGGATCTACCCCAGTCTGCTGACATGCTAGCAGAGTAGTAGATTTGTAAAAAAAAAAAAAAAAAAGCTTTTATAATTGTAAAGGACAATGTTTTATCGACTGATTGCAATAATGTAAATTTGTTTTAACTATTAAACGAACCAAAAATATGACTTATTTTATCTTTCTGAAAACATTGGACACAGTGTGATGTCAAGCTTATGAGATGCGATGCAAGTGTAAGCCACCGTGACACTATTGTTCTTTTTTTATTATTTTTATAAATGTCTAATGATAATGTCAGTGAGGGATTTTTAATCACTGCTATGCTGAAATTATAATTAATATTGATACTATTGTTGATAATGTTAATTTTTGTTTTAATTACTTTTGGTTTGTTCTGTGTCCTGTTTTTCTCTCAATTGCTCTGTTTATTGCAGTTCTGAGTGTTGCTGGGTCAGGTTTGGTTTTGGAATTGGGTTGCATTGTTATGGTATTGAATTGGATTGATTTAAAAAATAAATAAATCGATTTTTAAAAAAATGAGAATCGATCCTGAATCGCACAACGTATTTGAATCGATTTTTCCCCACACCCCTAATAGTTACGCATTATTTTCACCTGCCCCTTGCTTTTGACACACACCTGTTTTCTGATTGCTGTCCTTATTTAAGCCTGCCTTTTCCGTTCCTTCAGCCTTGCTTCCTAGTTTGTGTTCGCACAACAGTGACGACCCTGATTACGGATTCTGATAACCAGTTTTGTACTTGCTAGCTTCCGCGCTATGCCTTTGTTTTTCTAGCTCCCAAGCTAGCTCTTTTTGTTTACCTTTTGTGCCTCGTGCAAGTTTTTCTTTTCTCAGTCTGATTTATATCTTAAAATAAATCATTGTTTCTTACCTTCACGCTGTGTCCGAGCCCGACTGCATCAAGAGAAAACGCACCCGCATCACGATGCCACGCAATCGTCACATAAACAAAATTGAGGCTAATCCGCCTTTTTTTCCTTTGTTTTCCACATAAGATCCATCCATTTTCTACCGCTTGTCCCTTTTGGGGTGGCGGAGGTCCTGGAGCCTATCTTAGCTGCATTCGGGCGGAAGGCGGGGTACACCCTGGACTCGTTTTGTGTTGATTTTTGGTGAATTATAATGTTGCGTTTGTGTGCAAATTCTATATAAAAGAAGAAACAAGTCTACAGAAAGTGACGCAATTGTATGAGAGTTTTTTTTTAACAATACTGGACTCGAGAGATTATAAAATGAAACTGAAGATGGCAGTAATGCAACACAGATGGAGGCCAGCTGCTGTAAAATTGAAAAGAAGAATGAAGTGACGTCACATACCACTCGCACATGCGCAGACTGATAGTGTATTCTGTCACTGATCGTCTTGTAAAAGGCAGGGGAGCAGTGTTGTTGTTTTTTTTTCTTCGTTAATTCCTTCATTTTTAGGTTCGTACCTATTCGTTTAGGTGTGGAAAACTAAACTTTATTCGTTATTTGTGTCAACTCGGTGAACTTTTAAGCTTCTTCGGCGAATTTAACCTGCAATTTAGCTTAGCTTGTTAGCTGCTAAGAAAAGACACCCAGAAGTTATTAACACATCATTAAGCAAAATGCTAAAAATGTTGGTTAATTAGTGACTAATTGTGGCTGTGGGATAAATAATTTTAGTGTTATAAAGAAAGATAGCAGAGTACGAGGAGGATCTTTCTCCAACAAAAGAGGAGAACTTGCGACAACGTCAACTACTGGACGCTGTTTTTCAAGAAGCATCAAGTTGTGCTACATAGAACAGGTTTGTTTACTTCTTACTCACATCTTTACTAACTTCATGTTTCATTATTGACATGAAAAAAATAATTGGAATAACTTTACTGAGTGGAGGAGCATTGCAGTGAAAGTAGGATAATATATTTGGTTATAGAAATCTAAATATATATATTTTTTGCAGACAAAAAAATAAAATAAAATGTATAATAAATACAACTGCATTGTTTCCCACTGAACTCTAATCTAGGGCTGTGGTCCCCAACCTTTTTGTAGCTGCGGACCGGTCAATGCTTGATAATTTGTCCCGCGGCCCGGCGGGGGGGATTTTTTTAATTTTTTTACTTTTTATTCTTTCTTTGTCATGAGAAAGGGAGGTTTTGGGGTTGGTGCACTAATTGTAAGTGCATCTTGTGTTTTTTATGTTGATTTAATAAAAAATAAATAAATACAAATAAAAATTTATAAAAAATTCTTCTGCGGCCCGGTATCCGGTGGTTGGGGACCACTGATCAAGGGCCCTTTTTGTAATTTATTTTACCTATCCTTCTCAAACCATATGTGAGACAAAGACACACATGTCGTTTTCTTTTGGTGCATTCTAATTTTGAGGGGGAAAAAACGCTAGCAATCCAATCCACTTTATTTGTATAGCACATTTAAACAAGATAAATGTTTCCAAAGTGCTGCACAACAATATTAAAAACAATATTCAAATATCCTTAGCTTCACAAATGACTGAATAAAAAAATAAAAACAATATAAAAATAATATAAAAATAAATATGATTACAACGATTTTAAGGGTAAAACCAATTAAAAAAATAAATAGAAATCAAAATTAAAAAAACACAAAAGACCACACAACTCACGTATTGTTTAAAGCCAAAGAATAAAAGTGGGTCTTAAGACGAGATTTAAAACACTCCACTGTGGGAGCAGTTCTAACATGGAGGGGCCGAGTGTTCCAGAGCTTAGGGCCGACCACAGAGAAAGCCCTGTGTCTCCTGGTTTTAAGTCTGGTTTTGGGCACCACGACCAGACTTAAAACTGGCTGGCTCTCGGACCTCACAACGAGTTTAAATTTGGCTGAGGTCCGAGATCTAATGAGGTACCAATCCATGTAAAGCTTTAAAAACAAACAGCAATTTGACAGCAGAAGTAATGGGGATTTGATTTATTCTGCCTACAAAGCGCTCTAAAAACTTCCAAAAGTGTTTTTAATGTAGTTCTGTAACAGACACATTCATATTATCATGTAATATTCAAGTATGTAGGTTTTTAAGAATTGCTTGACCTTTTTTGGGGGTGCTTTGATTTTTCCAGAGCATATAACGGTTGTTATTTCCATCCATACCAGCTACCACTAATTAGGGCTGGGCGATACGGACGAAAAAGTATATCTCGGACTTCTCGGTATATTTTCAATGAAACTCAATATTCAATACATTTTATGGTGAAAGTATACGTATAAAGATATTCATTTTTGAGTGAGATTCACTGAAATTGAACATCGCAATCATGCCCTTCTCAATGCGCATCATTGCGATGAAATTACACACGCTGTTAGCTAATTAGGAGTCGGCTATTAAAGACAGGCGGCAGTTAATGGTGCCAAATTTATTTTTCATGACCAACGGAGCCTCTTCTGCTGTCGCCACCACAACTGTCAGCTGCTGCAACCATCCATCCACCGGTTTTTCTATCGCTTGTTGCGGGTTGCGGGGCCTGGAGCCTATCCCGGTTGCACTTGGGCGGAAGGCGGCGTACACCCTGCACAAGTTGCCTCCCCATCGCACAACAACAAACGCATTAATATAAATAAATTCAAGGATAAAATAGTATTGCGATTCAATTCTAATTCACTGGATAGGAACAGTTAAAGGCCTACTGAAACCCACTACTACCCACCACGCAGTCTGATAGTTTATATATCAATGATGAAATATTAACATTGCAACACATGCCAATACTGCCTTTTTAGTTTACTAAATTGCAATTTTAAATTTCCCGGGAGTTTCTTCTTGAAAACGTCGCGTAATTATGACGCCTATGCGTGACGTCAAGGGCTGTTAGGAAATATGAGCGCTGAACACACACACACAGCTAAAAGTCGTCTGCTTTAATTGCATAATTACACAGTATTTTGGAGATCTGTGTTGCTGGATATTTTGCAATTTGTTCAATTAATATTGGAGAAGTCAAAGTAGAAAGATGGAGTTGGCAAGCTTTAGCCTTTAGCCACACAAACACACGGTGATTCTTTGTTTAAAATTCCCGGAGGTGAAACTTTACTATGGATCAGAGTGCGGTCAAGCGAACATGGATCCTGACCGATTGTCAACCAGCAGGTTTCGGTGAGAAAATTGTGGTAAAAAGTCGCTTCTTACCGGAGATCAGCTGAGCTCGCGCCGTGCATAAAGCTGCCGTCGACTTCCCTGAGACACTGGCGTCAACACACCCGTGGACTCACACCTCCGACTATCAGGTACTGTTAAACTCACTAAAACACTGGCAACACAATAGAAAGATATGGGATTTCCCAGAATTATCCTAGTAAATGTGTCTAAAAACATCTGAATCCGTCCCAATGCAATCGCCTTTTTTTTTTTTTCTAGTCCTTTGCTATCAATATCATCATCCACAAATCTTTCATCCTCGCTCAAATTAATGGGGAAATTGTCGTTTTCTCGGTCCGAATAGCTCTTTTTGTTGGAGGCTCCCATTAAAAACAATGTGAATATGTGGGGAGCCATCAACATGTGACGTCATCGTCTGCGACTTCCGGTAAAGGTCGGGCTTTTCTGTTAGCGACAAAAAGTTGCGAACTTTATCGTGGATGTTTTCTACTAAATCCTTCCAGCAAAAATATGGCAATATTGCGAAATGATCAAGTATGACACATAGAATGGACCTGCTATTCCCGTTGAAATAAGAAAATCTCATTTCAGTAGACCTTTAACTTGTAAAGATTGTCATTGTCAAATGCTTACAATTGTGTGTATACTCACTCTTGTAAGCTTCGTATTATATATATAACCATAATTGGTAAAACATGGGCATTAAATTATTTTGAGTAGCATTTAAATGGCATTAAAAAACACTAAATTAGATTTGCTGCTGCCTGTAGAAACGAGTTTTGGAAGCTGAGTGATAAACAGATGTAGCTTGAGTGAAACGTAAGCATCATGTAGCTGTGCTAAACAACAAATACAAACTACGAACATAAGACAACCACTTACTGCAGAATATCCGCTCTCATTGGGGTGCCGACTGATGGGATGTTTATATCTTTCAGCACAGGGCTTGTGTTCTTTGTTTGGATGATGTACTCCTCTAAACAACCCTGACGTAAAAATGCTGTGAACCTTCATTTTGGTCCCCTCTTTCTAGCAATGTCTCTGCTGTTTATGGCCACAACTTATTTGCAATACAGGTGCGAGGCATGATTTATCATCAAGTCAAACTTTATAACCACCTGAGAGGCGACGCAGCAAATCAGTATGTAAAGCAGTTCCTCGGGGTTAGCTCTTAAAATAACAATGTTGCTAATAGTTGGTTAATATGCAGATAACGACATGTTAATGTAGTATTGTTGGCGGTTTTTAGGTGTTTTTACAGAGGAAGTTAAAAGCGGAATAGGTTAATCCCATTAGCTACATTGTTAGGCAACTTTTCGGGAGTTGTTTTTTTTTTAATTTAGAATGCACAAAAAAGAAAAACATTTGTTTTTTGTCACATAAAGATTGTGCATGATAGGAAAAATGTAAAAGATAAAGCAGTTCCCCTGTACACCACCGTCATCTAATTCACTTAATTAAATATGAAGCAGTATCAATATATACTTTTGTAGTTACATCATTCATTTTTTTTTTTTTTTTCAAAAATTAGTTTGGCAAAGAATCAGCACCTCCAAGTCCGAGTCCATGGTTCTTGCCCGGAAAAGGGTGGAGTGCCATCTCCGGGTTGGGAAGAAGATCCTTCCCCAAGTGGAGGACTTCAAGTACCTCTGAGTTTTGTTCACGAGTGAGGGAAGAGTGGATCGTGAGATCGACAGGCGGATCGGTGCGGCGTCTTCAGTAATGTGGACACTGTATCGATCCGTTGTGTTGAAGAAGGAGCTGAGCCGGAAGGCAAAGTTCTCAATTTACCAGTCGATCTACGTTCCCATCCTCACCTATGGTCATGAGCTTTGGGTTATGTCCGAAAGGACAAGATCACGGGTACAAGCGGCCGAAATGAGTTTCCTCCGCCAGGTGCCGGGGCTCTCCCTTACAGATAGGGTGAGAAGCTTTGCCATCCGGGGGAAGCTCAAAGTAAAGCCTCTGCTCCCCCACATCGAGAGGAGCCAGATGAGGTGGTTCGGGCATCTGGTCAGGATGCCACTCAAACGCCTTCCTAGGGAGGTTTTTAGGGCACATCCAACCGGTAGGAGGCCACGGGAAGACCCAGGACACGTTGGGAAGACTATGTCTCCCGGCTGGCCTGGGAACGCCCCGGGATCCCCCGGGAAGAGCAGGACGTAGTGGCTGGGGAGAGGGAAGTCCGGGCTTTCCTGCTTAGGCTGCTGCGCCTGCGACCCAATCTCTGATAAGCAGAAAAAGATGGATGGATGGATAGTTTGGCAAATAAAAAGTCTGTTAAATTAGAGCTGAACAAACGTGCAACTTGAGGTTGTTTACTGATACTATGATTAAGTTATTGTAAAAATAAGCACACAAAGGAAAGTGCAATAATATCCACATTGTCTCATGCAATTGAAGAAAGCTAGACATTTCTAAATTACGTGTTTGTCTTCTTATGTCCTGCAGACGTCTGTAAAGAACATCTTCTTCCTGAGCAACAGGAGTGGACCACCAGGATGGAGCAGGAGAAACCACAGCCCCCTCACATTAAAAAAGAAGAGGAGGAGTCACATTTTACACTTATTAAAGAGGAAGATGAGGAAGTAAAGCCCGCCCTCTTTAAAGAGGAGGATGTGGATCGCCGTATCGGTCAGAATGGAGAGCATGTTGAAGGACAAGAGGAGGTTGATGTCCCCGACATGCCATTGACTGGTGTTATTGTGAAGAGTGAAGATGATGAGGTCAAAGGTGAAAGTGAGGAGAAGAGAGAGGCAGAGACTCCAAGCGGCAGCTCAACTCAACACATGACAACAGAAGCCGATGGAGACCACTGTGCAGGATCACGAGTAGACAAGCTCTTAGCTCCACTATCAGATAGTGATGAAATGACGTCACACTCTTCTGAAATTGATGAGGAAGACTCTGAAGCTGATACAACATGTCACACTGACAACACACACTTTGAATGTTCTCACTGTGGCAAAACCTTTAATCACCGTCGTTATATGAAAACACACATGAGAATACACGCTTGTGAAAAACATTTTTCCTGCTCAAGCTGTGGTAAATGTTTTACACAGAGTGGTGATTTGAAAAAACACATGAGAACACACACTGGAGAAAGGCCAATTATCTGTTCAATCTGTGCTAAAGGTTTTGTACGAAATATGGATTTGAGAACACACATGAGAACACACACTGGAGAAAAACCTTTTACTTGTTCAATCTGTGATAAAGGCTTTACACAAAATAATGATTTGAAAGCACACATGAGAACACACACTGGTGAAAAACCTTTTGTCTGTTCGATCCGTACGAAAGGATTTACACAAAACACCCATTTGAAAACACACATGACAACTCCCACCGGCAAAAAGCCTTTTATCTGTTCAATCTGTGTTAAAGGTTTTGTACGAAATTGTGTTTTGAAACGACACATGAGAACACATAGTGGAGAAAAACATTTCATCTGTTCGACCTGTGGTAAAGGTTTTATACAAAATAGGGATTTGAAAGCGCACACATCAATACACACTGGAAAAAAATCGTTTTCCTGTTCAATCTGTGCAAAAGGTTTTGTACGCAAAGATCAGTTGAAGTTACACATGAGAACACACATTGTTGACGTAGTGTGAGTTGCAGTGTGTGATGAAAGATTCTCTTAAAAGTACCAGTGTAAAAAACATGAGTTAGAACATCAGCAGCAAACTAAAAGAGCTAGCATGGGAGCTAGAAAACAAAAGGAGCTTAGCATTAAAGCTATCAAAAACAAAAGGGCCTAGCGTGGAAGCTAGCGGGCAGTGAGCAGGAAAACAAAAGTAATTACTTGTTGTATAAAGACAAACTGAAAGTAGGCAACAAAAGACAGTAAGCTACACAAAGCTACCAAATATAGCTTACCGCTACGCTGCAACGACACGACAGGAGCTACAATACAATACAATAATCCAGCACTGACCGGAGGACAAAAGCAGGTACGGCGTGGCACAGTGGGAGAGTGGCCATGTGCAACTCGAGGGTCCCTGGTTCAATCCCCACCTAGTACCAACCTCGTCACGTCCGTTGTGTCCTGAGCAAGACACTTCACCCTTGCTCCTGGTGGGTGCTGGTTAGCGCCTTGCATGGCAGCTCCCTCCATCAGTGTGTGAATGTGTGTGTGAATGGGTAAATGTGGAAGTAGTGTCAAAGCTCTTTGAGTACCTTGAAGGTAGAAAAGCGCTATACAAGTACAACCCATTTATTTATTTATTTAAATAGGAGTGGGCTGATTGACAGCGGGTGTGGCCAGGTCCCAATCAGCCGCAGCTGAGGGGAAAGAGCGCTCAGGAAGAAAGACAGGAAACCAACAAAATAAGAGCGCTGACAGGAAATACTACACGCACAGAGGAAAAAAGTAGAACACAAACAAACTGTCAGGGGCAAGCCTGACAATTTGAATACAATGACACATGCTTGGCACGCCCATGTTTGGGCAGTTTCCCCATTCCTCTTTGCAGCACCTCTCAAGCTCCATTAGGTTGCATGCAAAGCGTTGGTTTTCATGCAGGATGTCTGTCAGGTTCAAACATCGACGACATCTATTAAACAAGACAAGAAGCAAGGAAATAAACAGAGACATAATTAAATTTTGCTCAATTAGAGGAGAGACGTGGCGACTGTACTCTGTACAGTCTTCCACCACACTGGCGAAAAAAGGTTTACGTCTCCTCTTTCATTTGAATATTCCCTGTTTACAGAACAACATCTGTTTCTAAAGGAATGGGGGCTATGTACACAGCTCTTGTTTTTGGTTACATTAACACAAAAGGAAAAGATGCCTCGGGCTTGGGTTAGTCCTGGATTCAGCTTGGGCAGGTCTTGGATGGCAATAGATAACCCCCCTCCCGTCTCCTCCCATCGTACACAATGGAATTTTCCAAGCCTTTGGCTTGATGCAACAAAGACAGCCTCTTGTCTGTTCATTGGGAACTCATAATTTACATACACATCTTTCTGACAATGTCTCTGTACATTGATGCATCCATCTTCCCTTTTATCCTAAGTAGTCTCGCAGTTCCCTGCCGCTGAAAAACATCCCCAAAGCATGATGCTGCCACTACCATGTTTCACTGTAGGGATGATATTGGCCTGTTGATGAGTGGTGCTTGGTTTACTTCAAATTTGATGCCTGGCTGAGGCTTTGTCTTATCAGGCAAGAAGCTTTTGTTTTCTCATGGTCTGAGAGTATTACAGGTTCAAAACTTTTACTAAGAAATGGCTTCCGTCTGCCCACTGCCTGATTGGTGGATTGCTGCAGAGTTGGTTGCCCTTCTGGAAAGGAAAGTTCTCCTCTCTCCAAAGACAAAGAGGAATACTCTGACCGAGTGACCATGGGGTTCTTGGTCACCTCCCTGACTAGACTAAAGATGAATGCAGCAATATACGAAGACATTCTTGATGAAAACCAACGCTTTCCATCCAATCTGATGGAGCTTGAGATTCACACACTAGGGCCAATTTTGTGTTGCCAATCAACCAATCCCCAGAAGCATGTCTTTGGAGGTGGGAGGAAGCTGGAGTACCCGCAGGGAACCAACACAGTCACGGGGAGAACATGCAAACTCCAAACAGAAAGATCCCGAGCACAGGATCGAACCCAGGACCTTCGTATTGTGAGGCAGACACACTAACCTCTCTGCTGCCTGCTATAATTACTTATGATCTTTTTTTTTAATACATTTTTGAAATAAAAAAAAAAAAAAGGAAACACTGTTCACACATATATTGGGTATTGTCTGTAGAATTCTGAGGACAAAAATGAATATATTCTATTATGGAATAAGGCTATACTATAACAAAATATGGAAAAAGTGAAGCGGTGTGGATACTTTCTGAATGCACATGTGTGACATTGTGTGAAACACAATCTTGTTAATATTCTTCTATCATCCATCCATCCATCTTCTTCCGCTTATCCGAGGTCGGGTCACGGGGGCAACAGCCTAAGCAGGGAAACCCAGACTTCCCTTTCCCCAGTCACTTCGTGTAGCTCTTCCCGGGGGATCCCGAGGCGTTCCCAGGCCAGCCAGGAGACATAGTCTTCCCAACGTGTCCTGGGTCTTCCCCGTGGCCTCCTACCGGTTGGACGTGCCCTAAACACCTCACTAGGGAGGCGTTCGGGTGGCATCCTGACCAGATGCCCGAACCACCTCATCTGGCTCCTCTCGATGTGGAGGAGCAGCGGCTTTACTTTGAGTTCCTCCCGGATGACAGAGCTTCTCACCCTATCTCTAAGGGAGAGCCCCGCCACCCGGCGGAGGAAACTCATTTCGGCCGCTTGTACCCGTGATCTTATCCTTTCGGTCATGACCCAAAGCTCATGACCATAGGTGAGGATGGGAACGTAGATCGACCGGTAAATTGAGAGCTTTGCCTTCCGGCTCAGCTCCTTCTTCACCACAATGTCTTCTATCATTTATTTATTAGATTTTTTTTAAATTAGTGGGTTTATGTATGTTTTAAGTATTTTTTTAGTATACAACAGGGTGTATATTTATTTTAAATAACACAATTTCATCGCTGAGATAGGCGCCAGCGCCCCCCCGTGACCCCAAAAAGGGAATAAGCGGTAGAAAATGGATGGATGGAACACAATTTCAAAACATCATCCTATTTGAACTACCCTTACCTTAACTTGTTTTATCCGTTTTTTTAATTGTCCTGGGCAGCCGGCAGTGGAGGCTCCTCTATGGGGTCTTGGGGCACTAGGAGGTTAACCCCTTTACTACTGTTACCCCAGGTGGCTTTTGGCAAAGGCCTAGTACCTGACTACCTCCTAGCCGGGGATACGGTGAAGACCTCAACGGCAGGGCAGGCGGAAGACGGTAGATGTAAGAACTACCACAACAGCTGCGATGGCGGAAGAAGGCACCCCCACATCCATGTGGTCCTAGTTATGGGGAAATACCGACCCAAGACCTCAATGGTGGAACAGGCGGAGGATGATTGCTAATCCTATGGAGCGTCACAACGGCTGGATGGTGGATGAAGGCTGCAGCAGAAAAGGGTCTCCCGTCGTGTTGGACTCCATGCCACTGGACCCTGACCAAAATTTGCCAGGGATTGTGTGGTGACTCTCTGTGTACCAGTCTCCCCACGTTAAACACAGTCACGCACAGGCATCCTCCATAAAGGGATATCCCCCTACCAGGAGGATCGTCATGCTCGCTTTGAGTAACCGCAGATGATGATTTGTTTTAAAAATATAAAAAGAACAAAACATAAATGTTACATAAAATAAACGATGTATGTGTGTATATTCTGAAATTAGTTTTGAAGTTATTGTCAGGCTTGTCCCTGACAGTTTGACTATGTTAGTTTTTTCCTGTCAGCACTCTTGTTTTGGTTATTTCCTGATTTTCTCCCTGAGTGCTTTTTCCCCTCAGCTGTGGCTGATTTGCTCCAAACCACACCTGGTGTCAATCAGCCACTTACTATTTAAACCTGCTTTCTCCTCCAGTCAGTGCTGGATCATTGTCATTAATACTTGTCGTTACCTCTTGCCGTGTCGTTGTTAGTGCGGTAAGCTGTTCCTGTTAGTTCCTTTAACTATTTACAGTTTGCTGTCTCCTAGCTCCTTGTTTTGTATTTTCCTGTTAGCCGTTAGCTATTCCCAGTTTTTCTGTTCCTAGTTCCTGTTTTGTGTTTCTTCATTGTCGTGTCGTTGTTAGTGCGGTAAGCTGTTCCTGTTAGTTCCTTTAACTATTTACAGTTTGCTGTCTCCTAGCTCCTTGTTTTGTATTTTCCTGTTAGCCGTTAGCTATTCCCAGTTTTTCTGTTCCTAGTTCCTGTTTTGTGTTTCTTCTTTGTTGTGTCGTTGTTAGTGCGGTAAGCTGTTCCTGTTAGTTCCTTTAACTATTTACAGTTTGCTGTCTCCTAGCTCCTTGTTTTGTATTTTCCTGTTAGCTGTTAGCTATTCCCAGTTTTTCTGTTCCTAGTTCCTGGTTTGTGTTTCTTCTTTATTTTTACATATTTGGACATTAAATTATGTTTTCCTATTCAATGCCTGCCACGATCTCTGCATCTTGGGGTTCGTCACCAACACAACTTGACACATTTATGATCAAGTTACAAGTTTTTAAATGTGTGAAGTTCAGGGACTCATTTCATTGACTCTTTATGTTTTTGATCCATGTGTCTCAAGCTTTTACGACTCTGTATAAAAAAAAGAGAGAAAGAAGGCAGAGTAAAGTGTGCATTGTATATTAATTCTTAATTTGAATTTGTAATTTAAATTTTAAAAACTACTTTGAATTGCATTCAGATTCTTTGGGGAAAAAAACTGTCTTTTCTTTATAGTGTTGTCTTCTCTGTTATTTGCTTTTATATTGCTCACATTTTTGCGCAGTGATTGAGTTGATTTTTTTTATCCATCCATCCATTTTTTACCGCTTGTCCCTTTTGGGGTAGTGTGAGTGACTGGAGCCTATCCCAGGTGGATTTTGGTGGAAGGCGGAGTGCACCTTGGACAAGTGGTTTGTTTATTTTTTTGTGAATTGTAATGTCGCGTTTGTATGCAAATTATGTCTAAAAGAGGAAACAAGTCAACAGGAAGTGGCGTCACCTATAACTTGCACATGCGCAGACTGATGGTGTATTCTGTCACCCATCGTCTTGTAAAAGGCAGGGGAGCAGTGTGGGTTTTAAATCTGCGTTAATTTCTTCATTTTTACGTTTGTACCTATTCTTTTAGGCGTGTCAAACCAAACTTTATTCGTTCTTCGTGTCGGAATGAACTCAACTCAAACTTGAAGCGTTTTAGGTGAACTTAACCTGCTACTTAGCTTAGCTTGTTAGCTGCTAACAAAATAAACCCGGAAGTTATCAACACGTCGCTAAGTACAATGTTGAGAGTGTTGGTGAATTAGCGACTAACTGCGGCTGTGGGAGAAATATTTTTAATGTTATAAAGAAAGATAGCAGAGTACGAGGGTGAATCCAACAAAAGAGGAGAACGAGCGACAACGTCAACTACTGGACGCTGTTTTTAAGAAGCATCAAGTTGTGTTGCACAGAACAGGTTTGTTTACTTCTTACTCTCACGTCTTTATTAACTTTATGTTTCATCACTGACATGAAAGAATACTTGGAATAACTTAACTGATTATTGTAGTGAAAGTAGGATAGCATAGTTCAGGGGTGTCAAACGTACGGCCCGCGGGCCGAATCAGACCCGTGAACAGGTTTTATCCGGCCCGCGGGATGAGTTTGCTAAGTATACAAATTAACCTGAAAATTTTGACTGAAAGAAACAGCTCTTCTACATGTGTCTACTGAATGTTGCAATAGCAATTCTTTGTATCTCTGTAGATGAGGGGTCGGCAACCCGCGGCTCCGGAGCCGTATGCGGCCCTTGGAACACTCTGATGTAGCTCAGCTGCATACTTGCCGAACCCCCATTTTACCGGGAGGTTTTCCAAATTAATTAGACCCTGCCCCAAGTGGAGGAGTTCAAGTACCTAGGAGTCTTATTCACGAGTGGGGGAAGAGTGGATCGTGAGATCGACAGGCGGATTGGTGCGGCGTCTTCAGTAATGCGGACGTTGTATCGATCCGTTGTGGTGAAGAAGGAGCTGAGCCGGAAGGCAAAGCTCTCAATTTACCGGTCAATCTACGTTCCCATCCTCACCTATGGTCATGAGCTTTGGATCATGACCGAAAGGATAAGATCACGGGTACAAGCGGCCGAAATGAGTTTCCTCCGCCGGGTGGCGGGGCTCTCCCTTAGAGATAGGGTGAGAAGCTCTGCCATCCGGGAGGAGCTCGACGTAAAGCCGCTGCTCCTTCACATCGAGAGGAGCCAGATGAGGTGGTTCGGGCATCTGGTCAGGATGCCACTCGAACGCCTCCCTAGGGAGGTGTTTAGGGCACGTCCAACTGGTAGGAGGCCACGGGGAAGACCCAGGACACGTTGGGAAGACTATGTCTCCCGGCTGGCCTGGGAACGCCTCGGGATCCCCCGGGAAGAGCTAGACGTAGTGGCTGGAGATAGGGAAGTCTGGGCTTCCCTGCTTAGGCTGCTGCCCCCGCGACCCGACCTCGGATAAGCGGAAGATGATGGATGGATGGATGGGTTTTCCAAATTTCATTGCCTCTCCCAGAAATCTCCCCAGGATAACATTCTCAGATTTTCACCCAGACAACAATTTTACCATTTTACCAGGAGGTTTTCCAAATTTCATTGCCTCTCCAGAAATCCATGTCCAACACCTGTGTGGTATGTTTTAGCGGTGCGCCCTTTTAAAAAAAAAAAAAATTGGCCATTGTTAAAATGTATGCACACAAATATTGAAAATTTCAATTTATTGGTGACGATTTGACTTGACTTGCCCGCGGGTTGACAAACTTTGACTTTTCCAAATGGAGGAGGAGGGAGCACACGCATGCACTGATGAACATAAACAGCCACAAGGGGACACTGTGGCTGAACGTGACAATGTTGGACAAGGTGTTAAAGGGGAAAAAACGTGTGGTAAAAATGACACCAAAAGCTCTAGGTCACAAAAATGAAAGTTTGCACGGGGAAGAAAATCAAAGTTGCAAAGACTCTCATTACTAAAAGGGGGGGGGTCATTGCTGTGTTAAATGACGAAACACGTTCACATGAGCTAAAGAACCAGTACATGCATGTACTGGTTCATAAGCAGTTCCTCCAAACTGTTAACGATTGTGCGATTAACAGTAACTGTGGGGCTCCCATTATTTGTGTCATTGCCTTGTAATGGCAACGATAAAGTGAACGAAATCACAAAGGTGAGTTTTGTTGATGTTATTGACTTATGTGCTAATCAGACATATTTGCTCATGGCATGACTACCAGTTAATCGATGCTAACATGCTATTTAAGCTAGGTGAATGTACATTTGTAGCTATATTTGCATCCAGCCTTTCTCTCCACCACATTTAATGCCAAACAAACACTTACCAATCGACGGATTTAAGTTGCTCCAGTGGTCAAAAGATGCAATCGTTGGTTAGAAGACAATCGCCGAATACGTCCTCGTTGCCTTTGTCTGTCTGTATATGGCTCACTAGCTTCAGATTTTCTTCAATTTCGTTTCAATACATGCGTAATCTGTTGAATCGCTTAAGCCGCTGAAATCCGAGTCTGAATCCGAGCTAATGTCGCTATATCTTTCTGTTCTATCTGCCATGTTTGTTTGTATTGGCGTCATGCAGTGACGTCACAGGAAAATGGGGGGGGGGTGGATATACAGATTGCGAAAATCAGGCACTTTAAAGCCTTTTTTTGGGATATTCTATGCTGGGTAAATTTTGAAAAAAACTTCGAAAAATAAAATAAGCCACTGGGAACTGATTTTTATTGGTTTTAACCCTTCTGAAATTGTGATAATGTTCCCCTCTATCCACTTAGGACACCTATGAAGGTCTCTTAAATATCGTGGAGAGTAGGAGTGATTCTTAGACTTAAGAAAGTTGATAAACAGCTTTTATTCTTAAGTTTGAGAGTACGACTAAATTTTTCAAATTTTCAGGACTTAAGTGTAAAATGGCACTCTAAGACGCTTGATAAATACGGCCCCTGAGCTTGAATATGCCAGGGTTTCCGCAGGGCATTAAAAAGCATTAAATGTCATTAGATGGATTTTGTGAAAATGAAGGCCTGAATGGCATTAAAAGGCATTAGATACGATTTCCAGGTGAATTAAGAATGTAATACTGTAGGAATGGTCCGTTAGTCAATACGCCAATCAATCAAAAGATGAATTAAAAAAAATGAACTTCTTAACGTTTTGGTAATCGATAAATTGCTGTCTTTCTGTGTTTCTTTTTTTTCGTTTCTGGCTTTCAAACCGGGTACAAGAGATCTAGTAAGGGCTTAAAAGCGTGAAACATGTCATGTTACTAAGAAAGCTAAGCTTGTTTCGTACACGACTCCTTTTTTTCGGTCTTCTCCGGTTCAACACCCATGAGCTAACTTGGCTAACATTAGCAGGTCTGGTGACGCAAGCACCTCAGGTGACCTATTGTAGCCCAGGATGGACAACAAAAGGAATTTTCACAACAGACCACAACTCTTACTCTCTGACATTCCCACAGAGTTATTTCAGCTGCCTGACACTTTATACATGACTTTCTATCTATTGTACCCATTTTAAAGGCATACTGAAATGAGATTTTCTTATTTAAACGGGGATAGCAGGTCCATTCTATGTGTCATACTTGAACATTTCGTGATATTGCCATATTTTTGCTGAAAGGATTTAGTAGAGAACATCGACGATAAAGTTTGCAACTTTTGGTGCTGATAAAAAGCCTTGCCTTTACCGGAAGTAGCAGACAATGTGCGTGTGACGTTACGGGTTGTGGAGCTCCTCACATCTGAACGTAGTTTACAATCATGGCCACCAGCAGCGAGAGCGATTCGGACCGAGAAAGCGACGATTTCCCCATTAATTTGAGCGAGGATGAAATATTTGTGGATGACGATAGTGAGAGTGAAAGACTACAAAAAAAAAAAGGCGAGGGCAGTGGAAGCGATTCAGATGTTATTAGACACATTTACTAGGATAATTCTGGAAAATTCCTTATCTGATTATTGTGTTACTTGTGTTTTAGTAAGATTTTATGGTACCTGAAAGCCGGAGGGGTGTGGCCACAGGTGTGGTGACCGCCAGTGTCGGTGGGAGGAGGTAATAGTCTGCAGCTGCAGGAAGATGCAAGCTCCGCTCATGTTTACGGTAAGAGCCGACTTATTGGCACAATTTTCTCACCGAAACCTGCCGTTTGACATGTGGTAGTGAACCCTGTTCGCTTGACCGCTCTGTTCCATATTAAAGCTTCACCTTCGGGAATGTAAAAAAGGAAAGACCGGCTGTGTTTGTGTTGCTAAAGTCAGCTGCAATACACCGCTTCCCACCTACATCTTTCTTCTTTGACGTCTCCATTATTAATTGAACAAATTGCAAAAGATTCAGCAACACAGATGTCCGGAATACTGTGTAATTATGTGATTAAAGCAGACTACTTATAACTTGGATCGGGCTGGAAGAACATGTCCATTACAACCTGTGACGTCACGCGCACGCGTCATCATACCGCGACATTTTCAACAGGATACTTCGTGGGAAATTTAAAATTGCAATTTAGTAAACTAAACCGGCCGTATTGGCATGTGTTGCAATGTTAATATTTCATCATTGATATATAAACTATCAGACTGCGTGGTCGGTAGTAGTGGGTTTCACTAGGCCTTTAAAATACAGGTGCGAGGCATGATTTATCATCCAGCACAAACTTTAACCACCTGTGAGGCGAGGCAGCAGCTCAGTATGTCAAATATTTCCTTGGCATTAGCTCTTAAAATAACAATGGTGCTAATACTTGGTTAATATGCAGGTCAGGACATGTAAATGGAGTATTGTTGGCGCTTTTTAGATGTTTTTACAGAGGAAGTTAAAAGCAGAATAGATTAATCCCATTAGCTACATTGTAAGGCAACTTTTACTAGCCTGTTGTTTATTTAGAATGCACATAAAAAGAAAGACATTTGTTCTTTGTCACATAAAGAGTGTGGATGATAGGAAAAAGGTAAATGCAGTTCCCCTTTACTCCACCGTCATCTAACTTACTTAATTGAATATGAAGCGATATCAATACATATTTTTGTAGTTAAATTATACATTTATAATTTATTTTTGCAGTTAAGCTAATTACGAATAAAATGTTGGTTAAATTAGAGCTGAACAAACATCCAACTTGAGGTATTTTATTGATATTACAATTAAGTTACTGTAAAACTTAGCACAAATAAGAAAAGTGCAAAAATATCCACATTGTCTAATGTGACTGAGCAAAGCCAGACTTTTCTAAATCATGTGTTTGTCTTTTCGTGTTCTGCAGACGTCTGTGAAGAAAATCTTCTTTCTAAGCAGCAGGAGTGGACCTCCAGGATGGCGCAGGAGAAACCACAGCCCCCTCATATTAAAAAGGAAGACGAGGAGCCACATCTTACCCTCATTGAAGAGGAAGATGAGGAATTAAAGCCCACCCTCTTTAAAGAGGAAGATGAGGAGCACCGTATCAGTCAGAATGGAGAGCATCATGAAGGACGAGAGGAGGTTGATGTCCCCAAGATGCCATTGACTGGTGTCATTGTGAAGAGTGAAGACGATGAGGTCAAAAGTGAAAGTGAGGAGAAGAGAGAGGCGGAGCTTCCAAGCAGCAGCTCAACTCAACACATGACAACAGAAGCTGATGGAGACCACTGTGGAGGATCACAAGCAGACAAGCCCTTAGCTCCACTATCAGATAGTGATGACATGACGTCACACTCTCCTGACACTGATGATGAAGACTCTGAAGCTGATACAACATGTCACACTGACAACACACACTTTGACTGTCCTCATTGTGGCAAAAACTTTAATCACCGTCGTAATATGAAAACACACATGAGAATACACACTGGTGAAAAACCCTTTTCCTGTTCAAGATGTGGTAAGTGTTTTACACAGAATAATCATTTGAAAATACACATGAGAACGCACACTGGAGAAAAACCTTTTATCTGTTCAATCTGTGCTAAAGGTTTTACACACAATATCAATTTGAAAACACACATGACAACACACACTGGCGAAAAGCATTTTATCTGTTCAGTCTGTGGTAAAGGTTTTGTACGAAATATTGATTTAAAAACACACATGAGAACCCACACGGGAGAAAAACCTTTCATCTGTTCAATCTGTGTTAAAGGTTTTACGCAAAATAATGATTTGAAAGCACACATGAGAACACACACTGGTGAAAAACCTTTTACCTGTTCAATCTGTACTAAAGGATTTACACAAAATACCCATTTGAAAACGCACATGATAACTCACACTGGTGAAAAACCTTTCATCTGTTCAATTTGTGTTAAAGGTTTTGTACGAAACGATGTTTTGAAAAGACACATGAGAACACACACTGGAGAAAAACGTTTTATCTGTTCTATCTGTGGTAAAGGTTTTACACAAAATAGTGATTTGAAAGCACACATGTCAATACACACAGGTAAAAAACCGTTCTCCTGTTCAATCTGTGCTAAAGGTTTTGTACGAAAAGATCCGTTGACATTACACCTGAAAACACACACTGGTGAGGTAGTGTGAGTTGCAGTGTGTGATGAAAATTAATCTTAAAAGTACCAGTGTAAGAAACACAAGTGAGAACATCAACAGCAAATGAAGCTGCAGGATTTTAAATAAACTGACAAAATGTTAACTTTGACTATCTGACAACATCGCCACTTACAGTGCATCAGGAAATCACTTTCCCCACATTTTGTTTTGTTACAAATGGAATAAATTCGTTTTTTCCTCAGAATTCTACAGACAATACCCCATAATGACAATGTGATATGTTTTTTTGCTAATTAATTCAAAATAAAAAACTAAACATCACATGTACACAGGTATTTATAGCTTTTGCTCATTTATTTGTTGATTTTGATTGATTGATTGAAAATGATATTAGTAGATTGCACAGTTCATTACATATTCCGTACAATTGACCATTAAATAGTAACACCCGAATAAGTTTTTCAACTTGTTTAAGTCGAAGTCCACGTTAATCAATTCATGGTGAATGATGCACCTTTGGCAGCAGTTACAGCCTCAAGACTTGAGGCTCAAGTCTTTTTGAATATGATGCCCATTTAGTATCGGTAAATAGGTCAAAACTGTTGGAGCTATCTTGGAAAAGAGGGATGTGTGGTATTAGAGCGAGGTGTCAGTGCTTTATAACAGTGGTTCTCAAATGGGGGCATGCGTACCCCTGGGGGTACTTGAAGGTATGCCAAGGGGTATGTAAGATTTTTCAAAAATATTCTAAAAATAGCAACAATTCAAAAATCCTTTATAAATATATTTATTGAATAATACTTCAACAAAATATGAATGTAAGTTCATAAACTGTGAAACGAAATGCAACCATGCCATATTCAGTGTTGACAGCTACATTTTTTGTGGACATGTTACATAAATATTGATGTTAAAGATGTCTTTTTTTGTGAAGAAATGTTTAGAATTAAGTTCATGAATCCAGATGGATCTCTATTACAATCCCCAAAGAGGGCACTTTAAGTTGATGATTACTTCTATGTGTAGAAATCTGTATTTATAATTGAATCACTTGTTTATTTTTCAACAAGTTTTTTGTTATTTTTATATCTTTTTTTCCAAATAGTTCAAGAAAGACCACTAGAAATTAGCAATATTTTGCACTGTTATACAATTTAATAAATACGAGACTAAAGACATAGTGCTGTATTTTACTTCTTTATCTCTTTTTTTCAACCAAAAATGCTTTGCTCTGATTAAGGGGTACTTGAATTAAAAAAATATTCACATTCGATGTTTGATGTCTACAGTAAAAACGTTGAACTATTTCCTCTGCCTCGTCTCCGTGTGTTTACGATATGAACCCACAGTGTTGCTTTAAATCGAGTACACTAGACTTTAAGATACATCAGACTTCATCCAGCGGTCATTTTTGCTCACTGCAGCTGTCGTGGGATGCATGGTTGCTTCATTAATCTCTCCAGGCAACGTTTTTTCACAAATTCTTCAGTAAATTCACCAAGACGTCTCCTTAGAAGTTTTGAGTCTATCTAGTTGATTGAAGAGTTGACTTCAGCAGCCAGTGGGACTAAGACAGATCTTGCAAAATAACTTGTGTAAATCGAAAATAACTCCACCTAAAGTAATTAATTTTTACAAACTACTTTGAATTGCATTCAGGATCTTTAAAAAAAAAAAAGTTCTGTCTTCTCTTCATAGTGTTTTCTGTTATATGCTTTTATATCGCTCCCATTTTTGTGCAGTGATTGCGTTGATTTGCTCTGCTATATACTTTTATCTCACTCATTTTTGTGCAATGATTGTGCTGATTTATTAATTACAGCGGAGCCGATGTGAGCTCCTCTATTTCCCCCATAAATTCCAATAAATATCCGTTAAAAAACCGCCAACAATACTCCATTTACATTTCGTGATTTTAATATTAACCATTAGTGATATTGTTAATATAAGCACTAATGCTACGTGTGTTTCTATGTTTGCTTGTTCCTTGTAAGTTTATTGTAGATCATAAAACATTAATCTCACCTGGACAGAAGAAGTCTGAGAAGGTATTCCAACAAGTTGGTACACCTTGACAGCCATTTAGGACCCGGAAACGGCCAGAACGACACGAAAAGACGCTTGTTCCCCCGCCCAGTTTCTTTGTGAGGATTATGAGACATTCTTCACCTAAATGGGAATATATGAACATCCAAGCAGTTGGCATCCTGATCACAGCAGACTTGCACAGTAAGTGATGTTTTATTATGTTAATCATTTATGAAGAATTAAAAAAAAAAGCAAACTTTGTGATGCGTTTTTTGAAATTAGCTTAAAATGAGCAAAATACGTAAATATTAAATGTTATTACAAATGTGCCCGTTACTACATTACATGTATACTTACATCATGTATATAAAACATCAATGGAAGTCTTTGGATATTTTTTCAAGGGCTTTATTGGTAAGTACACGCGGTAGAAATTGGATGGATATGTTTTATTTGGTTGATATCTTTTTCAACAAATATAAAAAAAGTAAAGTAAGGGCAAGCGGATGCTTCAACCAGCATTGTAGACCTTTTCAAATCAATTGAATTGTGTTTTTTTTTTAAATAAATGTCCACAATGTTGTGTACTAATGCACATACTAAAAACATACAAAGATGACAAGTACGTAAGTATTCACAGCCTTTGCTCAATACTTTATCAAGGTTTTTTTTTTAATATGATGAATATGGCATTCCTACTTTTGGACAGTTTGTCCATTCCTTTTTTGCAGCACCTCTCAAGCTGCATCAGGTTGGATGGGCAGTGTTAGTTTTCATCCAGGATGTCTCTACAATGCTGCATTCATCTTAGTCTCATCTGGGATGGTCACTTTGTCAGAGCTACAGTATTCCTCGGTGAAGAGAAGAGAACCTTCTAGAAGAAAAACCATCTCTGCAGCAATCCACCAATCAGGCTTGTATGGTGTAGTGGCCAGACGGAAGCTATTTCTTAATAAAAAGCTTGCAAACACGCATGAAATACTCTGACCATGAAAAACTAAATTATCTGAGAGCCTTTCTCTGACACAATGATTGAACCCTTTGGCATGAGTCCCAGGCATTATTTCTGGAGGAAATCAAGCACCACTCATCACCAGGCCAAAACCATCAGTACAGTGAAGCATGGTGGTGGCAGCATCATGATGTGGGGTGTTTTTTTCAGCGAGAAGAGCTGGGAGCCTAGTCAGGATAAAGGGAAAAATGAATGCAGCAATGTACAGAGACATCCGGGATGAAAACCAATGCTTCCCATTCAGCCTAATGGAGCTTGAGATGTGCTGCAAAGAGGAATGGGTGAAACTGCCCAAACTGCTTGTGGCATCGTATTCAAAAAGACTTGAGGCTGTAATTGCTGCCAAAGGTGCATCAACAAAGTATTGAGCGAAGGCTCTGGATACTTAATGTAGATATGATTTGTTATTTCAATACATTTGAAAAAAATAAAACAATCTTGACACATTGACATTATTGTGTATTGAAATTTTGAGGATAAAAATTTATTTATTCCATTTTGGGATAAGGCTGAAACATAAAGTTGTTGATCGCAACTTGACAGTTTACTGAAAATCATGCAGCTTCATTCATGCAGTATTTTACACTTTTACTTTTGAGAGAATCTTTCATCACACACACTGCAACTCACACTTCCTCACCAGTGTGTGCTCATTTGAAACTTCCCTTTATCTTTTTGTGCAAAACCTTTAGCACAGATTTATCAGGAATACGTTTTTTTTTACCTGCGTGTCTTGTCATGTGTGCTTTCAAATGACTAGTTTGTGTGAAACCTTTCTCACATATTGAACAGCTAATAAGTTTTTCTCTAGTGTGTATTGCCTTGTGTCTTTTCAAATAAGTCTTTCTCGCGAAACCTTTACCGCAGATTGAGCAGACAACAGGCTTTTCTCCAGAGTGTGTTATCATGTGTCTCTTCAAATCAATATTTTGTAAAAAACCTCTACCGCAGAGTGAACAGGTGAAAGGTTTTTCTCCACTGTGCGTTCTTGTGTGTCTTTTCAAATGATGATTTTGTGTGAAACATTTACCACATCTTAAACAGGAAAAAGGTTTTTCACCAGTGTGTGTCCTCATGTGTGTTCTCATATTACAACGGTGATTAAAAGTTTTGCCACAGTGAGAACATTCAAAGTGTGTGTTGTCAGTGTGACATGTTGTATCAGCTTCAGAGTCTTCATCATCAGTGTCAGGATCTGATAGTGGAGCTAAGAGCTTGTCTTCTTGTGATCCTCCACAGTGGTCTCCATCAGCTTCTGTTGTCATGTGTTGAGTTGAGCTGCTGCTTTGAGGCTCCACCTCCCTCTTCTCCTCACTTTCACTTTTTACCTCATCATCTTCACTCTTCACAATGACACCAGTCAATGGCATCTTGGGGTCATCAACATCCTCTTGTCCTTGAAGATGGTCCCCATTCTGACTGATGCTGTGTTCCTCCTCTTCGTCCTTAATGTGTGGGGGCTCTAGCTCCTCAACCTCCTCTTTAATGTGGGTAAGATGTGGCTCCTCCTCTTCCTTTTTAATGTGAGGGGGCTGCGGTTTCTCCTGCTCCATCCTGGAGGTCCACTCCTGCTGCTCAGGGAGATTTGTTCTTCACAGACGTTTGCGGGACACAAGAAGACAAACACTTTATAAGAAAAGTCCAGCTTTGCTCAGTCACATAAGGCAATGTGTACATTAATGTACTTTCCTTTGTGTGCTAAGTTTTACAGGAACCACATTGTAATATTAATAAATAAACTCAAGTTGGACGTTTTTTCATCTCCACCTTAACCAACGGTGTCTAGAGTACCCAAAGATTTTACTCAAGTAAGAGTACCTTCACTTTAGAACAGTGCTTATCAAACATTTTCTGTTACACCCTCCAGGGAGAGGAAAATATTTTGTGCCACCCCCATTCTCCACCCCACTGCTTTAGAATATTATGACTCAAGTAAAAATAAAAAAGTCATCATCAAAATAATAATTTGAGTAAGAGTAAGTAAGTATTCTGTGTAAAAACTATTGAGTAACTTGTGATTTTTTTTTAGTAGCTATGTTTTAATGGTTCTTGAACTACAAGTGTAGTTGGTATAAAACATAAAATATGTTTACAATTTACTGCAAAATATTTTCTAGAGTTAAAAGTGGAATTCTTGCAGGCTGAAATGAGAACATTTCTACTGACACAGATGACAGCACATGATATAAATGTTAGTTTTACTATTTTGAGAGTACCGTATTTCCTTGAATTGCCGCTGGGGCGCTAATTAGTTTATGATTATGATATGAGTCAGTTTAAGAGACTGTCAAACTACAATTTTTATTTACCAAGTACAAAAAACATTAATTATGATGAACATCTTTGGCCCTTTTTTTTTTGTTTTGAGATAAAGATTATTTATGTATTTAATAGTTGTTTACTTACTATGGTATAATATTTATTTATTCACTGTTATGTTACAGAGAACAAGGACATGGGATAAAATTGCTATGGTATGAAAAGGGGTAGGATTAAATAAGCTCAGCTTCTTCCTACTCCTTATCGGACGTGATGTAATGAAACAACTGGAAATATCAATCAATCAAGCAATGTTTACTTATATAGCCCTAAATCACTAGTGTCTCAAAGGGCTGCACAAACCACAACACAAACCACTACGACATCCTCGGTAGGCCCACATAAGGGCAAGGAAAACTCACACCCAGTGGGACATCGGTGACAATGATGACTATGAGAACCTTGGAGAGGAGGAAAGCAATGGATGCCGAGCGGGTCTAACATGATACTGTGAAAGTTCAATCCATAATGGATCCAACACAGTCGCAAGAGTCCAGTCCAAAGCGGATCCAACACAGCAGCGAGAGTCCCGTTCACAGCGGAGCCAGGTTTTACTACTTACGTATAAAATACTACACGGTCTAGCTCCATCCTATCTTGCCAATTGTATTGTACCATATGTCCCGGCAAGAAATCTGCGTTCAAAGGACTCCGGCTTATTAGTGATTCCCAAAGCCCAAAAAAAAGTCTGTGGGCTATAGAGCGTTTTCATTTCAGGCTCCAGTACTCTGGAATGCCCTCCCGGTAAAAGTTTGAGATGCCACCTCAGTAGAAGCATTAAAGTCTCACCTTAAAACTCATTTGTATACTCTAGCCTTTAAATAGACTCCCTTTTTAGACCAGTTGATCTGCCGTTTCTTTTATTTTTCTCCTATGTCCCAAAATGTGATGCCTTACATTGTATTGTGTGCATGTTCAAAAATAACTGAAACTGAACTGAACTGAACTATTTTAGCTGAAATTAAGCATTTTTTTCCTGAATGTTAAATGGTCAAGAAGAAACAAACTAGTTGTAGTCTAAATTGGCGGGTAAGCCCGCCTATGGGTTGTACAAAAGTAGTGGTTGAGTAAGCAGTCTTGCTCCTGCTCTACTGTCTTTAATAGTAACAGTAATTCAGTACAGTATGAGTCATTTGGAAATATTAGTATAGGCTTACTTACTGTTGCGTGGATGTCCTGATGACTAGACTGCAGATGGCTCTTCAAGTTGGTTGTATTTTTACCAGAGAAATTCGAAACATAGGGTTTATATCTTGTTGTTCACCATTTCCATGGTAAAATGTTTCCATGTCTTCTCTTTCTTCCAGGTGTCGAAGAAATACTGTAATGATGTGTGTCACAATACAGCAAAGATGTTACACTACAGTAATTTAATATCATAGTTATTTTGACCAGAATGATCACAGTTATTATTCTCGCAGTATTGTGGAATTTCCTAAGAAAGCTTTTCAAACAGAACTAAAATAGATAGACACTGTTAGAAAAGCCACTATTTTGCATGTCTTCTTTATGCTTCACTGGATAAGCGTTTTATTTTTTAGTGCTGTATCTGCCTTAAACTGAAACCCACTACTACCGACCACGCAGTCTGATGGTTTATATATCAATAATGAAATATTAACATTGTAACACATGCCAATACGGCCAGTTTAGTTTACTAAATTGCAATTTTAAATTTCCCGCGAAGTGTCGTAGTGAAAACGTCGCGATATGTTGACTCGTATTATGACGCGTGCGTTTGACGTCTCGGGTCGTAGCGGACATTATTTTCCAGCCCGATCCAAGCTATAAGTAGTCGGCTTTAATCGCATAATTACACAGTATTCTGGACATCTGTGTTGCTGAATCTTTTGCAATTTCTTCAATTAATAATGGAGAAGTCAAAGTAGAAAGATGGAGGTGGGACGCTTTTAGCCTTTAGCCACACAAACACACTGTGTTTCCTTGTTTAAAATTCCCGGATGTGAAGCTTTACTATGGATCAGAGCGGTCAAGCGAACATGGATCCCGACTAAATGTCAACCGGCAGTTTTCGGTGAGAAAATTGTGGTAATAAGTCTGCTCTTACCGGAGATCAGCTAAACTTCTGTCCTGCTGCAGCTTCGTGACTTTATACAGAGATTCTGGCGTCAACACACCTGTGGCCACACCCCTCAGACTTTAAGGTACTATTTAACTCACTAAAACACTAGCAACACAGTGGGCAGATAAGGGATTTCCCAGAATTATCCTAGTAAATGTGTCTAAAAACATCTGAATCGCTCTCATTGCCCTTGCCTTTTTTATTTCTTCTTCTATGTCTTCACTCTGAATTTCCTCATCCACGAATCTTTCATCCTCACTCAAATTAATGAGGAAATTGTCGCTTTCCCGGTCCGAATAGCTCTAGCTGCTGCTGGCTATGATTGTAAACAATATGAGGATGTGAGGAGCTCTACAACCCGCACATCGTCTGCTACTTCCGGTAAAAGCAAGGCTTTTTTATTAGCAACCTAGAGTTGTGAACTTTATCGTCGATGTTCTCTACTAAATCCTTTCAGCAAAAGTATGGCAATATCCCGAAATGATCAAGTATGACACATGGAATGGGCCTGCTATCCCAGTTTAAATAAGAAAATCTCATTTTAGTAGGCCTTTAATAGCTAAACTTGTATCGTTTTACTGTGACTCTTAGTTTTACTGTAACACTTTAAGATTCACTTAAATGGAAAAATACATGAAAAAAACAATATATTCTAATTATATTTCACTTCTAGCTGCGTTGTTCGTGTCCTACTTTGTCCAGCAGTACTTGAAAGCACCTCCGTCTCTTTTCCTCGATCATCATAGTTCCGTGCTAAGGGAGCACAGCTTGAAGGTTAAATGTGCACAAGTGAATATTTTAGTTGCTTATATGTTCATATAAGTTTAGACTGGGGTGTATGTTGTTTTAACGGGGAAAAACGCGGGTCTTTTATTTTCATGTTAGCATATAAGCTATCGAGCTGGCACCAGTCAGTCCGCCGTGACTTTATCAACGTGCAGTTATCAATCTCGGGTTTTAGATCGTTTTAATTAAAAAGGGTGATACTAACCTTTGGGATTTTTTCCGCCGTCATCATCATTATTACCGTCTATCGTTACATCCCTACATCCCTACCATTGTAACGTTAATGTGCCATTTTTGATCAGGCAGCACCGTGACCACCGCCAGGGGTTCAGGCGGGGTCCTAGGCAACTGGGCCAGTGCATTGTTTAGAGCAGTGGTGTCGAACTCAAATACAGAGTGGGACAAAATTTAAAACTGAACAAAACGGCGGGCCAATGTTGAACAAATGAACCTTTTAATAGGGACCCAAACAAGTTTAGCATTGAATATTGAACAAGCAAGGCTTATATAACTTTATAGTGACATGCAAAATCCATCCATCCATTTTCTACCGCTTATTCCCTTTGAGGTCGCGGGGGGCACTGGTGCCTATCTCAGCTACAATCGGGCGAAAGGGGTTGTACACCCTGGACAAGTCGCCACTCCATAGCAGCGTCAACACAAAATCGAGTTTCAGATAATAACAATAATAATAATTCAAAAATATCAATGGCATATCAAACACAATTTAAATACAAATTGAATGCCTCTTTTCTATTTGCAGCCTTCTGAGGGTAAATATCAAAAGAAACTTTTTTCCACAGGCTAATAATATATTTAAAAATAAAATAACAATAATGAATGAATCAAACATTCAAGCCTTGAATTAGCAAGATAAAATGCATGAATTAATTATTGCTCAGTTTGCTACACTGATTTGCTTTAACACTGAATGTGGTACAAGCAACGCTTATATAACTTAAAGGCCTACTGAAATGAGATGTTCTTATTTAAACGGGGATAGCAGGTCCGTTCTATGTGTCATACTTGATCATTTCCCCATATTTTTGCTGAAAGGATTTAGAAGAGAACATCAATGATAAAGTTTGCAACTTTTGGTCGCTAATAAAAAAGCCTTGCCTTTACCGGAAGTAGCAGACGATGTGCGCGTAACGTCATGGGTTGTGGAGCTCCTCACATCCTCACATTGTTTACAATCATGGCCACCAGCAGCGAGAGCGATTCGGACTGAGAAAGCGCCAATTTCCCTATTAATTTGAACGAGGATGAAAGATTTGTGGATGAGGATAGTGAGAGTGAAGGACTAGAAGAAAAAAAAGACAACGGCAGTGGGAGCGATTTAGATGTTATCAGACACATTTACTAGGATAATTCTGGAAAATCCCTTGTCTGCTTATTGTGTTACTAGTGTTTTAGTGAGATTATAAAGTCATACCTGAAAGTCGGAGGGGTGTGGTGACCGCCAGTGTCTCTGAAGGACGCCATGGAGGAGCCAAGAAAGTTGCAGCTGCCTCTTTGACAGCTGCAGGAGGAACGACACAAGCTCCACTCATGTTTACGGTAAGACCCAAATTATTACCACAATTTTCTCACCGAAACCTGCCGGTGGACATGTGGTAGAGAAACATGTTCGCTTGACCGCTCTGTTCCATATTAAAGCTTCACAACAAACAAAGAAACAGCAGCTGTGTTTGTGTTGCTACAGCTGGCTGCAATACACCGCTTTCCACCAACATCTTTCTTATTTGTAGTCTCCATTATTAATTGAACAAATTGCAAAATATTAAGCAACACAGATGTCCAGAATACTGTGTAATTATGCGATAAAAACAGACTACTTTTAGCCGTGATCGGTGCTGTGAGAACATGTCCGCTACCACCGGTGACGTCACGCGTACGCGTCATCAGTCCGCAACGTTTTCAACAGGATACCTCGCGGGAAATTTAAAATTGTAATTTAGTAAACTAAACCGGCCCTATTGGCATGTGTTGCAATGTTAATATTTCATCATTGATATATAAACTATCAGACCGCGTGGTCGGTAGTAGTGGGTTTCAGTAGGCCTTTAACACTGAATATGGAACAAGCAACGCTTATATAACTTAATAGTGCAAAATCAACTTTTGTAAAACAAAAGAAAAAAACATCAATGGTATATTAAATAAAATTTAAATAAACAATAGAATGTCTCTTTTGTATTTAAATCCTTCTGAGGTAAATATCAACATTAACTTTTTCCACAGGCTAATAAATTTGAAAATAAAATAACAATGAATAAAATCAACCATTCAGGCCTTTTTACTGCTCAGTTTGCAACACACTGATCTAATCTAATGTGCCCAAGCCAGATACCTGGCATCTTTTCTGGGATGCTAGTTAAAACCCCTCGAGGGGGGCGGGGTTTGGTGGTAGCAGGGGGTGTATATTGTAGCGTCCCGGAAGAGTAAGTGCTGCAAGGGGTTCTGGGTATTTGTTCTGTTGTGCTAATGTTGTGTTACAGTGCGGATGTTCTCCCAAAATGGGTTTGTCATTCTTGTTCGGTGTGGTTTCACAGTTTGTCGCATATTTTTAACAGTGTTAAAGTTGTTTATGCGGCCACCCTCAGTGTGACATGTATGGCTGTTGACCAAGTATAGAGTGCATTCACATATGTGTGTGTTGAAGCCGCATATATCATGTGACAAGGGCCTATCTTTTTTCTTTAATGATGTTTTGCTGATTTTTTTCAGCAATGTGTAAAAAAAAATCAATAGCTTTAGGACTATACAATATATAATTTAAAACACATGACTTATGTATTGTTTCTAGTTGTTATACACATATATGTATACATATACATATATATATATATATAAACATAAATATGTTTATCTCTCTCTCTCTCTCTATATATATATATATATGATATAGATATATAAATTGACTAAAAGAGTGCGCACTCACCGCACGTTCGTCCGACACTGCAGCGCGAGCGCGATGATGTCACGTTGTCGATGGGAAAATGCATTTTTAGACAAGATGATTTGCCTGAGCGACTAGGAAACCCCGAGAGTAACAAGTTGTATAGATTAGGGACGGCGTGGCGCAGTGGGAGAGGGTCCCTGGTTCAAATCCCACCTAGTACCAACCTCGTCACGTCCGTTGTGTCCTGAGCAAGACACTTCACCCTTGCTCCTGATGGGTGCTGGTTAGCGCCTTGCATGGCAGCTCCCTCCATCAGTGTGTGTGTGAATGGGTAAATGTGGAAGTAGTGTCAAAGCGCTTTGAGTACCTTGAAGGTAGAAAAGCGCTATACAAGTACAACCCATTTCTCATTTATTAGAAAGGACACATTTAAAAAAAAAAAACACACAAAAAAAACTTGAGACTTCACGTGGGCCGGATTTTGGATGCTGACGGGCCTTAGTTTGGCGACCCCTGATCTAAACAATACCATACAATAAAAGTATTTTTTTTTTAATACCGCTGCCAGGTATTTTTTTTAACACTTTTATTGTAATATTTTCAGAATGTGTTTGTTCTATTTTTGGCCAAAGTAAGACAATGAAAACCATCTGAAGTTGTCTTCATTTTTTTGTTTTAATGCCATGATTTTAATAGTCTGGCCCGCGTGTGCACAGATTTCCTTCCATGCGGCCCCTGAGCTAAAATGAGTTGAATACCCCTGATACAGTATTACAGTATGTAACAGCTGCAGCGGAAAAAAAGGGGGCAGCATAAAATAGAGAGTAGATCCAGCAGAAATTAGACATTATAAACAAAGAGAAGTAGTTAACATAATCAGAGAAATTAAGAGGGGGGCTTGACAGAAAATAATTGAGAAGCACTGTGTTACACACACAACAATGATGTCGCACATGTTATATGTGGTGGTGGTGTTAAAAAGTCAAAGTTTACCAAGTTTTGACCGTTTATTTAAAATGTTCCTAATGTTGTCATTTGTATTTTTTATACTGGTACTTTTAGGCGAGTTTTTCATCACACACACTGCAAAAAAACAACTGATGTTTCAGTCAGTGTAGAACAGGGGTCGGGAACCTTTTTGGTTAAGAGACCCATGAAAGCCAAATATTTAAAAATGTATTTCCGTGAGAGCCAAATAATATTATTTTAACACTGACTACAACGAAATGCGTGCATTTTTAAGTACGACCAACATATTTAGAGTACAATAAGTCTCTTGTTCTTTTTGATAACATTGTTATTCTGAAGCTAACAGATAAAAAATTAAAAAAAACTTCTTACCATGAATGCGACTTCTATAAAACGGATGGATGGATTAAAATGCATGAGAATGTTTTACATTTTGAACATTATTTTTAACACTGTGAATACAGCTGAGATAGGCTGCAGTACCTCCTGCGACCCGAACGGGACAAGCGGTAGTAAACGGATGGATGGATGGAGTACCAGCGGAATTATTGTGTTAAGCAATGTCAGCTAAGATTTATCAGAGAGCCAGATGCAGTCATCAAAAAAACCACATCTGGCTCGAGAGCCATAGTTTCCCTACCCCTGGTGTAGACCTTTTCATTCAACATTTAATTAAAAAATAAATAAATGTACACAATCTTCCATACTAATGCATGTACTTAAAACATGTAATCTAAAAAATCTATAAACGATAAAACCATTAACAAGATTGTGTTGCACACACACAACAATGTCGTGTTATACAATCAAAGACAAAGTTTGGGCAGTTTTTAAAAAATCTTGCATTTTCATAGGAGCTGAGCCGGAAGGCAAAGCTCTCAATTTACCGGTCGATCTACGTTCCCATCCTCACCTATGGTCATGAGCTTTGGGTAATGACCGAAAGGATAAGATCACGGGTACAAGCGGCCGAAATGAGTTTCCTCCGCCGTGTGGCGGGGCTCTCCCTTAGAGATAGGGTGAGAAGCTCTGCCATCCGGGAGGAACTCAAAGTAAAGCCGCTGCTCCTTCACATCGAGAGGAGCCAGATGAGGTGGTTCGGGCATCTGGTCAGGATGCCACCCGAACGCCTCCCTAGGGAGGTGTTTAGGGCACGTCCAACCGGTAGGAGGCCACGGGGAAGACCCGGGACACGTTGGGAAGACTATGTCTCTCGGCTGGCCTGGGAACGCCTCGGGATCCCCCGGGAAGAGCTAGACGAAGTGGCTGGGGAGAGGGAAGTCTGGGTTTCCCTGCTTAGGCTGTTGCCCCCGCGACCCGACCTCGGATAAGCGGAAGAAGATGGATGGATGGATGGATGGATGGATGGATGGATGGATGCATTTTCATTTGCTGCTGCTATTTTCACTTGTCTTTCTTACACTGATCATTTTAAGAGAATATTTCATCACACACTGCAACTCACACTTCCTCACCAGTGTGTGTTCTCATGTGCAATCTTAATTTATCTTTTCGTACAAAACCTTTAGCGCAGATTACACAAGAAAAGGGTTTTACACCAGCGTGTAGTGTCGTGTGTCGTTTTAAGTGTGACTTTTGTGTAAAACTTTTAGCACAGATTGAACAAGACAAAGGTTCTTCACTCGTGTGTGTTCTCATGTGTGTTTTCAAATCGCACCTTGTCGTGAAACATTTACCACAGCTTGAACAAGAAAACCTTTGTTCACCGGTGTGTGTTCTCATGTGTCTTTTCAAATGATTATGTACTCTAAAACCTTTAGCACAGATTGTGCAAGGAAAAGGTTTTACACCAGTGTGTCTCGTCATGTGTGCTATCAAATCACTATTTTGTGTAAAACCTTTAGCACAGATTGAACAGATGACAGGCTTTTCTCCAGTGTGTGTTCTCATGTGTCTTTTCAAATGACCAGTTTGTGTAAAACATTTACCGCAAGTTGAACAGGAAAAGGGTTTTTCACCAGTGTGTATCCTCATGTGTCTTTTCAGCTCACAACGGCGACTAAAATGTTTGCCACAGTGAGAACATTCAAAGTGTGTGTTGTCAGTGTGACAAGTTGTATCAGCTTCAGAGTCTTCATCATCAGTGTCAGGAGAGTCTGACGTCATGTCATCACTATCCGATAGTGGAGCTAAGAGTTTTCCTGCTTGTGATCCTCCACAGTGGTCTCCATCAGCTTCTGTTGTCATGTGTTGAGTTGAGCTGCTGCTTGGAGGCTCCATCCCTCTCTTCTCCTCACTTTCACTTTTGACCTCATCATCTTCACTCTTCACAATGACACAAGTCAATGGCATCTTAAGGACATCAACCTCCTCTTGTCCTTTAAGATGCTCTCCATTCTGACTGATGCTGTGTTCCTCCTCTTCCTCTTTAATGTGTGGGGGCTGAAGCGCTTCATCTTCCTTTTTAATTTGGGGTGGCTGTAAATCCTCTTCTTCATCTTTAATGTTAGAGGGCTGTGGCTCCTCATCTTCCTTTTTAATATGGGGTGTCTGTGAATCATCTTCTTCCTCTTTAAAGTAAGAGGGATGTAGTTCTTCCTCTTTAATGTGGGGTTGTTGTGGTTCCTCATATTCTTCTTTAATGTGGGCAGGATGTGGCTCCTCTTCTTTGCTTTTAATATAGGGGGGCTGTGGATTCTCCTGCTCCATCCTGGAGGTTTACTACTGCTGTTCACAGACGTCTGCAGGACACAAAAAGACAAACACATGATTTAGAGAAGTGGTTCTCAAATGGGGGTAACTGCTAATATGTAGCATCATTTGAAAAGTCACCTGCTAATAACTGTTTAATAAATACAGTTGTTGTCAATTGAAGTGAAGTGAATTATATTTATATAGTGCTTTTTCTCTAGTGACTCGAAGCGCTTTACATAGTGAAACCCAATATCTAAATTACATTCAAACCGTGTGGGTGGCACTGAGAGCAGGTGGGTAAGGTGTCTTGCCCAAGGACACAACAGCAGTGACAAGGATGGTGGATGCGGGAATCGAACCTGCAACCCTCAAGTTGCTGGCACGGCCGCTCTACCAACCGAGCTAAACCACCCGCTAAATTGACTTAGTTGTGATTTCCTTCGCTGCATGAAAGTTTAAAATGAGCATATACTAATGCAGTATGAACAAGAATGTTTTAATGTAGACACATAGAATCATCTTCATACTGCTGTGATTATATGTATCAAGTGTTCATTCAAGGCTAAGGCAAAATATCGAGATATATATTGTGTATCCCGATATGGCCTAAAAATATCAAAATATTTTTAAAAAAGGCCATATCGCCCAGCCCTAACCCGAATAAGTTTTTCAAGTTGTTTAAATCGAGGTCCACATTAATCAATTCATGGTCATCGCCAATATCCTTCAATTTATGTAAGAACCTGGCTTTGCAAACCCCATCTAACGTCAGGCTGCAGAAAACTTTCACATCCTCTTTCAAACTTCCCAAAATTGACGTCATTGTCGAAGCAAAAGTGCGAAAAATATTTAGAAAACTGCCACAGGCGAATAAACAAAGTTATAGTCGGGACAGAGTCGGGACCCACGATGGACCGCTCGCCTGTATATCGGCTGGGGACATCTCTGCGCTGCTGAGCCGCTTCCCCTTGGGATGGTTTCCTGTTAGCTCCACTATGGACGGGACTCTGGCTACTGTGTTCGATCCACTTTGGTCTGGACTCTCACGGTTGTGTTGGATCCACTATGGATTGAACTTTCACAGTATCATGTTAGACCCGCTCGACATCCATTGCTTTCGGTCCCCTAGGGCAGTGGTTGTCAAATGGGGGTACGCATACCCCTGGGGGTACTTGAAGGTATGCCAAGGGGTACGTGAGATTTTTTTTAAATATTCCAAAAATAGCAACAATTCAAAAGTCCTTTATAAATATATTTATTGAATAATACATAAACAAAATATGAATGTAAGTTCATAAACTGTGTAAAAAAAAAAATACAACAATGCAATATTTAGTGTAGACAGCTAGATTTTTGTAGATATGTTCCATAAATATTGATGATAAAGATTTCTTTTTTGTGAAAGAATGTTTAGAATTAAGTTCATGAATCCAGATGGATCTCTATTACAATCCCCAAAGAGGGCACTTTAAGTTGATGATTACTTCTATGTGTAGAAATGTTTATTTATAATTGAATCACTTGTTTATTTTTCAACAAGTTTTTAGTTATTTTTATATCTCTTTTTTCCAAATACTTCAAGAAAGACCACTACAAATGAGCAATATTTTTGCACTGCTATACAATTTAATAAATCAGAAACTGATGAAATATTTTACTTATCTCTTTTTTTCAACCAAAAATGCTTTGCTCTGCTTAGAGGGTACTTGAATGCAAAAAATGTTCACGGGGAGTACATCACTGAAAAAAGGTTGAGAACCACTGATTTAGAGAAATCCAACTTTGCTTGGCCACATGAGAAAATGAGTGTACTTTCCTTTGTTGGCTTGGTTTTACAGTAACTTCATTGTATTGTCAATTAACAACCTCAAGATGGACGTTTGTTCATTTCTACTTTAACTGACTTTTCATTTGCCAAACTAAATAAAAAAAAAATAGATTTTAAAAGGTATGTAACAACAAATGCAATGGATGCCGAGTGAATACGGTTAATAATGTGAGAATCCAGTCAATAGGAACCTCAGCAGTTGGAATAGAACTTACTTCACCAATTATTTATTTTGTTTATTTTTATGGTGATACTTATGGAGTATATTGTGAATACATTTAGAACCGGAAGTGAACAACACTTTTAGCAACTGTTATTTAAAAGAAAAAGGGGTAGGATTTAATAAGCTCTGCTTCTTCCTACTCCTTTTCGAACATGTTAGAAAGAGAAACTGGAAATTGTGATGTATCATGTTGTATGCTTGCATGTTCCAAATAAACACAAACTCAAAACAGCGTCCAGTAGTTGACGTTGTAGCTCGTTGTCGTTTGTTGGAGAAAGTTCCTCATCGTACTCTGCTATCTTTTATTCTAACACTAAAAAGGATTTCTTTCACGGCTGCAGTTAGCTACTAATTCACCAACACGCTCAGCATTTGTATATTGCCCATGATCACACAATAACACACTTTAACACTCACTTGTGTTTGCTTGGCGATGTGTCGATAACTTCCGGGTTTCTTTGTTGGCAGCTAGCAAGCTAAGCTAACTAGCATGCTAAGTTAGCCTCGGAGTCTTGAAACTTTACGGAGTCAAGTTCATCCTGACAAAAACAATAAATAAAGTTTAATTTGTCATACCTTTAAACGAATAGATACACAAATAAAAATGAAGGGATTAACGCACGGATTAAAGAGCACTACTGCTCCGCCAGAGTCTGCGCATGTGCAACGGGTAGCTACGTCACTTCCCATTGACCCCTTCTTCTTCGTCTTCTTCTTTTTTTTTATTTATTTAATTTTTTTATAAGCCTTATTCACAATGTTCAACATTTACAAACAAGGAAAAAGAAACAATACAAATCAAAAACAAGTACAGAAACAGTACGATACAGCGCCAGGGGGTTTTAAACTCAATAAAGCAACTACAATATAATCCACTTCAAGAAACTCCTCAAACTTAGTGTTTACAAAGTACAAAAGATGAAGAACCATAAAATTTGTTTTAATTTATTTCATCCATCCATTCATTTTGTAGATAATCTTACTTATCTCACCATATGAATATTAGTGAATTACCGTATTTCCTTGAATTGCCGCCGGGGCGCTAATTAATTTAAAACCTCTTCTCACTCCTGCGCTTACCAAAGGCATGCGGTAAAAGTAAGCCTGCGCTAATTATTTTAAAACCTCTTCTCACTACAGCACTTACCAAAGGTATGCAGTAAACATTTGAGTGTGATGTAAGCTTGGACCTTAAATCCTACTGAATAGCTCTTAATCTTCTTCCCTTTATGCGATTTCAAATTACCGGTATTGAAATCAGCCTCCTCCATTTTGAAAATGATGACAGGGAAAATGTCACTCGTGATGTCACGAGTTTGAGCAGGCGGTAATACTAAGCATGCGCTAATTATTTTGTGAAGCGAGTTTGCCCCGGCAATAATTCAAGGCAGGCACATACTATATGCCCTGCGGCAATTCAAGGAAATACGGTATATTTATTATACAATCCCCGTTTCCATATCAGCTGGGAAATTGTGTTAGATGTAAACGGAATACAGTGATTTGCAAATCATTGTATTCCGTTTATATTTACATCCAAACTAGGGCTGGGTGATATATCGATACACAGGATATATTGCGGGTTTGTCTCTGTGCGATATAGAAAGTGACTATATCGTAATTTTCGAGTATACGTTCTCACGCAGTTGCTTTTAGCTGCGGGCATTACACTACAGGCTCTTCTCACTTTTTCCTGTCTCTCATTCTTAAAGACAAGCAGGCGCACATTCTTACATACGTCACATACTGTCACGTCATACGTCACATACGTATACGCCCTCGCCCAGCAGAGAGGTAGCAGACTGGGCTACGTTAGCTGCTACGAGTGGGAATAAATAAATAAATAAATGGGTTGTACTTGTATAGCGCTTTTCTACCTTCAAGGTACTCAAAGCGCTTTGACACTACTTCCACATTTACCCATTCACACACACATTCACACACTGATGGATGGAGCTGCCATGCAAGGCGCCAACCAGCACCCATCAGGAGCAAGGGTGAAGTGTCTTGCTCAGGACACAACGGACGTGACGAGGTTGGTACTAGGTGGGAATTGAACCAGGGACGCTCGGGTTGCGCACGGCCACTCTGCCCACTGCGCCACGCCGTGGGGAGAGAAAGAAGGTGCAGGTCTGGTAACAATTGAAGGAAGACTTAATTCCCAATAAAATCAGCCAGGGGGTCCATCGTCTGGCGGTGGTTCGGCTTCAAGTGGGAATATGTCGAACAGACAACCGTAATTTGTCAAGTTTAAGGCAAAAGCGTTCAATAAGAAGTAGCATTAATGCTAATACGTAGCATCATTTGAAAAGTCAATCGCTAGAGAATGAAGAGAATTTAACAACGTCCGTAGTAACCTACCACATAGTGAAGGACGAATACTATTTGATTTCCTATTATGCAGCTCATTTTTATTTGACACTTAAAATGTCTCTGACAATCTTGCACTTTATGTTTTGGAAATCAATCAATCAATGTTTATTTATATACCCCCAAATCACAAATGTCTCAAAGGACTGCACAAATCATTACGACTACAACATCCTCGGAAGAACCCACAAAAGGGCAAGGAAAACTCACACCCAGTGGGCAGGGAGAATTCACATTCAGTGGGACGCCAGCGACAATGCTGACTATGAGAAACCTTGGAGAGGACCTCAGATGTGGGCAACCCCCCCCCTCTAGGGAAATGACTTGAATGTTTGTGCCATTGCTTAATAACTTTGGTCAATTGACTTAGTTGTGATTTCCCTCTCTGCATGAAGGTTTAAAAGTAGCATATGTGAATGCAGTATGAATAAGAATGTTTTAATGTAGACACATAGAATCATCATAATGCTGTGATTATATGCATCAAGTATTCATTCAAGGCCAAGGCAAAATATCGTAATATTTATCGTATATCGCGATATGGCCTAAAAATATTGCGATATTTAAAAAAGGCCATATCGCCCAGCCCTACATCCAACACAATTTTCCAACTCATACGGAAACGAGGTTTGTATATACATAACTTACTTCAGTAATTATTAATTATTTATTGTTATTGTTATTACATATATTGCATATTGTGAATAAATTGAGAACAGGAAGTGAACAAAGGTTTTAGCAATGTAAAGCAAAAGGGGTAGGATTAAATGAGCTCTGCTTCTACCTACTCCTTTTCGAACATGTTGAAAAGAGAAACTGGAAATTGTCATGTATCATGTTGTATTCATGCATGTTCAAAACAAACCCATACTCAACTCTATTCAACTCAACAGTAGAATGCAATATATATATATATATATATATATATATATATATATATATATATATATATATATATATATATATATATATGGCGCAATGTGTAAAGCCATAGGCTCACACAAGTTCCGTAAATAAACCAAATTTGGAGTACAGCATCATAGTTTTCACAGCTTTTTGGTTGTTAGAGGTAATCTATCCATCTATCTATCTATCCATCTATCTATCTATCTATCTATCTATCCATCCATCCATCCATCCATCCATCTGTCTATCTATCTATCTTTATACATACACACACCCGATAAAATTCAGAATATTCATATATACACCTATGTGTATACTTAGATTACCAAAAAATTTGTTGGTACAATTTTGTTGAATTTCCATCAAGTCTTCACGGTTTGATCTCATATTTTTAGAGATGTCCGATAATGGCTTTTTTTGCCGATATCCGATGTTCCGATATTGTCCAACTCTTAATAGCCGATTCCGATATCAACCGATACGATAAATACAGTCGTGGAATTAACACATTATTATGACTAATTTTGTTGTAATGCCCCGCTGGATGCATTAAACAATGTAACAAGGTTTACTAAAATAAGAGAACAACTTCAACTGAAGTTATGGAAAAAAGTCCCAACATGGCACTGCCATATTTATTATTGAGGTCACAAAGTGCATGATTTTTTTTAACATACCTCAAAACAGCAGCTTGGAATTGGGGACATGTTCTCTTTGAGATAATCCTGATACCCACTACAACTACATCAAATACTATACTTTGACTTTTACAAAGTGCATATTTTTTTTTTTTTAAACATGCCTCAATATAACAGCTACAAAAACAATTAAAGCTGCAAGCAGCGTTGGTCGGGTCCGCCGTTGGCCGCCGCCGCCGCCGCCGTGTCCCGAGTCTCGATCTTAGTCAGACCTACATAGAAGTTTTTGTTTCATCACTCTACGACATTCCTAACAGAATTTACAAGCAGTTTTGTCTGGAAAAAGGTGACGGCTTTTTACAAAACTTTTATTTTGAAGGGGTAATTGGCAACTTCCTGTTGATTTTAACTGAAAGATGCCAATTATCAAAATGTAGGTCTAAGTCAGACCTACACAGAGGTTTTTGTTTCATGTCTCTACGACATTCCTAACGGAAGTTACAAGCAGTCTGTTTTTTGTATCTTCCTAGGGGGCGCTATCGCGCAATTTTTATTTTTGGGGTTTGGTTACCTAATAAGTTGGTCTGCCGCTCCAGACCAATGTGTGTGCCAAATTTGGTGAGTTTTGAAGCATGTTAAGGGGGTCAAATTAGGGTATTGTCTGTGTTGTATTCCTAGGGGGCGCTAGAGCACAATTTTGAGTTTTGGGGTTTGGTTTTTTCACTAGATCGCAATTTTTGCCAGTCCTGATGTGTGTGCCAAGTTTGGTGAGTTTTGAAGCATTTTAAGGGGGTCAAATTACAGCTCAAAGAGGTAAAAATGATATTTTTTTGGAAAATTTGCGCAGGGGATCTTTGAAGGCGCGTAAAATCAAACCCTTAAAACTTATCACAACTTTGTCCGACCACTTTTTTTAAAAGGGTTCAATCTCTCTCCTGTGCGAGTTTGAAGCCGAAACGACAAACGCACTGGGAGGAGTTTCGATTTGAAAAAGGTTACGGGTTTTCACGAAAACTTTTATTTTGAAGGGGTAATTGCCAATTTCCTGTTGATTTTTTCTGCTAGCTGTCAATTATTAAAATGTAGGTCTAAGTAAGACCTACATAGAAGTTTTTGTTTCATGTCTTTCCGACATTCCTACCGGAAGTTACAAGCAGTTTTGTCTATGTTTTCTTCCTGGAAGCAGTTTTTTCTGTGTTTTATTCAAAAATTGCGCTAGAGCGCAATTTTGAGTTTTTTTTTTTTTTTTTTTCATTAGATCGCAATTTCTGCCAGTCCTGATGTGTGTGCCAAGTTTGGTGAGTTTTGAAGCATTTTAAGGGGGGCAAATTACAGCTCAAAGAGGCAAAAATTGCATTTTTTGTGAAAATTTGGCTTTGAATGGGTTTTTGAAAATTTTTTGTTGATTTTGGCCCCAGAAGATACAATTATGGAATTTAGGTCTAAGTCAGACCTACATAGAGGTTTTTGTTTCATGTCTCTACGACATTCCTACCGGAAGTTACAAGCAGTCTGTTTTTTTTTTTTCCTAGGGGGCGCTAGAGCGCAATTTTCATTTTTGGGGTTTGGTTGCTTAATATGTTGTGGTGTCACGGTAGACCGACGTGTGTGTCAACTTTGGTGAGTTTTGAAGCATGTTAAGGGGGTGATGTTGGGGCGCGACGGTGCGGAATAAAGAAAGAAAGAAAGAATAATAATAAGAAACGTTACAGATTCAATAGGGTCCTTGCATGGCAAAGGACATGGATGTCCTTTGCCATTGCAGGGCGGACCCTAATAATAATAAGAAACGTTACAGATTCAATAGGGTCCTTGCATGGCAAAGGACATGGATGTCCTTTGCCATTGCAGGGCGGACCCTAATAAAGGCACACAGCTTCAGTCCAGAGTATACTAGAGTAAGAAAGTACACAATAACATAATCCTCCTTTAGTGCAAGGCTGCCTGGTATACTGTAAAACAGGAAATTATAAACTGGGCTCAATCTGCCCTGCTCTAACGTATTCGTGTGAGTAACACAAATGTGCTGCAAGCTAGTGGTGAGTGCTTGAAGTGGCCTAGCAGTCAGAGTTTGATTGATTGATTGAGACTTGTATTAGTTGATTGCACAGTACAGTACATATTCCATACAATTGACCACTAAATGGTAACCCCCGAAAAAGTTTTTCAACTTGTTTAAGTCGGTGTCCACTTTAATCAATTCATTTCAGAGCTTCTGAAACGCTGTGTTGAGACAGGGCAGCTCCGCTCACTGCAAGCTGCAAAGTGTGCGCCATGCAGAGCAGACTAGCCACACCAAACTCCACCCTAGCTTTTGCCATATTGCATGGGCTTTCGCTTTGGGGTGGTTTTTGTTGCGCCCTAAAGCGTACGTGCAAAACAAATCAGTGATGTACTGAGGGGCCCAACCATGCAGCGCACAGAAAGTCGGGACTAAAATTGTAAACTCCATGCAGAATTTTACTGGAAGCCAATTAAGACTGGATAAAATGGGGGTAATGTGGGCTGTTCTCGGTGCACCGGTCAAAAGTCTGGCAGCCGCATTTTGTACCGTCTAAAGTCTCTTTATTGTTGACTTGTGGAAAAGAGTGAAAAGAGAATTACAATAGTCAATATGAGACAAAATGAACGCATGAATTGTCATTTCGAGATCCAATTTTGATAGCCACTTTCTCACTTTAGAAATATGTCTGAGGTGATAAAATCAGTTTTTGGTGAGTTGACGACAGCGACCCTCCAAAGTCATTGACTGATGGAACCACAATACAGCATTTTTCTCGACAACACCCTGGTTATACTGTAACTGAGGAGGACATTATGCTGCCAATAATAGTGGTGGAGGAAGAGTATACCCCATCACATGTTAGATTTAAGATTACTGAAAACTTCCAACATTTCAGATGGCGTGCCATAAAAGAATGCCAGACAAGTGCTTTTCGTGTCGTCCTCGCCAGTTCCAGGTCCAAAACGGCTGTCAAAGTATTGTAAATTGTCGGATTATATTCCCAGCCATGTACTTCTCAGGTGAGATGCATGATCGATGATCTAAAACAGGGGTCGGGAACCTTTTTGGCTGAGAGAGCCAAAAAGCCAAATATTTCAAAATGTATTTCCGTAAGAGCCATATAATATTTTTTTTAACACTGACCACAACTAAACAGGTGCATTTTTAAGTAAGGCCAACATTTCTAGAGTATAATAGGTCTCTTATTCTTTGTAATAACATTGTTATTCTGAAGCTAACTATGGAGGGGGTGTGGCCCGCCGGCCTGCAGCGAACTGGTGTGTGCCAGGACCGGCCTCAAAATCAGCGAGAGCTGCGTAGATGGCCCACCTGAGCCTGGTTATCTAATCACCTGTCGCTCTGTTATAAGCAGCAGCCAGGAGGAGAGACGGGGTTGGGCTGGAGCCAGAGCGCGAGCGAGAACGAAAGAGAAAAATACAATTGCTGGAAAGCAACTGAGAGACTTATTGAAAAATAAAACAATAGTATAACCCTGAAACGGGCTCTCATGTCGGTGCTTGGTGGTCTGAAGAACCACCAAGCCCCACAGTAACCAATAATAAATAAATAACTTCTTAACGCAACTTCTTGAACAGGTGCGGTAGTAAACAGATGGATGGACTAAAAATGCATGAGAATGTTTTCTATTTCGAACATTATTTTTAACACTTCTTACAAGTGGAATTATTCATTACTTATCAAGTTAAGCAATGTCAGCTCAGATTTATCCGAGAGCCAGATGCAGTCATCAAAAGAGCCACAGCTGGCTCGCGAGCCATAGGTTCCCTACCTCTGATCTAGAATAAACTTGCAGGGAGCAGGGAAGCGAGGAAACAGCAGACCACTCGATGATATAAACATAGGGACACAAAGTAATGATCACGGCGCCACTCCAAATAGTTTGTCTGGGTTAGCGCTTATAATAACAATATCACTAATATATGGTTAGTATTCAAGTCAAAAAATGAAGTATTGTTGCCGCTTATTGAATAGTTATTTATGGGCGGAATAGATGACCTCTCGCAGTTAGCAGACTTTTATTCAATTTGTTTAATATTTAGAGTGCATTAAAAAAAAATCAATCCGTCGTCATGTCTTTCATAATGATTGTGAACCATAGGCAAAAAAAAAAAAAAAAAAAAGTGCAATTCCCCTTTAAGCATTTTTTTCAATTGAATAATTCTAACAGGTGGGGCTTCTATGTCTTGTATTTTTGCACTTCTACAACAACCTGGAAACTTTGAACCTTGTTTTTAAAACTTCTTGAGTTCCAAAAAGCCCAACATAGCCAAGATAAGTTAAAAGGGCGTGCCATTTAGGAGTTCAGCTCTTACAGTAGGACGCTATACTATACTGCTGGTGTCGGAGGAGGTGACACGGTGGAGTTAAATACACTAACCTAACCCAATTATCATGTAAGCATGAGCAATTATTTAAATTAAATTCCAATAGGTCTGGCTTCTCTGTATTGTATCTTAGCACTTCTTTAGCTTGTTTTTGGACTGCATATCCCTTTAATCTTTTTAAGCTTTAACCATTCCTCCATCACAGCTTCACATTGTATGAATATGAACTAAAACAAAGTACGTACTCAACCCGTATTCCCATTTATTGTACACAACTTTAGTTGAAGCATACATTTCTTATTGCATATGGAGACATAGATATCAATTACAAAACCAATATCCATATTACAAAAGAGAGCTATAAGGATAATTAAAATAATGGATTATCCAGACTCAACAAATGATGTCAAATGTAAATTATCTTGTAGAATACACAACTGCACAAAACATGTATAAAGTACATAACATGCTTTCAGAACCGGTCCAGAAGATGTTTCAGATGTGAACCAATATATATGAACTAGGAGGGATTTATGTGTAGCCAGAAGCAAAGGCATTAAAAAAAACACACATAAAATATGTATATCATATAAGGGAGTTAATCTGTGGATTGTTTTAGTATTTGAAATTAAAATATCCAACACACTTCATACATTTGAAACTATTGTGAATAAGATCAAAACATAATTTTTATTATATCCTCTGTATTTGCATACAATGTTTATTTTATATAACACATGTAATGTTATGTTTATATTTTTAAAACAAATACAAAAATAATATATAGGTAGTCAGAATAAGCTGATGTTACAGTCAATGTAAACCTTTTCAAAGTAATTGTGTTATGAAAATAAATGAATACATTGTTGTATACTTCTGTAGATATTAAAACATACATAAATCCCCTAATCTAAAGTATTTAATGTATACATTATATTTACAAGATTGTGATACACACAGAATGATGTCAAATATGTTATGTGGTGATGTTAATTTGCCGCTGATGTTCTTGTGTTCCTGACACTGTCACTTTTAAGAGGACCTTTCATCACACACACTGCAACTCACACATCCTCACCAGTGTGTTTTCTCATGTGTCTTTTCAACAGATCTTTACGTACAAAACCTTTAGCACAGATTGAACAGGAAAACAGTTTTTTACCAGTGTGTGTTGTCATGTGTGCTTTCAAATCACCATTTTGTGTAAAACCTTTACCGCAGATTGAACAGATATATGTTTTTTCTCCAGTGTGTATTGCCATGTGTGTTTTTAAATTAATATTTCGTGTAAAACCTTTACTACAGATTAAACAGGTAAAAGGTTTTTCATCAGTGTGCGTTGCCATGTGTGTTTTCAAATTACTATTTTGTGTAAAAGCTTTGGCACAAATTGAACAGATAAAGGGTTTTTCACCAGTGTGTGTTGTCATGTGTGCTTTCAAGTGAATATTTTGGGTAAAACCTTTAGTACAGATTGAACAGGTGAAATTTTTTTCACCAGTGTGTGTTGTCATGTGTGCTTTCAAATTATTATTTTGTGTAAAACCTTTAGCACAGATTGAACACATAAACGGTTTTTCACCAGTGTGTGTTCTCATGTGTATTTTCAAATTATGACTTTGTGTAAAGCCTTTACCACAGATTTTACAGGAAAAAAGTTTTTTACCTGTGTGTATCCTCATGTGTATTTTCATTTTATGGTGGTGATAAAAATTTTTGCTGCAGTGAGAACATTTAAAGTGTGTGTTGTCAGTGTGACATGTTGTATCAGCTTCAGAGTCTTCATCATCAGTGTCAGGAGAGTGTGACGTTGTGTCACCACTATCTGATAGTGGAGCTAAAAGTTTGTCTGCTTGTGATCCTCCACAGTGGTCTCCATTAGCTTCTGTTGTCATGTGTTGAGTTGAGCTGCTGCTTGGAGGCTCCACCTCTCTCTTCTCCTCACTTTCACTTTTGACCTCATCATCTTCACTCTTCACAATGACAACAGTCAATGACATCTTGGGGACATCAACCTCCTCTTGTCCTTTAGGATGATCTACATTCTGACTGATGCTGTGTTCCTCCTCTTCCTCTTTAATGTGTGGGGGCTGTCGCTCATCATCTTCCTCTTTAATGTTGGTGAGATGTTGCTGTGGTATCTCCTGCTCCATCCTGGAGGTCCACTCCTACTCCTCAGGAAGATGTTCTTCACAGATTTCTGCAGCACACAAGGATATAAACATATGATTCAGAAAAGTCCAGCTTTGCTCAGCGTGTATATTAATGCACTTCCTTTTGTGTTCTTAGTTTTACAGTAACTTGGTTGTAATATCAAAAATCAACCTCAAGTTGGACGTTTGTTAATCTCTAATTTAACTGACATTTTACAAACCTCGTTTCCATATGAGTTGGGAAATTGTGTTAGATGTAAATATAAACGGAATACAATGATTTGCAAATCCTTTTCAACCCATATTCACTTGAATGCACTACAAAGACAAGATATTTGATGTTCAAACTCATAATTTTTTATTTTTTTTTGCAAATAAAAATTAACTTAGAATTTCATTGCTGCAACACGTGCCAAAGTAATTGGGAAAGGACATGTTCACCACTGTGTTACATCACCTTTTCTTTTAACGACACTCAATAAATGTTTGGGAACTGAGGAAACTAATTGTTGAAGCTTTGAAAGTGGAATTCTTTCCCATTCTTGTTTTATGTAGAGTTTCAGTCGTTCAACAGTCAGGGGTCTCTGCTGTTGTATTTTACACTTCATAATGCGCCACAGATTTTCGATGGGAGAAAGGTCTGGACTGCAGGCGGGCCAAGAAAGTACCCGCACTCTTTTTTTACGAAGCCACGCTGTTGTAACACTTGTCTTGCTGAAATAAGCAGAGGCGTCCATGATAACGTTGCTTGGATGACAACATATGTTGTTCCAAAACCTGTATGGACCTTTCAGCATTAATGGTGCCTTCACAGATGTGTAAGTTACCCATTTCCTGGGCACTAATACACCCCTATGCCATCACAGATGCTGGCTTTTGAACTTTGCGCCTATAACAATCCGAATGGTTATTTTCCTCTTAGTTTTGGAGAACACCACGTCCTCTGTTTCCAAATATAATTTGAACTGTGGACTCGTCAGACCACAGAACACCTTTCCACTTTGCATCAGTCCATCTTAGATGAGTTCGAACCCAGCCAAATCGGCGGCATTTCAGGATATTGTTGATAAATGGGTTTGGCTTTGCATAGTAGAGTTTTAACTTGCACTTACAGATGTAGCGACCAACTGTAGTTACTGACAGTGGTTTTCTGAAGTGTTCTTGAGCCCATGTGGTGATATCCTTTACACACTGATGTCGGTTTTTGATGCAGACGATCAAAAGTCCGTAATATCATCGCTTACGTTCAGTGATTTCTGCTGGTGGCCATGATTGTAAACAATGTGAGGATGTGAGGAGCTCCACAACCTGTGACGTCACGTGCACATCGTCTGCTACTTTCGGTAAAGGCAAGGCTTTTTTATTTGCGACCAAACAGTTGCAAACCTTATCGTCGATGTTCTCTACTAAATCCTTTCAGCAAAAATATGGCAATATGGCGAAATGATTTAGTATGACACATAGAATGGACCTGCTATCCCCGTTTAAATAAGAAAATCTCATTTCAGTAGGCCTTTAAATGTCTGTATCATATTGTTATCAAAATAAAGTTTTGAAAAAATAAGAACGTTCACCCTTCAATATGGATACTGGCATTGCATTTTGGGAAATGTAAAAAAATCCGATTCCCTTTGTACTGTTGCTATGAATAGACCACAGTTATGTGGAAAACAATGCAGTTGCTTTGATTATAGCTTATTATTTTATATTTTGTGTGCAAATAAAAATGCGTTTCCATTTCCATAACCGTCATAATATGATCGTACCTCCCAGTAAAGTTATTTCAATCTTTTTTTTTCCATGACAATGATGATTGATTGATTGAAACTTGTATTAGTCGATTGCACAGTTCAATACATATTCCGTACAATTGACCACTAAATCGTAACACCCGAATAAGTTTTTCAACTTGTTAAAGTCGGGGTCCACGTTAATCAATTCATGGTACAAATATATACTATCAGCATAATACAGTTATCACACAAGTTAATCATCATAGTATATACATTAAATTATTTGCATTATTTACAATCCGGGGGGTGGGATGAGGAGCTTTGGTTGATATCAGTACTTCAGTCATCAACAATTGCATCAACAGAGAATTGGACAGTGAAACAGTGTAGGTCTGACTTAGTAGGATAAGTACAGCCAGCAGAGAACATAGTGAGTTCAGATAGCATAACAGGTATATACATTAGAAATACATTTGATTATTTACAATCCGGGGAGATGGGATGTAAATGGAGGAGGGTATTAGCAAAGGGTTGAAGTTGCCAGGACGCGTCGTTTTAGAGCGGTTTTGAAGGAGGATAGAGATGCACTTACTTTTACACCTGTTGGGAGTGCATTCCACATTGATGTGGCATAGAAAGAGAATGAGTTAAGACCTTTGTTAGATCGGAATATGGGTGTAACGCGGTTTGTGGAGCTCCACCTGGTGTTGTGGTTATGGCGGTCATTTACATTAAGGAAGTAGTTTGACATGTACTTCGGTATCAGGGAGGTGTAGCGGATTTTATAGACTAGGCTCAGTGCAAGTTGTTTGACTCTGTCCTCCACCCTGAGCCAGCCCACTTTGGAGAAGTGGGTAGGAGTGAGGTGTGATCTGGGGTGGAGGTCTAAAAGTAACCGGACTGGCTTGTTCTGGGATGTTTGGTGTCTAGATTTGAGGGTTTTAGAGGTGCTGTGGTTCCAGGAGGTGCAAGCGTAATCGAAAAAGGGTTGAACGAGTTGAGTTCCCGCTAGAATATTCAAGGTGCTTTTGTTGACCAGAGAGGAGATTCTGTAGAGGAATCTCGTTCTTTGGTTGACCTTTTTGATTACCTTGGTTGCCATTTTATCACAGGAAAGACTGGCCTCTAGAATGGAACCTAGGTAGGTAATCTCATCTTTCCTGGTGATAACAATGTTAGCAAAGATGTGAGAGTAAGAAGTAAACAAACCTGTTCTGTGTAACACAACTTGATGCTTCTTGAAAACAGCGTCCAGTAGTTGACGTTATCGCTCGTTCTCCTCTTTTTTTTTGTTCGAGAAAGTTCTTCGTCGTGTTATCTTTCTAACACTAGAAATATTTCCTCCACTTTCATAGTTAGTCGCTGATTCACCAACACTCTCAGCATTTGTATTGGACACATTTTCGCATCATCACAACACTTTACACTCACACTTGTGTCTATTAAGCGATGTTTCGATCACGTAAGTCTCTCGGTTAGCAGCTAGCAAGCTAAGATAACTAGCAGGCTAAATTAGCCTCAGAAGCTACCAAGTTCACTAAATCGAGTTCGTCTTGACACGAACAATAAATACAACTTCATTTGTCACACCGCAGACGAATAGATACCGACTTAAAGACCACACTGCTCTGCTGATTTTTACTAAACCAGAATGCAAGAGCAGTTCGCGCATGCGTACCGGATAGCTGACTTCTTCTTCTTCTTTTGTTTTTATGGCGGTTGGCAAGCAACCTTCTGGTGCGCATTACCGCCACCTACTGTAATGGAGTGTGCACCGAGGTGGATCCCTACTCTATATTCTTTTATTTAACCCAGTGTTTTTTAAATATGTGTATATTGCTTTGTATCCTATGTTTTCTGAATGCAATCCTAATATACCTCCCACTTCTAACCTAATATTTTCTTTTGCTAACTTATCATCCAGTATTTTTCTTTCTCTATTGTATTTCCTACATTGTATTAAGACTTGGTCAACATTTTCTATCTGATGGCAAAAATCACACAGCCCTTTAGTATGTTTTCCTATCAATTTTAGTGAACTATTTTGATATGTATGTCCTAATCTCATTCTAGTAATAATGTCTTCTTCTTTCCTATTTCTACCCCCTCCTCTCATTACACCTACTCTCCTCTGGACTTTGTAAAACTCTCCACCTTTTGTTTCCTTATTCCAATTATCCTGCCACTTTTTATTGTGTTCTATCTTAATTATGCGCTTCACTTCTTCTTTACTGTGCTTAATCTCCATGTTTACTTCTGTTTTAGTGGTTGCTTGTTTTGCGTATCTATCAGCTAACTCATTTCCCTCAACTCCTACATGAGCAGGAACCCAGAGAAATGTTACCACACCTCCCGCTTTATTTATCCTGTAGATTGCCTGAACTATTTCATAAACTATATCTTGTCTTGTTTCTGATGCTATGTTTTTTATGCTCGTCAATGCACTGCTGGAGTCCGAGCACACGACTACTTTCCTTGCTTTGTTTTCCTCTATCCAGTTAACTGCCATATAAATTGCTACCAATTCCCCCGTAAAAACAGATAGTTTATCACTAATTCTTTTATTTAACACTATATTTCTCTGTGGGATAACTGCAGCAGCTCCTACTTTACTATTTATAGTTTTTGATGCATCTGTGTATATCATAATATTGTCAAAAAACATTTCCTCAATCCATTGTTCTATTTGGTAACTATTTAAATGTCTATTCTTCAGTAATTGCATGTTTACCTTTGGGTTGTCATGCATCCTCGGTGGTATTGCAGGAATTGGTACTGTAGGGCTAACTTTAATATTGTCTATTTGTGTTTTGTTACATATATCTCCTATTATCCACCCAAACTATTCATTTTTTCTTCCCTTTTTCTTGGGAGTTTAGTAGCACTTGACAGGTTGGATGTCCTTGCTTGGATCCTTTTAAGTTTGCCCAATAAACTGCTGAGAGTTGATCCCTCCTCATGTCCATAGGTTTTTCGTTCATTTCTACTTGTAATGCTGCCACTGGAGTAGTTTTAGTAGCTCCACAACATAATCTTAAAGCCTGCGACTGGATCCGGTCTATTTTCCCAAGTAGAGTTTTGGAAGCAGATTGTTAAATAATGCATCCGTAGTCGATAACAGATCGAATTAAAGTGATATATATTGTTTTCAATGTCAACCTATCAGCCCCCCAATCTTTACCCCTCAAAGCCCTCATTATATTTAACACCTTTTTACTTTTCTCCACTATCTTGCTGACGTGTGTTGACCAGTTAATATTTTTATCAAACCATATTCCTAAATATTTAAATACTTGTACCTCTTCTATGTTTTCTTCATAGAGTTTTATTTGGAGCTTGTTTTGTACTTTCCTCTTCGTAAAATTGATGACTTTTGTCTTTCCAACAGAGAATCTTAAACCCCAAGCCGTCCCCCAGTCTTGAACATTATTTACCGCTTTTTGAATCTTCTTTTCTATATGATTTGTATTTCTACCTCTCTTCCACATAACTCCATCATCAGCAAACAATGCCACCTCCACTAACCCTTCCACTTCACTAAAATGTTCATTTATCATGATGGAAAATAGTACTGGACTTATTATACTCCCTTGTGGGGTCCCATTTTCCACTTCGTATTCTCTGCTATATTCATTCTCTATTTTTACCAATAATGTTCTACTTGTTAAAAAGTCTTTTATCTATCTGTACATTCTTCCTCTAATCCCAATCTTACTTAGTTTCATCAGCAACCCCTGTTTCCACAACATATCATACGCTTTCTCTATGTCAAAAAATACCGCAATTATACTTTCTTTATTTATTTGTCCCTTTCTAATTTCCTCTTCCAGCTGCACTGCTGGGTCATTTGTGCTTCTTGCTTTGCGAAAACCATTTTGGTAGTTTTTTTAATAATTTCTTTTGACTCTAAATAATATATTAATCTTTCATTAATCATTTTTTCCTGTCGAACAGACAACCGTAATTTGTCAAGTTTAAGGCAAAAGCGTTGCTATCAAAAAGTAGCTTTACTGCTAATACGTAGCATCATTTGAAAAGTCACTCGCTAGAGAATGAAGAGAATTTAACAACGTCCGTAGTAACCTACCACATAGTGAAGGACAAATACTATTTGATTTCCTATTATGCAGCTCATTTTTATTCGACACTTAAAATGTCTCCGACAATCTTGCACTTTATGTTTTGGAAATTACTTGAATGTCTGTGCCATTACTTAATAACTTTAATAAATTAGTAGTGATTTCCCTCTCTGAATGAAAGTTTAAAAGTAGCATATATGTATGCAGTATGAACAAGAATGTTTTAATGTAGACACATAGAATCATCATAATGCTGTGATTATATGCATCAAGTATTCATTCAAGGCCAAGGCAAAATATCGTAATATATATCGTATATCGCGATATGGCCTAAAAATATTGCGATATTTAAAAAAGGCCATATCGCCCAGCCCTACATCCAACACAATTTTCCAACTCATACGGAAACAAGGTTTGTATATACATAACTTACTTCAGTAATTATTATTTATTTATTGTTATTTTTATTACTTATATAGCATATTGTGAATAAATTGAGAACAGGAAGTGAACAAAGGTTTTAGCAACTGCTATGTAAAGCAAAAGGGGTAGGATTAAATAAGCTCTGCTTTTACCTACTCCTTTTCGAACATGTTGAATAGAGAAACTGGAAATTGTGATGTATCATGTTGTATGCATGCATGTTCAAAATAAATACAAACTCAACTAAATTCAACTCAACAGTAGAATGCAATATATATATATATATATATATATATATATATATATATATATATATATATATATATATATATTAGGGCTGGGCAACGATTAAAAATGTTAATCGAAGTTAATCGCACTATTTGTCCGATTAATCGCGATTAACTGCATTGTATATGCAAAGCCCAATAATGAATTCAAAAGTAGTGTGTAGTGCACCTTAATTGGAATATTCTCCCACATGAACAAAAGCGCCAAAACATTTGTTGTGCAAACACAATTTAAGTCAGTCCTTGTTAAACAGTAGCAGTTAAATAGCATTTTTTATGAAAATCAACTCAAAAAATGTAAATACAAACATTTGAGCTTATTACTACCACTGCCAGGGTATTTAAGTTATCCTGTTTGTTATGGAAAATAAATATAATCTACATACAAATCTCTGAGCCACAATCATAACATCTGAACAGGCAATTTCTGAGGTAACAGCAGAAACATTTTTTTTTATCAGGGATCTTATGTTTAAAAAACCTATATCATAGGTAGTGGGCTGTTTTAGGGAATTTTTGATCAAATTATCCGTAGTAGCAATATTAATAATGTTGTGTTTATTCTGCGTAGTGCACTTAAAATAATTATGACCATATCTAGGAATTGATATGATGGGAATTTTCCGATTGTTTGCTTGGTGCTTTGATAAACTGAACACATCATATACATGGTACTATATTGTGATGTTATGAGCTAGGGAGATATAGAACTACCCTACCGGGCATGCAACAGGAGTGACGAGCATGCGCGGTAGCCCGGTAAAGGTTGTGTGTCGCCATGACGGCATCTTGTATGTTGTGATATGCACGCTCTGAAAGCAAACGTTAAGAACTCAGCCAACACTCCTCGTCTACATTATTCATAAATAGACAGACAACACAAATACTCCGCTGCTTCACAGGCCGCTGGATGTAGCCGGCAAAGTATTCCCATGCTAGCTAGCCGGTCTAGCAAGCACGCGTCATTCAGTCCAAAACGGCCCGATCTATCCACATCCAGAATTGTCTGGCGGTCGTAAGTGATCCCGGAGTGACCACGCTGTAAGCCAGCCATGAAATTTGTAGAATTGTCCGGTATTTTTGCCAAATGTTCCATCTTTACCAAGAGCTCCTCGACGCCATCTTGTTAAGAAAAGGCGTTAACAAAATAAAAGCATGTAAACAACATACGCAAATGTGCGATAAAATAATTGTCGGCGTTAATAGATTGATGAATTAACTCATAATTAATGCATTAATTTGCCCACCCCTAATATATATATATATATATATATATATATATATATATATATATATATATATATATATATATGTATATATACATTACATATATATATAATGTCTTGTATTTTTGCACTTCTACAACAACCTGGAAAATTTTAACCTTGTTTTTAATACTTCTTGAGTTCAAAAAAACCCAACATAGCCAAGATAAGTTAAAAGGGCGTGCCATTTAGGAGTTCGGCTCTTACAGTAGGAGGCTATACTGTATTGCTGGTGTCAGAGGAGGTGACACGGTGGAGTTAAATACACTAACCTAACCCAATTATCATGTAAGCACGAGCAATTATTTAAATTAAATTCCAATAGGTCTGGCTTCTCTGTATTGTATCTTAGCACTTCTTTAGCTTGTTTTTGGACTGCATATCCCTTTAATCTTTTTAATCCTCTTTAATACTCCATCAAGATTGCACAGCTTCACATTGTATGAATATGAACTAAAACAAAGTACGTACTCAACACATATTCACATTTATTGTACACAACTTTAGTTGAAGCATACATTTCTTATTGCATATGGAGACATAGATATCATTTACAAAACCAATATCCATATTACAAAAGAGAGCTGTAAGGATAATTAAAATAATGGATTATCCAGACTCAACAAATGATGTCAAATGTAAATTATCTTGTCGAATACAAAACTGCACAAAATATGTATAAAGTACATAACATGCTTTCAGAAACGGTCCAGAAGATGTTTCAGATGTGAACCAATATATATGAACTAGGAGGGATGTATGTGTAGCCAAAATCAAAGGTATTAAAAAAACACCCAATAAAAATATGTACATCATATAAAGGAGTTCATCTGTGGATTGTTTTAGTAATTGAAATTAAAATATCCAACACACTTCATACATTTGAAACTATTGTGAATAAGATCAAAACATAATTTGTATTATATTGTCTGTACTTGCATACAATGTTTATTTTATGTAACAAATGTAATGTTATGTTTGTATTTTTAAAACTAATACAAAAATAATATATGGGTAGACAGAATAAGCTAATGTTACAGTCAATGTAAACCTTTTCAAAGTAATTGTGTTATGAAAATAAATGAATACAATGTTGTATACTACTGCAGATACGAAAACATACATACATCTTCTAATCTAACATATTTAATCTATGAATTATATTTACAAGATTGTGATACGCACATGATGATGTCACATATGTGGTTATGTTAGAAAGTCAAAGTTAAGATTTTGACAATTTATTTAAAATCCTGCAGCTTAATTTGCCGTGTCACTTTTAAGAGGATCTTTCATCACACACACTGAAACTCACACTTCCTCACCAGTGTGTTTTCTCATGTGTTTTTTCAACAGATCTTTACGTACAAAACCTTCAGCACAGATTGAACAGGAAAACCGTTTTTTACCTGTGTGTGTTGTCATGTGTGCTTTCAAATCACCATTTTGTGTAAAACCTTTACCGCAGATTGAACAGATAAATGTTTTTTCTCCAGTGTGTATTGCCATGTGTGTTTTTAAATAAATATTTCGTGTAAAACCTTTACTACAGATTAAACAGATAAAAGGTTTTTCATCAGTGTGTGTTGCCATGTGTGTTTTCAAATTACTATTTTGTGTAAAAGCTTTGGCACAAATTGAACAGATAAAGGGTTTTACGCCAGTGTGTGTTGTCATGTGTGCTTTCAAATGAATATTTTGGGTAAAACCTTTAGTACAGATTGAACAGGTGAAATTTTTTTCACCAGTGTGTGTTGTCATGTGTGCTTTCAAATTATTATTTTGTGTAAAACCTTTAGCACAGATTGAACACATAAACGGTTTTTCACCAGTGTGTGTAGTCATGTGTGCTTTCAAATGAATATTTTGGGTAAAACCTTTAGTACAGATTGAACAGGTGAAATTTTTTTCACCAGTGTGTGTTGTCATGTGTGCTTTCAAATTATTATTTTGTGTAAAACCTTTAGCACAGATTGAACATATAAACGGTTTTTCACCAGTGTGTGTTCTCATGTGTATTCTCAAATTATGACTTTGTGTAAAGCCTTTACCACAGATTTTACAGGAAAAATGTTTTTTACCTGTGTGTATCCTCATGTGTATTTTCATTTTATGGTGGTGATAAAAAGTTTTGCTGCAGTGAGAACATTTAAAGTGTGTGTTGTCAGTGTGACATGTCGTATCAGCTTCAAAGTCTTCATCATCAGTGTCAGGAGAGTGTGACGTCGTGTCATCACTATCTGATAGTGGAGCTAGGAGCTTGTCTGCTTGTGATCCTCCACAGTGGTCTCCATTAGCTTCTGTTGTCATGTGTTGAGTTGAGCTGCTGCTTGGAGGCTCCACCTCTCTCTTCTCCTCACTTTCACTTTTGACCTCATCATCTTCACTCTTCACAATGACAACAGTCAATGACATCTTGGGGACATCAACCTCCTCTTGTCCTTTAGGATGATCTACATTCTGACTGATGCTGTGTTCCTTCTCTTCCTCTTTAATGTGTGGGGGCTGAAGCGCTTCATCTTCCTTTTTAATGTTGGTGAGATGTTGCTGTGGTATCTCCTGCTCCATCCTGGAGGTCCACTCCTACTCCTCAGGGAGATGTTCTTCACAGATTTCTGCAGCACACAAGGATATAAACATATGATTCAGAAAAGTCCAGCTTTGCTCAGTCATACGAGACAGCGTGTATATTAATGCACTTCCCTTTGTGTTCTTAGTTTTACAGTAACTTGGTTGTAATATCAAAAATCAACCTCAAATTGGACGTTTGTTAATCTCTAATTTAACTGACATTTTACAAACCTCGTTTCCAAATGAGTTGGGAAATTGTGTTAGATGTAAATATAAATGGAATACAATGATTTGCAAATCCTTTTCAACCCATATTCAATTGAATGCACTACAAAGACAAGATATTTGATGTTCAAACTCATAATTTTTTTTTTGCAAATAAAAATTAACTTAGAATTTCATGGCTGCAACACGTGCCAAAGTAGTTGGGAAAGGACATGTTCACCACTGTGTTACATCACCTTTTCTTTTAACAACACTCAATAAATGTTTGGGAACTGAGGAAACTAATTGTTGAAGCTTTGAAAGTGGAATTCTTTCCCATTCTTGTTTTATGTAGAGTTTCAGTCGTTCAACAGTCCGGGGTCTCTGCTGTCGTATTTTACACTTCATAATGCGCCACACATTTTTGATGGGAGACAGGTCTGGACTGCAGGCGGGCCAAGAAAGTACCCGCACTCTTTTTTTACGAAGCCAGGCTGTTGTAACACTTGTCTTACTGAAATAAGCAGGGGCGTCCATGATAACGTTGCTTGGATGACAACATATGTTGTTCCAAAACCTGTATGGACCTTTCAGCATTAATGGTGCCTTCACAGATGTGTAAGTTACCCTTTCCCTGGGCACTAATACACCCTTATACCATCACAGATGCTGGCTTTTGAACTTTGCGCCTATAACAATCCGAATGGTTATTTTCCTCTTAGTTTTGGAGAACACCACGTCCTCTGTTTCCAAATATAACTTGAACTGTGGACTCGTCAGACCACAGAACACCTTTCCACTTTGCATCAGTCCATCTTAGGTGAGTTCGAACTCAGCCAAATCGGTGGCATTTCAGGATATAGTTGATAAATGGGTTTGGCTTTGCATAGTAGAGTTTTAACTTGCACTTACAGATGTAGCGACCAACTGAAGTTACTGACAGTGGTTTTCTGAAGTGTTCCTGAGCCCATGTGGTGATATTCTTTACACACTGATGTCGGTTTTTGATGCAGTATCGCCAGAGGGATCAAAAGTCCGTAATATAATCACTTACGTGCAGTGATTTCTGCTGGTGGCCGAGATTGTAAACAATGTGAGGATTTGAGGAGCTCCACAACCCGTGACGTCACGCGCACATCGTCTGCTACTTTCGGTACAGGCAAGGCTTTTTTATTTGCGACCAAACAGTTGCAAACCTTATCGTCGATGTTCTCTACTAAATCCTTTCAGCAAAAATATGGCAATATGGCGAAATGATCAAGTATGACACATAGAATGGACCTGCTATCCCCGTTTGAATAAGAAAATCTCATTTCAGTAGGCCTTTAAATGTCTGTATCATTTTGTGATCAAAATAAAGTTTTGAAAAAATAAGAACGTTCACCCTTCAATATGGATACTGGCATTGCATTTTGGGAAATGTAAAAAAATCCGATTCCCTTTATACTGCAGCTATGAATAGACCGCAGTTATGTGGAAAACAATGCAGTTGCTTTGATTATAGCTTATTATTTTATATTTTGTGTGCAAATAAAAATGCGTTTCCATTTCCATAACCGTCATAATATGATCGTACCTCCCAGTAAAGTTATTTCAATCTTTTTTTTTTCATGACAATGATGATTGATTGATTGAAACTTGTATTAGTAGATTGCACAGTTCAATACATATTCCGTACAATTGACCACTAAATGGTAACACCCAAATAAGTTTTTCAACGTGTTTAAGTCGGGGTCCACGTTAATCAATTAATGGTACAAATATATACTATCAGCATAATACAGACATCACACAAGTTAATCATCATAGTATATACATTGAATTATTTACATTATTTACAGTGGGATGAGGAGCTTTGGATGATATCAGTACTTCAGTCATCAACAATTGCATCAACAGAGAAATGGACAGTGAAACAGTGTAGGTCTGACTTAGTAGGATAAGTACAGCCAGCAGAGAACATAGTGAGTTCAGATAGCATAACAAGTATATACATTAGAAATACATTTGATTATTTACAAGCCGGGGAGATGGGATGTGAATGGAGGAGGGTATTAGTCAAGGGTTGAAATTGCCAGGACGCGTCGTTTTAGAGCGGTTTTGAAGGAGGATAGAGATGCACTTACTTTTACACATGTTGGGAGTGCATTCCACATTGATGTGGCATAGGAAGAGAATGAGTTAAGACCTTTGTTAGATCGGAATATGGGTGTAACGTGGTGTGTGGAGCTCCACCTGGTGTTGTGGTTATGGCGGTCATTTACGTTAAGGAAGTAGTTTGACATGTACTTCGGTATCAGGAAGGTGTAGCGGATTTTATAGACTAGGCTCAGTGCAAGTTGTTTGACTCTGTCCTCCACCCTGAGCCAGCCCACTTTGGAGAAGTGGGTAGGAGTGAGGTGTGATCTGGGGTGGAGGTCTAAAAGTAACCGGACTGGCTTGTTCTGGGATGTTTGGAGTCTAGATTTGAGGGTTTTAGAGGTGCTGTGGTTCCAGGAGGTGCAAGCGTAATCGAAAAAGGGTTGAATGAGTTGAGGTCCCGCTAGAATATTCAAGGTGCTTTTGTTGACCAGAGAGGAGATTCTGTAGAGGAATCTCGTTCTTTGGTTGACCTTTTTGATTACCTCGGTTGCAATTTTATCACAGGAAAGATTGGCCTCTAGAATGGAACCTAGGTAGGTTATCTCATCTTTCCCGGTGATAACAATGTTAGCAAAGATGTGAGAGTAAGAAGTAAACAAACCTGTTCTGTGTAACACAACTTGATGCTTCTTGAAAACAGCGTCCAGTAGTTGACGTTGTCGCTTGTTCTCCTCTTTTTTTTTTTGTTCGAGAAAGTTCTTCGTCGTGTTATCTTTCTAACACTAGAAATATTTCCTCCACTTTCGTAGTTAGTCGCTGATTCACCAACACTCTCAGCATTTGTATTGGACACATTTTCGCATCATCGCAACACTTTACACTCACACTTGTGTCTATTAAGCGATGTTTTGATCACGTAAGTCTCTCGGTTAGCAGCTAGCAAGCTAAGCTAACTAGCAGGCTAAATTAGCCTCAGAAGCTTCCAAGTTCACTAAATCGAGTTCGTCCTGACACGAACAATAAATACAATTTAGTTTGTCACACCGCAGACGAATAGATACTGATTTAAAGACCACACTGCTCTGTTGATTTTTACTCAACCAGAATGCAAGAGCAGTTCGCGCATGCGTACCGGATAGCTGACGTCACTTCTTGTCGAATTTGATTGATTGGAACTTTTATTAGTAGATTGTACAGTACAGTACATCTTCCGTACAATTGACCACTAAATGGTAACACCAGAATAAATTTTTCAACTTGTTTAAGTCGGGGTTCACGTAGATCAGGGGTGTCCAAAGTGCAGCTCGGGGGCCTCATCCAAAAAATGTTAAAACGTAAAAAGTGATATAAAGGAGTAAACGGGTGAAATGTAACAAGAAAATGTTGCAATGTTTATCAACCAATCAATCAATCAATCAATCTTTATTTATATAGCCCTAAATCACAAGTGTCTCGAAGGGCTGCACAAACCAAAACGACATCCTCGGTAGAGCATACATAAGGGCAAGGAAAAACTCACCCCAGTGGGACGTCAACAATGATGACTATGAGAAACCTTGGAGAGGACTGCATATGCCTATTCAAGGCTCCAATTACGTCACTTTAAATATTCCACGTTGAGATATTTTTTGGGGAAAATGTTGCATATTTTGTCTTTGCCATATAAAAAACTGAGGTTTTTTTTTTTTTTTTTTAAAGGCCTAAAATGAACAAACAAAAAACATAAACAACAATAAAACTTATAATTGACAGATGGATCTGAAATCAGTCTCGAGATTATAAAAGTAAACAGTAAAAAAATGTATAATTTATTTTTTAACACTTTAATGAGTAGGACCCTTTTGGATCCCCAATAATTTTAGTGTGATTTGTTTTTAAGTCTCATTGCTCCAAAAAAAATATTAATTAAAATCAATGGTGTTATGAGTTATTGACCTTTTTAATGCTCCAATTATTATATAATTTCAAGTATTCCACTTAAAAAATAATTGGGTGAAAATATTGCATATTTTGTAATATAAAAAAAAGAGCATACAACTTAAATCTTTAAAATCATTATATTGACGGATGGACCTAATGTTGATCTCGAGATTTAAAATTTGAATAATAATAAAACAAAATAATACTGAATAATGACACATTTTTTATATTTTTTTGACCAAAACCCTTTGGGGTCCCCGGGATCAAGCCTGAGTGGAGTCCTAAATATATATTGGTTATACATATATTTTATTGGTTTTTAAAATAAAAAAAAATGTCAAAATGGCACCCGCTTGCTTCGATTTTTCAGTCTGCGGCCCGAAGTGGAAAAGTTTGGACACCCCTGACGTCAATCAATTCATGGTAACGGAAGTGACGTAATTCAGCCTTTACACATGCGCAGACTGATCGCGTACTCTGCTACCGATCGTCTTGTTAAAGCGTGGTCTTTAAGTCTGCGTTAATTCGTTCCTTTTTAAGTTTGTACATATTCCAAAATATGACAAACTAAACTTTATTCATGTCAGGATTAACTCGACTTGACTCAGTGAACTTTGAAGCTTCTGAGGCTAACTTGGCCTGCTACTTAGCTTAGCTTGCCAGCTGCTAACAAAGAGACCCAGAAGTTATTCACACAACGCCAATCGGGCACAATTGTGAGTGTAGAGTGTGGAAATTGTGCGAATATGTGCAAAATACAAATGCTAAGACTGTTGGATAATTAGCGACTAACTGGTTGTGGAATAAGTATTTGTAGTTTTACAAGGAAAGATAGCGGAATACGAGGGGGGCGACTTTCTCCAACCAGAGGTGAACTAACGACACCTGGATGCTGTTTTCAAGAAGCATCAAGTTTTGTTACGCAGAACAGGTTTGTTTACTTTCTTACTCTCAAATCCTTGCTAACTTTATTTGTACATATATATTTATATATTTTTTTACATTTCTCTCTCTCTCGCTCTCTCTTTCACTCTCTCTCTCTCTCTCTATATATATATCCATTCATTTCTTACCGTTTGTCCCCTGTATTACATATATATAAATATTTTTACATATATATTTTTTAATATGGCAAAAAGCTACAGTTAGCAAGTCAAGTGCAGCGGCAGCGATCGTTTAGTTTGTCCTCTAGCCTGGACTTTTAACATGGAGGATTACATATCTAAAATAAAACAGTTTTCTAAATTGGATTTTCAATCGAAGCAGGAGGTTATAATTAAAGGAAGACCGACACCGGAGCTAAAAGGTTTGCTTCAGACTTCGGAACAGGAGACCCGTACTTTTCAAACGGCGTGGTACACACGAAAAGGCTGGCTGTGTGGGTGTCCAGCAAGAAACCGCCTTTTCTGCTTTTCCTGTCTTCTTTTCTCTTCTTGTGACAATGTCTGGACTCAGATGGGATATTGCGACCTGAAGAATTTGCAGAGAAGCATCATCAAACATGAGCGGTCGACCACTCACATTCACAGCCAGATCGCGCTCAAAACGTTCGGGATGTCCAGGATAGACTTGGCTTTGGATGAACGGCGAAGACTCAACATAAGCACCCACAATGCTAAGGTAAAGGAGAACCGAGAGATTTTAAAAGACCTCATCAATGTCACCTGCTTCCTCGCCAAACAGCAACTGGCATTCCGTGGAAATGATGAAAGTACAGGCTCTACCAATCGTGGCAACTATGTTGAACTGTTGTATGCTATTGCTGAGAACGATCATGATGACAGGCTAGCAAGGCATTTGGAGACATCCACTGTATTTTCTGGTTTGTCAAATACAATACAGAATGATTTAATCGAAGCAGTTGGGGATGTCATTAGAAATGACATTAAAAAGGAGATCAGTGCAGCCCCATTTGTTGCTGTAGAAGTGGACGAGACCACAGATGTCACAAACCAAGCTCAGATTTCTGTCATATTACGGTATGTGGCGAAAACTGAAGCCGGTTATTTGGTGAGGGAGGCATTTTTGGGATTTGATGACGTCAGTAATGACAGACGGGCTCCTGCCATTGCTGAGTATGTCCTGGGAGTGTTGAAAAAGTATGACTGTGTTAAAAAGCTTGTAGCTCAGACTTATGATGGGGCCGCTGTAATGGCCTCGGAGCTTAATGGCGTGCAAGCTAAAATTAAAGAAAGAGTGCCCGAAGCCATGTTCACCCACTGTTACGCACACAAGCTGAATTTAGTGCTATTGCATTCAGCAAAGTGCATGCCCGAGTGTCGCACGTTTTTTAAAACAGCTGAGGGACTAGCCTCATTTTTCAGCAAGTCCACAAAGTGCACCCACTTTCTGGATGATGTTGTCAAGCGCCGTTTACCTAGAGCAGCGCCCATAAGATGGAGCTCTAACGCTCGGCTTCTGCAGACAATAAGCATGCACCACGATGATCTGCGCGCGTTATTTCACATCATCATTGAAAATCCTGACAGGTGGGATAATGACACGCTGATGATGGCAGCAGGATACAATCAGTGGCTGTCAAATGCATCTACATGCTTTCTCCTTATGGTATATGAGGACATTTTCAATGAGACTAATGCACTTTTTAGAGTGCTGCAAAACAAAGTGATGGACATTGAATATTGTCTTGCACGCATCCGCGACACCATTGCTACTCTCGAGCGCATGAGACTGCAGTTTGAAAGTTTTTGTGACAGATTTGAGAAGAAATGCAGCGCATTTGGCTTGGCAGAGAGTGGAGGCAGACAGTCAATTAGATTTGAACGAAAACAAGTGTTTTGTAACATTCTGGATGACATAAGCTATCAATTGAAGGCTAGGTTTGATCATTTTGGTGAGCTGGCTTTCTTTGGTTTGGTTGATTGTTCAAAATTCCGTAAAATGTCAAAACATTTTGATGACACAAAACTGCAGAGCCTGTCAAAATATGCCAGATTCTTTGACTTTGTGCAACTAAAGGCGGATCTTGTTGCACTGTATAGCTCACAAACGGTGAGGGATGAATGTAAATCTCCTGGACAGCTTCTCAGCTTTTTGGCCCAGAAGGACCTCATCCAAATCGTTCCTCAGGCGACAAAGTTACTGCAGCTAGTGCTCACTGTTCCAGCTACTACAGCATCGGTGGAGCGGCCATTCTCAGCACTGAAAAGAATCAAAACATACAGTCGGAACAGGACCGATCAAGGACGACTTTCTTCCCTGGCAGTGATCTCCATCGAGACAGAGAGACTTTTAAAACTGAAGAAAGATAAGGAAGACTTCTATAGACAAGTTATCGATGCTTTTGTTCAGAAGGAGCGGCGCATTGACTTCATTTATAAGAAAAGGTAAGACCATATTAACAATTTTTTTATTAAATGTACTTTTTTGTGTGCTACAGATTGTATGTGTAAAGAGTGCTGCTGTGAGCTTTTAAACATAACCCATTAACCGCTGCCAATCAAATGGTGAATAAGATGCTCTTTAGGGTTCATATGTTTGTAAATCTGACTGTGATAAAGTCAGTGCCTCACCAGCCATGAACCTCACCGCACGTCCCTTATATATATATATATATATATATATATACATACATACATACATACATACATACATACATATCCATCCATTTCTACCGCTTATTCCCTTTGGAATCGCAGGGGGGCGATGGTGCCTATCTCAGCTACAATCGGGCGGAAGGCGGTGTACACCCTGGACAAGTCGTTACCTCACCGCAGGGCCAACACAGATAGACAGACAATATTTACACTCACATTCACTCACTAGGGCAAATTTAGTGTTGCCAATCAACCTATCCCCCGGTGCATGCCTTTGGAAGTGGGAGGAAGCCGGAGTACCCGGAGGGAACCCACGCATTCACAGGGAGGACATGCAAACTCCACACAGAAAGATCCCGAGCCCGGGATTGAACCTAGGACTACTCAGAACCTTCGTATTGTGAGGCAGACGCACTAACCCCTCTCCCACCGTGAAGCCCTTATATGGGGTCCCACAGTAAATGGTAAATGGGTTATTCTTATATAGCGCTTTTCTACCTTCAAGGTACTCAAAGCGCTTTGACACTATTTCCACATTCACCCATTCACACACATTCACACACTGATGGCGGGAGCTGCCATGCGAGGCCCTTACCACAACCCATCAGGAGCAAGGGTGAAGTGTCTTGCTCAAGGACACAACAGACATGACGAGGTTGGTCAAAAGTGGGGATTGAACCAGGAACCCTCAGGTTGCTGGCACGGCCACTCTCCCAACCGCGCCACGCCGTCCCCAATACAGTAAATTTTTGGGGTCCCACTTTTTTGTAAGCGTTTTCGAAAACAAATGATGAATGTATGGATTATCCTGTTATATCTCACATTCTATGGTTGTCATAAACTTACTTAAAGGCCTACTGAAATTAGATTTTCTTATTTAGACGGGGATAGCAGGTCCATTCTATGTGTCATTGAAGACGGACTCAAAGCAACAACCTCAGCTTCTTCCTATTTTGAGATTATGTTAGATAATTGTGAAATAAAGGAGGCAACGCACGAGTCGAATGAAAGTAAACAACATCAAAATGTAACTATTTACTTTAGTTCAGGTTGTAAAAGTAGTCTGTGACACTCCATTTGTGTAGTTATGAGCCTCACCCCGAGTGAACAGAATGATAATGCCAACAAGCTAACCATAATTGTTATGTTATTTACAGCTGAAATTATCTGAAAGGAATTACCTGGCCCTCATGAATTCATCATTTACTGAGAGATCGACTGAGAGATCAACTTTTTGACTGTTGGACATTGTGGACCAAAAGCCTGACATTTTAGGAACTATTCAGTACACTTTATTTTTCAAATTACATTGTTTTTATTTATGGCGTTGACTTACTTTTTAGTAAAGTAAATCTGACCTAATATTGTCGGTTTATTTACATGGTTATCAATGTAGAAATGTAGTAATCCACTCCTCCATACGTTACCAGCCTGATTTGTTTAAACTACCCCGAACTGTGAAATGCGGTGGAAACACTAACCACACACTTCTACGTGAACTTATAGATCCAGGAACATAAAGTTTGTGAACTTTCGGTGGGAAAGGGCATCTTGTGATTGTTTTAGATTTGTTGTTTTTCCCATTTGTGTGATGTTTTTGTTCCTGTCCAGTAGTCTGATTTTCTAGTTTAACTTCCCCTGTCTGTCCAGAGTACTGGCTCCCATACCTGTCCTTGATTGGCAACCGGGACACACCTAAGCTTTGTAGCCTATCAGTCTCCTATTGGTTCTGTGTTGTTCCATTTACTCTGCATTTCGTTTGCCTGTTATTTGGCTATGCTTACCGCTTCATGTGTTGAGTGTTTGTTTTCCAAAAGAAGTTCCAGGTTTTGTGCATTTTTTTCGCTGCACTCGCCTTCTTTTGTTCTTTTCTACACTCCTTTTGTGGGTGCGTTTTCACTTTATAATAATCCTGTCTGTCACTTCGCCAAAGCTGCCTGCACACTCGTGACACATACTTTTTTCTCTCCGGTGTCAAGTTTGTTGTAGTAGAAATAAACAAGATACAAACAAGTCAATTTGCAATATGTAATGGCGGTCCTGTGATCGAAAACAAGGTCTTAGGAACCCCCCCCCCAACTGTGTTGAACCAATCAGCAATTGACAGCACAGCCCGCCCCCAATTAGGTTCCAGAAACATTTTATAAGTACCACCTAGCTGCAGGACCTAAACAAAGTTCCTAAATTTCTAAATCTACCTGGGTAGTTTTTGGCGGTAACACAGGGGGAACTTCTTCCCCCGTGTAAATGGGGAAAGTTCCTGTAAAAAGTCCTGCTGTGGAAAAGGGACAAATGTTGCATTTAAATGGAGTATTTTAGGCCTTTTTTAGTTGTTTTTTTTATATATATATAAAGGGGTTTTATAGGCGGAATAGTTTGTTCCCATGAGTTACATGGTTGGCCACCATGTATTAGGCCTTTTTTTGTTGTCGTTGTATTGTTTTTATTAAGAATGTCCAAAAAAAGAAATAGCCATGTATTTATTGTCACATTAAGTTTGTGTATAATAGTCAAAATATGAATGAAAAGTGCAGTTCCTCTTTAAAGTGCCGTCATCTAAAGACATAATTAACTGAGGCATTTTGTTAGAATACATATGTATTTCTTGTTACACATCTTTTTAATTTATTGTTCCAATTTAGTTTGGCTAATAAACAGTCAGTTAAATTAGAGATGAACAATCTCTGAGGTTGTTTATTGATAATACAATGAAGTTACTGTAAAACTAAGCACACAAAGGAAAGAACATTAATACACACTGTCTCATATGACTGAGCAAAGCTGGACTTTTGTAAATCATGTTTTTTTGTGTGTTTCCTGCAGACGTGTGTAAGAACATATTTTCCTGAGCAGCAGAATGGAGCAGGAGCAACCACAGTCCCCCCACATTAAAAAGGAAGAGAAAGAGCCACATTCCACCCACATTAAAGTGGAAGACGAGGAGCTCCAGCCCCCTCTTTTTAAAGAGGAAAAGGAAGAATACAGCATCAGTCAGAATGGAGAGGATCTTGAAGGACTGGAGGAGGTTGATGTCCCCAAGATGTCATTGACTGGTGTCATTGTGAAGAGTGAAGATGATGAGGTCAAAAGTGAAAGTGAGGAGGAGAGAGGGATGGAGCCTCCAAACAGCAGCTCAACTCAACACATGACAACAGAAGCTGATGGAGACCACTGTGGAGGATCACGAGCAGGCAAACTCTTAGCTCCACTATCGGATAGTGATGACACAACGTCACACTCTCCTGACACTGATGATGAAGACTCTGAAGCTGATAACACAGGTCACACTGACAACACACACTTTGAATGTTCTCACTGTGGCAAAATGTTTAATCAAAGTCGTAATCTGAAAAGACACATGAGAATACACGGTGGTAAAAAACCTTTTTCTTGTTCAAGCTGTGGTAAATGTTTTACACAAAATCATAATTTGAAAACACACATGAGAACACACACTGGTGAAAAACCCTTTCCTTGTTCAACTTGTGGTAAATGTTTTACACAAAATAATCATTTAAAAATACATATGCGAATACACACTGGCGAAAAACCTTTTATCTGTTCAATTTGTGGTAAAGGTTTTACGGAAAATAGTAATTTGAAAGCACACATGACAAAACACACTGGTGAAAAACCATTTTCTTGTTCAATCTGTGCTAAAAGTTTTACTCTCAACATGAATTTGAAAACACACATGACAACACACACGGGTGAAAAACCTTTTTCTTGTTCAATCTGTGCTAAAGATTTTACACAAAATATACATTTGAAAAGACACATGACAACACACACTGGTGAAAAACCTTTTTCCTGTTCAATCTGTGGTAAAGGTTTTACACAAAGTAGTGATATGAGAAGACACATGCCAACACACACTGGTGAAAAACCTTTTTCTTGTTCATTCTGTGCTAAAAGTTTTACACTCAATGTAAATTTGAAAACACACATGACGACACACACTGGTGAAAAACCTTGTATCTGTTCAATCTGCGCTAAAGGTTTTACGAAAAATATACTCTTGAAAAGACACATGGCAACACACTCTGATGAAAAACCTTTTTCTTGTTCCATCTGCGGTAAAGGGTTTACACAAAATAGTGATTTGAAAAGACACATGAAAACGCACACGGGTGAAAAACCTTTTGTCTGTTCAATCTGTGCTAAGTGTTTTACGGAAAAGAGTAATTTGAAAGCACACATGAGAACGCACGCTGACAAGAAACCTTTTTCTTGTTCAATTTGTGCTAAAGGTTTTGTACAAACACATACGTTGAAAAGACACATGAGAAGACACACTAGTGAGGAAGTGTGAGTTGTGGTGTGTGTGATGAAAGACGTGAGAGCATCAGCAACAAATGAAGCTGCGGGCTTTTGCAAAAATGTGTACCGTTTATAGACCAGAATGTTTTATATTAGTAGTGTATGTATGTTTTAGGTATGTTCATTAGTATACAACGTTGTGTACATTCATTTAAAATACACATTTTCTTTGACTGAACATGTCTTCACTGACTGAAGCATCAACTTATTTCGACTACCCTCCTATGAACTTTTTTGTTTGTTTTTAAAACAAACAGAACAAGAAATGTTCCATAAAATAAACTGTTTGTGTATAGTTGGTTGGAACTGCTACATGTAGATTTGTAAAATAACCCCTCCCCCAATGCCACAATTTATTTTGGTAATGTAACCTTGGTTATGTGCAGTAAAACCACTCATGAACTCATCTCACCTTGTGTGTGTTCCTAAATTTGTGTTGTATGTCTTTGAAGAAGAAAGCAGGTATTATTTTGGTTAACCTAAAAGCTGAGGTTTCGGCCATTGTTTTCTCCAAACACATTTATCTAAATATGATTAACGGCATGCATTAGTAGGGGTTTCCTGCATGTCGTCTTCATCACTAAAGGAAAAATCTAATGTGTGGGAGAGAATTCCTCTGCCATTTTCAATTATGTTTCTTTTTTTTTGAGTCAGCTTGAAGCGTCCCGAATACCAATCAATCATTATTGTTTCTGTATTTTTTTGGGCCTCTAATCGCAGTCAATTTTCTTTTAAAGGAAAAACTACTCATTAAAAAAGTAGCTAAACAACCGCCAAGCTACTGGAAAATGTAGTTAAGCGACATACGTAGCTGAGCTACATGTAGCTTGTTACTGCCCATCACTGTTTACTTTTATATACGATTTATAGATATGTATGTGTATGTATCTATAGATATCTATATATGTATGAATATGTATATGTATGTAAATATGTAAGTGTACTTATACACTATATTGCCAAAAGTATTTGACCACCGATCCAAATGATGAGAATCAGGTGCCCTAATCACTTGGCCCGGTGTATAAAATCAAGCATTTAGACATGGAGACTGTTTCTACAAACATTTGTGAAAGAATGGGCCGCTCTCAGTGATTTCCAGCGTGGAACTGTCATAGGATGCTACCTGTGCAACAAATCCAGTCGTGAAATTTCCTCGCTCCTAAATAATCTGAAGTCAACTTTATTATAAGAAAAGTGAAGAGTTTGGGAACAACAGCAACTCAGCCACAGAGTGGTAGGCCACGTAAACTGACAGAGAGTGGTCAGCGGATGCCGAAAGGCATCGTGCAAAGACTTTCTGCACAGTCAGTTGCTACAGAGCTCCAAACTTCATGTCACCTTCCAATTAGCCCACATACAGTACGCAGATAGCTTCATGGAACGGCTTTCCATGGGCGACCAGCTGCATCTAAGCCATACGTCACCAAGTCCAATGCAAAGCGTGGGATGCAGTGGTGTAAAGCAGTGGTCCCCAACCACCGGACCGATTGGTACCAGGCCGCACAAGAAATAAAAAAATGTTTTTTTTATTTATTTATTATTAACAACATAAAAAACACAATATATACATTATGTATCAATATAGATCAATACAGTCTAGGGATACAGTCCGTAAGCGCCAAGGAACCCACTAGAGCAGTGGTTCCCAACCTTTTTTCAGAGATGTACCCCCTGTGAACATTTTTTTAATTAAAGTACCCCCTAATCAAAGCAAAGCATTTTTGGTTGAAAAAAAAGAGATAAAGAGGTCAAATACAGCACTATGCCATTAGTTTCTGATTTATTAAATTGTATCACAGTGCAAAATATTGCTCATTTTTAGTGGTCTTTCTTAAACTATTTGGAAACAAAGATATAAAAATAACTAAAAACATGTTGAAAAAAAACCAAGTGATTTAATTATAAATAAAGATTTCTACACATAGAAGTAATCAAGTTAAAGTGCCCTCTTTGGGGATTTGTAATAGAAATCCATCTGGATTCATTAACTTAATTCTAAACATTTCTTCACAAAAAAAAAAAGAGAAATATTTTACATCAATGTTTATGGAACATGTCCACAAAAAAATCTAGCTGTCAACACTGAATATTGCATTGTTGCATTTCTTACATTCATATTTTGTTGAAGTATTTTTCAATAAATATATTTATAAAGGATTTTTTAATTGTTGCTATTTTTAGGACCTTTTTAAAAAAAAAAAATCTCACGTACCCCTTGGCATACCTTTAAGTACCCCCAGGGGTACACGTACCCCCCATTTAAGAACCACTGCACTAGAGTGCAACATCTACAGATGACAACCAAAAATGCACAAACGTTTTGATTTGTCTTTGTCTTCCCATTCTTTATTGTCATATATTGTTATATTTGATGTTTTATACTTGTATATTGCTCCCATTTATGTGCAGTGATTGTACTGGTTTATTGTAAATTGTAATGGAGTGGCGACTTTTTCCGTGTATAACCTGCCTTCCGCCCAAATGCATCAAAAGGAGAAGCAGTAGAAAATATGGGGAAGTAAAGTTGTGCTGGAATGCAAATAAAGTTCTGTTAAAAAAAGGGAGGGGTCAAAAAGAAGTGACGTAGTTCACCCCTTGCACATGCGCAGACTGATTGTGTATTTTAGTAGCAATCGTCTCGTAAGAAACAACACAGCAGTGTGTTCTTTAAAGTCTGCGTTATGTGCGTTATTTTTACGTGTTTATCTATTGGTCATTAAGGTTTGACAAACTAAACGTTATTCAGTCATCGTTTTATGATTAACTCGACTCAGTGAACCTTGAAGCTTCTGATGCTAACTTATCCTGCTAGTTAGCTTAGCTTGCTAGCTGCTAGGCAGACACGAGTGTGACTGTAAAGTTTTGGTTAAAAAAAATGTGTAAAATACAAATGCCGAGAGTATTTGTGAATCAGCGACTAACTGCGGCTGTGGAAGAAATATATGTAGCGTTATAAACTAAGAAATATGGAAGACTACGACAAGGAACTTTCATCAAAAGAGGAGAACTAGCTATAACGTCAACTACTGGACGCTGTTTTCAAGAAACATCAAGTTGTGTTGCACAGAACAGGTTTGTTAACTTCTTACTCTCACATCTTTACTAACTTTATGTTTCATCATTGACATGAAAGAACACTTGGAATAACTGTACAGAGTGGAGGAGCATTGTCAAAAAATTATATTAGAAGTTGGGAAAGGTGGCAATAAATACTGATAAAGTTGAGAAATGCTCATCAAACACTTATTTGGAACATCCCACAGGTGTGCAGGGTAACTGGGAACAGGTGGGTGCCATGATTGGGTATAAAAGCAGCTTCCATGAAATGCTAAGTAATTCACAAACAAGGATGGGGTGAGGGTCACCAATTTGTAAGTAAATTGTCGAACAGTTTTAGAACAACATTTCTCAACGAGCTATTGCAAGGAATTTAGGGATTTTAACATCTACGGTCTGTAAAATCATCAAAAGGTTCAGAGAATCTGGAGAAATCACTGCACGTAAGCGATTATATTACGGACCTTTAATACCTCAGACGGTACTGCATCAAAAACTGACATCAGTGTGTAAAGGATATCACCACATGGGCTCAGGAACACTTCATAAAACCACTGTCAGTAACTACAGTTGGTTTCTACATCTGTAAGTGCAAGTTAAAACTCTACTATGCAAAGCGAAAGCCATTTATCAACAACACCCAGGAACACCGCCGGCTTCGCTGGGCCCGAGCTCATCTAAGATGGACTGATGCAAAGTGGAAAAGTGTTCTGTGGTCTGACGAGTCCACATTATATTGGAAACTTTGGACGTGGTGTCTTCGGGAACAAAGAGGAAAATAACCATCCGGATTGTAATAGGCACAAAGTTCAAAAGCCAGCATGTGTGATGGTATGGGGGTGCATTAGTGCCCAAGACATGGGTAACTTACACATCTGTGAAGGCACCATTAATGCTGAAAGGTCCATACAGGTTTTGTAGCAACATATGTTGTCATCCAAGCAACGTTATCATGGACGCCCCTGCTTATTTCAACAAACAAGTGTTACAACAGCGTGGCTTCGTAAAAAAAAGAGTGTGTGTATTTTCCTGGCCCGCCTGCAGTCCAGACCTGTCCCCCATCAAAAATGTGTGGCGCATTTTGAAGCGTAAAATACGACAGCGGAGTCCCCGGGCTGTTGAACGACTGAAGCTCTACATAAAACAAGAATGGGCAAGCATTCCACTTTCAAAGCTTCAACAATTAGTTTCCTCAGTTCCCAAACATTTATTGAGTGTTGTTAAAAGAAAAGGTGATGTAACACAGTGGTGAACATGCCCTTTCCCAACTACTTTGTCACGTGTTGCAGCCATGAAACTCTAAGTTAATCATTATTTGCAAAAAAAAAATAAAGTTTATGAGTTTGAACATCAAATATATTGTTTTTGTAGTGCATTCAATTGAATATGGGTTGAAAAGGATTTGCTAATCATTGTATTCCGTTTATATTTACATCTAACACAATTTCCCAACTCATTTGGAAACGGGGTTTGTAGTATGAACTTCATTGTCCCTCAATTTCCTGGTGGAGTGGGTGGGCAGGATTGTCCATGATGACCAGCAGTTTGTCCAGTGTCTTCCTGTCCCTCACTGACACAAACGCTTCCAACTGCGTGCCAATAGTTTGGCCGGCTTTCAATCCAAACATATAGTTGGTTTTGAGAATTGCTATTTGCATACAAAAACTCTAAATGATCTGCGATGATGTGGCGACTTGTCCAGGGTGTGTGCCACCTTCCGCCCGATTGTAGCAGAGATAGGCACCAGCACCCCATGTTACCCCAAAGGAAATAAGCGGTAGAAAATGGATGGATGGAACTTTAAATGATTATAAACTATATAATAACAACTGCAATGTTTCCCATCACATCACATCTGCCCCATCATTCAGATATAATAGGATTATTTATCAACAACAAAATACACAATGACATCTATAATTCCAACCATGAATATTCAAATATATAGTAGTTTATATTTTTGGATGTCTTCTCTAATTTCAATCAATCAATCAATCAATCAATCAATCAATGTTTATTTATATAGCCCTAAATCACAAATGTCTCAAAGGACTGTACAAACCACTACGACTACGACATCCTCGGAAGAACCCACATAAGGGCAAGGAAAACTCACACCCAGTGGGCAGGGAGAATTCACACCCAGTGGGACGCCAGTGACAATGCTGACTATGAGAAACCTTGGAGAGGACCCCCCCAAGCAGAGGCGGATCAGCAGCGTAGAGATGTCCCCAACTGATACACATGCGAGCGGTCCATCCTGGGTCCCGACCAGCGGTCCATCCTGGGTCTCGACTCTGGACAGCCAGTACTTCATCCATGGTCATCGAACCGGACCCCCTCCACAAGGGAGGGGGGTACATAGGAGAAACAGAAAAGAAGCGGCAGATCAACTGGTCTAAAAAGGAGGTCTGTTTAAAGGCTAGAGTATACAGATGAGTTTTAAGGTGAGACTTATCCTAAAAATACTTTTGCAGGAAAGGTCTTCTGGGTCAATATCACAAAAACCTATTGTAGTTTATACTGTCAAGAAAAACGTCTATTTAAAGGCTAGAGTATACAAATGAGTTTTAAGGTGAGACTTAAATGCTTCTACTGAGGTAGCATCTCGAATTGTTACCGGGAGGGCATTCCAGAGTACTGGAGCCCGAACGGAAAATGCTCTATAGCCCGCAGACTTTTTTTGGGCTTTAGGAATCACTAATAAACCGGAGTCTTTTGAACGCAGATTTCTTGCCGGGACATATGGTACAATTCAATCGGCAAGATAGGATGGAGCTAGACCGTGTAGTATTTTAGACGTAAGTAGTAAAACCTTAAAGTCACATCTTAAGTGCACAGGAAGCCAGTGCAGGTGAGCCAGTACAGGCGTAATGTGATCAAACTTTCTTGTTCTTGTCAAAAGTCTAGCAGCCGCAATTTGTACCAACTGTAATCTGTAATTTGAATAATGTTCTTGATTTGTTTGATTTCCTTATGTAATTGAGTCCAGTCAGCCTAGGAACTGATATGCGCATACTTATAAGAGTGGAGTTAACACATGGCTGTTTTAAAGGGGAACTGTACCTCTTTTGGAATGTTGCCGATCGTTCACAATCATTGTGAGAGACAACAACACATATGTCTTTTTTTGGGGGAGCGGATTGAAATTAAAATTAGAGATGAACAAACGTCCAGTGTGAGGTTGTTTTTTGATAATACAATGAAGTTCCTGTGAAAATAAGCACACAAAGGAAAGTACATTAATATAAAAATTGTCTCATGTGACTGAGCAAAGCTGGACTTTTCTTAATCATGTTTTTAACTTGTTGTGTCCTGCAGACTTCTGTGAAGAACATCTTCTACCTAGGTAGCAGGAGGGGGACCACCAGGATGGACCAGGAGAAACCACAACCCCCCCATATTAAAAAGGAAGACGAGGAGCCACATTCCGCCCACATTAAAGAGGAAGATGAGGAGCCCCCTTTCTTTAAAGAGGAAAAGGAAGAACACAACATCAGTCAGAATGGAAATCATCTTGAAGGATTGGAGGAGGTTGATGTCCCCAAGATGCCATTGAATGTTGTCATTGTGAAGAGTGAAGATGATGAGGTCAAAAGTGAAAGTGAGGAGAAAAGAGAGGTGGAGCCTCCAAGCAGCAGCTCAACTCAACACATGACAACAGAAGATGATGGAGACCACTGTGGAGGATCACAAGCAGACAAGCTCCTAGCTCCACTATCAGATAGTGATGACATGACGTCACACTCTCCTGACACTGATGATGATACAACAGGTCACACTGACAACACACACTTTGAATGTTCTCACTGTGGCAAAACCTATAATCACTGTCGTGAAAGACCTTTTTCTGGTTCAATCTGTGATAAAGGTTTTACACAAAAAAATAATTTACAAATACACATGAAAAAACCCACTGGTGAAAAACCTTTTTCTTGTTCATTATGTGGTAAAGGTTTTACACAAAATAACCATTTAAATAGACACATGAGAATACACACTGGTGAAAAACCTTTTATCTGTTCAATCTGTGGTAAAGGTTTTACCGAAAATTGTAATTTGAAAGCACACATGACAACACACACCGGTGAAACATCTTATTCTTGTTCAATTTGTGCAAAAGGTTTTACATATAATGTACATCTTAAAAGACACATGACAACACACACTGGTATAAAACAGTTTTCCTGTTCCATCTGTGGTAAAGGTTTTGCACAAAAGAGTGATTTGAAAAGACACATAACAACACACACTGGTGAAAAACCGTATTCTTGTTTAAGCTGTGGTAAATGTTTTACACAGAATAATCATTTAAGAATACACATGAGAACACACACTGGTGAAAAACGTTTTATCTGTTCAATCTGTGGTAAAAGTTTTGCCGAAAATAGTCATTTGACAGCACACATGACAACACACACTGGTGAAAAACCGTACTCTTGTTCAGTCTGTGCTAAAGATTTTACTCTTAACAGTCATTTGAAAATACACATGACCACTCACACTGGTGAAAAAAAATATTTTTGTTCAATCTGCGCAAAAGGTTTTACACAAAATATACATTTGAAAAGACACATGACAACACACACTGGTGAAAAACATTTTTCCTGTTCCATCTGTGATACAAGTTTTGCACAAAATTGTGATTTGAAAAGACACATGACAACACACACTGGTGAAAAACATTTTTCTTGTTCAATCTGTGCTAGAAGTTTTGCACAAAATGTAAATTTGAAAACACACATGGAAACACACGCTGGCGAAAAGCATTGTGTCTGTTCGATCTGTGCTAAAGGTTTTACTCGAAATATACTTTTGAAAAGACACATGACAGTGCACACAGGTAAAAAACCCCTTTCCTGTTCAATTTGTGCTAAAGGTTTTGTACGAAAAGATAAATTGAAAAGACACATGCGAACACACGCTGGTGAGGAAGTGTGAGTTGCAGTGTGTTTGATGAAATATTCTCTTTTAAAAAAACCGTGTAAGAAATACAACAGAACAAACAGCAGCAAATGAAACTGCAGGATTTTTTAAAAAACTGTCAAAACTTTGATTTTGTAGCAACATTTACCACATACAACGTGTGACATCATTGTTGTGTGTCTAACACAATCTTTAGATTTTTTTAGATTAGTGTTTTATGTATATTTTAAGTATATACATTAGTAAACGGCGGTATAGCTCGGTTGGTAGAGTGGCCGTGCCAGCAACTTGAGGGTTCCAGGTTCGATCCCCGCTTCCGCCATCCTAGTCACTGCCGTTGTGTCCTTGGGCAAGACACTTTACTCACCTGCTCCCAGTGCCACCCACACTGGTTTAAATGTAATTTAGATATTGGGTTTCACTACGTAAAGCGCTTTGAGTCACTAGAGAAAAGCGCTATATAAATATAATTCACTTCACTAAACAACATTGTGTGCATTTATTAAAAAAATAAATTTTCTTTGATTGAAAACATCTAGGCTTCACGGTGGCAGAGGGGTTAGTGCGTCTGCCTCACAATACGAAGTTCCTGCAGTCCTGGGTTCAAATCCAGGCTCGGGATCTTTCTGTGTGGAGTTTGCATGTTCTCCCCGTGAATGCGTGGGTTCCCTCCGGGTACTCCGGCTTCCTCCCACTTCCAAAGACATGCACCTGGGGATAGGTTGATTGGCAACACTAAATTGGCCCTAGTGTGTGAATGTGAGTGTGAATGTTGTCTGTCTATCTGTGTTGGCCCTGCGATGAGGTGGCGACTTGTCCAGGGTGTACCCTGCCTTCCGCCCGATTGTAGCTGAGATAGGCGCCAGCGCCCCCCGCGACCCCAAAAGGGAATAAGCGGTAGAAAATGGATGGATGGATGAAAACATCTACTGACTGAAGCATCATATTGTTTTGAATACTGCTATATTCACATTTGTGTTCGTTTAAAACAAACCCGAACAAAACATGTTAGATAAAATAGGCTGTATGTGTAGTTGGTTGGAACTGCTATGTGTACATTTGTCAAATAACCCCACAAATGCCACATTTTCATGCACTCTACTGTGTATATGTCACTTTGACTGTGTAATGTGTGTCAAGCAAATGTCGCACCATGGTGTTGAGTGACTCAGAAACATTAGTAAACGAGTTGAGACTTAAAAATATGGTAACGTGTGTTCTTTCTTTATTATTTTACAGGTATGGCCCAAACTTTATTTATACTATTTAACCCCTCTGGTGACTTACTATAACATGTTACAGTGTTAGGAAGTCGTTTACAATGTTTAGTATGTCGTTTGTCGTGAACCTTTTTTGATTCGGATTTGTCCAAGTATGACACTTGTGAACTGTTGTGTTGAAAAAAAATTGTGTGATGTAATTTGGGGAGGATGTGGTTACATAAAGATGTTTTGTGGAAAGAGTTATTAACATTTCAACAGGAATTTCTACAAAGAACACATGCTATCTTCGTGCTCGCTACACTGCTAGGATTGTGTGTGGTCAATGTCACACTATAATGGGCCGTTAGAGACATTATTCAGAATTACCTCTTACATACACTACTGAAATGGTTTTCTCTCACACACACACTACGGAAACACTCTTATACACACTACTGAAATGCCCCCACATAAACAACTAAAATATTTTTTTCTCCCACACATTACTGAAACACTGTTATACACACTACTGAAATGCTCTCACATAAACAACTGAAATGTTTTTCTCACACACTACTGAAACACTTATACACACTACTAAAACACTCTTATGCACACACTACCTAAATGCTCTCATGTAAACAACTGAAATGTTTTTCTCACAAACACTACTGAATCATTCTTATTCACACTACTGAAATGATCTCACATAAATAACTGAAATGTTTTTCCCTCTCACGCACACTACTGAAACACTCATACACACTGCTAAAACACTATTATACACACTACGGAAATGCTCTCACACAAACAACTGAAATGTTTTTCTCACACTACTGAAACACTCTCATACACACTACTGAAACACTCTTACTCACACTACTGAAATGCTCTCACAGGCGTTTATGTGAGAGCATTTCAGTAGTGTGTAAAAGGGTGTTTTAGTCCTGTGTGTGAGAGAAAAACATTTCAGTTGTTTATCCGAGAGCATTTCAGTAGTGTATGTAAGAGGTAATTCTGAATAATGTCCCCAGCGGCCCCTCATACCTCATAGTCACACTGTCTTGAATGACAGTGTAACGTCTTGGAGCCATTTTGTGTGTAATTTGCTTGCAAGAGTGTGCGTAACTGTTATATGTACTGTCTATATCGATATATGTGTGTTTCTGTATATCATACATTACATTAAGATAATGTTAAAACAGATTGTCAATGTTCATATTTCTTTTGTTTGTTGATGTAAAGAAAACATAATTATTTTATTATTGTTTAATAAACATTAAATGAAGATCTGTACTATAAAATTAAACAAGTATTTTATTTCGTTATTTATGGGCTTTGCATGAAAAACTACACAATTTACTGGATGATAAAGCTTTTAAAATAACGCCTGCAGTATGTGACATTTTTAAACCCATGATTTGAGACATGGAAAACAAAATATAGACAGTATACAAAGTTAGAGTTATATTGTGTCAATGAGAATTTTTGTTGACTATAAAACTATAAAGACAAAACATTTTTGTAGCACAAACGTTTGGGACTGCCTTGGGGACGTTTTGACAAGGTCTGTGTGTGTGGGGCCAGGGGACTGTTTATGAAGAACACTTTAATAACATAGAAACTACAATGTTAAACGAAAACATTTTGCAGCAGAAACCAAGCAACACAAATGATTGGGACAAGTTTGGTTATACTAATATTATAATAATAATATTGCCCGCTCTGCAATCGATTGTGTATGCAAGGAAATCTACTGTTTTGTCTTGAAATGTTTGTGTTTTCAAATAATCTTTCCTTGTGCTTATTGGGATGTTCTCACAAATGTGTTTTCCTTAAATATGTCGAAAAATAAAATTTGCTCTGGCCTTCAGTAAGTCCCAGAACAAAAAAAAATAAGTGGAAGAAAGAGATTCTGTTATTAAAGAAAGATTTGATCTCTTTAACCACATTAATGCCAGAAAATGACAAAAACAAATCAGTAAAAAGTTTAAATGTACAAACCCCGTTTCCATATGAGTTGGGAAATTGTGTTAGATGTAAATATAAGCAGAATACAATGATTCGCACACCATTTTCAACCCATATTCAGTTGAATATGCTACAAAGACAACATATTTGATGTTCAAACTGATAAACATTTTTTTTTTCATTGACTTCAGAATTTGATGCCAACAACACGTGACAAAGAAGTTGGGAAAGGTGGCAATGAATACTGATAAAGTTGAGGAATGCTCATCAAACACTTATTTGGAACATCCCACAGGTGAGCAGCCTAATTGGGAAAAGGTGGGTGCCATGATTGGGTATAAAAACAGCTTCCCAAAAATTGCTCAGTCTTTCACAAGAAAAGATGGGGCGAGGTACACCCCTTTGTCCACAACTGCTTGAGCAAATAGTCAAGAAGTTTAAGAACAACATTTCTCAAAGTGCAATTGCAAGAAATTTAGGGATTTCAACATCTATGGTCCATAATATCATCAAAAGGTTCAGAGAATCTGGAGAAATTGAAACGAACATTGAATGACCGTGACCTTTGATCCCTCAGACGACACTGTATCAAAACCGACATCAATCTCTAAAGGATATCACCACATGTGCTCAGGAACACTTCAGGAAACCACTCTCACTAAATACAGTTTGTCGCTACATCTGTAAGTGCAATTTAAAGCTCTACTATGCAAAGCGAAAGCCATTATCAACAACATCCAGAAACGCCGCCGGCTTCTCTAGGCCCGAGATCATCTAAGATAAACTGATGCAAAGTGGAAAATATTCGACATTTTGTCATCCGGACCAAAGGGGAAGTGAACCATCCAGACTGTTATCAACGCAAAGTTCAAAAGCCAGCATCTGTGATGGTATGGGGCTGCATTAGTGCCTAAGGCATGGGTAACTTACACATCTATGAAGGCAGCATAAATGCTGAAAGGTACATACAGGTTTTGGAACAACATATGCTGCCATCTAAGCGCCGTATTTTTTATGGACGCCCCTTCTTATTTCAGCAAGACAATGCCAAGCCACATTCAGCATGTGTTACAACAGCGTGGCTTTGTAAAAAAAGAGTGCGGGTACTTTCCTGGCCCGTCTGCAGTCCAGACCTGTCTCCCATCGAAAATGTGTGGCGCATTATGAAGCGTAAAATAGGACAGCGGAGACCCCGGACTGTTGAACGACTGAAGCTCTTCATAAAACAAGAATGGGAAAGAATTCCACTTTCAAAGCTTCAACAATTAGTTTCCTCAGTTCCCAAACGTTTATTGAGTGTTGTTAAAAGAAAAGGTGATGTAACACAGAGGTGAACATGCCCTTTCCCAACTACTTTGGCACGTGTTGCAGCCATGAAATTCTAAGTTAATTATTATTTGCAAAAAAAAAAAATTTAAGTTTATGAGTTTGATCATCAACTATCTTGTCTTTGTAGTGCATTTGATTGAATATGGGTTGAAAAGCATTTGCAAATCATTTTATTCTGTTCATATTTACATTTAACACAATTTCCCAACTCATTTGGAAACAGTGTTTGTAATTCAACGGGTTTTCTTTATTTTTATGACAATGTACATTGTAGATTGTCACTGAAGGGATTAAAACTATGAATGAACACGTGTCGAGTTATGTACTTCACAAAAAAAGGTGAAATAACTGAACACATGTTTTATATTCTATCTAACCATCGATTTTCTACCGCCTATTCCTTTCGGGGTTGCGGGGGGCGCTTGAGCCGATCTCAGCTACAATCGGGCGGAAGGCGGCGTACACCCTGGACAAGTCTAGTTTCTTCAGAATAGCCACCATTTGCTCTGATTATTGTTTTGCACACTCTTGGTTATGGTTTTCCTTATCAGGGTTGATTAGTGGACTTCCTTGCTTTATTAATGGGGTTTGCACCATAAGCTGTTTTGTGAATGAGAAGGTGTGTCCAAACTTTTGGCCTGTACGGTATATAATGTTTTTTTTTGGCTTAATTTTTTTTTTTTAATAAAATAAAAAAATATCAAAATGGACCCTATACTTGTTGGATAGAGTTTGGACACACCTGCCTCAAACCTTTGTGCTCTATTTCCCCATGTTTGCTGTTTTTTTTTTTTAAATTTGTTTCAGAATGTTCTGCAGGTCACAATGTTCGTACGTTACATTCTAACTATAAAATTGTAATATTTTTTTACGTTAATTAAAATTTTGTGAGGAGTGTATTTTAAGGAGAATAACTACAATGAATCAATATTCCAAAGTGTGATCAATCTCATTTTTGGACATCTTTCTGTTGTTTTTTTCAGTTATTATTTTAAACAGTTCAGCTTTTTTTTTCAGTATGTTTTTAGACACTATTTTTAAATGTTTGCTGTTTTATTTTGTTTGTATTTTCTGTACACAATGTGCCACAAAAAACATACTTTGAACACAGCTGGTCTTAGAAAAACACATCATTAACTGTCATAAAGTAATTTGTGGATCTTTACAGACCACATCAATTCAATTAAGGGTTTGAATGTGCTTAATTGAGTCATGTTAATTCAATTGAAATCTGAGCTATGTTGAATTGACCACCCTATTATCACAAAATGTATTTTGTTTTCCTTGCTATGATTATTCGAGAGTAACTCTCAAATACTCACAATCAACAAAACACTACTTTTAAAGGTACTTTATATGCATTCAGGGTGGGGTTTTTTTTTGTGTTTTTTTATTGATTATAAGTTGAGTCCATCAACTGAGACAAAAGTATTGTATTGGTGTTGATAAGCAGTAAAGTAGATCATGGATTTTAAAGAGCGTTTTCTTGCATTGTGGCTTAGCACCTAAATAATAATAATGATAATCTGCAACACCAATTTAAAAAGAACAAACAAGCAGGTGTACTGGATAATCATGAGTCAACACTGCAAACTGAAGGCAGACTGAAGTAACAACAACCTTCCTGTGCACAGGAAAAAAAAAAATGAACATGTAGTAACTTGTCCAGGGTGTAATCTCGCCTTACGCCCGATTGTAGCTGAGATAGGCGCCAGCGCCCCCCGCAACCCCAAAAGGGAATAAGCGGTAGTAAATGGATGGATGGAACATGTAGTAACTGAGCAGTCACTTTATTGTTAGTACATCTAAATGTTGTATCATGAAAAATGTTAGTTGCATTACAACGTATTATTTTGAATTGAGTCCCTTTATGTTGTCCGTATCAGAAAGGGAAGTGCAAATCTTTATTATAAGCATTCATACTTTTTAATGGGGAGGGGCAGATACTTCTCATGATCAACACATGTCACTCAATAATGGAAAAATATACCTATTTGTAATTATTTAAATGAAATAAATTCTAATGTTTGATTGTTAAATGGTTTAGGTTAGTGTACTCAATGGGTATTTCTGGTTGACGAGGTTGACAATGCAACCATGACCATGCTTCTCACCCCCCCCCCCCCCCCCAGGAAACTGGGATGATAAAAAAATACAGCATTTATTCAAGTATCTTATTAAATAATAGCCATGTGGGTTTAAATTGTTGTGAGTTTGTGAAGTCCTTCAAGGCATTTTTGATTAAGGGCTATAAAATAACATTTGATTGATTGATTGACAAGGCAATAAACACAGATACACAGGCACTGATCTATCCTGCTATGTCTTCTTATTCTCTGGCGGACAATGTGCATATTAGCTATGTTAGAAGCAGCGTTACAATGCCACTCTAACTTATAATAATAATAATTCGCCCCTATACAATAGCCTGCCCAAATACCCTACTGTGCAATGATACCCTTCGAGTGCAATATGTCCGACACTGATTGTTATTTATTACTTCGGTACGCCTGTCTTGTTCTGTATATTGTACAGTATTTTGTATTTCTATAGTGTTTTGTATATTGTACAGGATTGCTTATTATTTTTATTGGATAGTAGTCTGTTTATTTCAATTGTTATTTGTTTCCTTTATTACCTCTTGAGTTATTTAGTTTACCCCATATTTGTTCCCACTACCGCACCTTAAATCGGAGTCTTTAATCTCGTTATATGCAAATATAATGACAATAGTCCATTCTATTCTAGTGTACGCCGTTGTTATGACAAGCTACATCCAGAGACAGTCACATTATGATGCATTTATGAGAGAGGGGTATCAGTTAGTGTTACATACATCTTTTACATCTTTTGCGGTACAAATTTAAATGAATGTACAGGAAACACCTCTGTAAATTCACCAAGACGTCACTGTGTTTTTAGTTGATTGGAGAGTCAGCTTTAGCAGCCTGTGGGTCTGTGACAGCAACGTGTCTTGCAAAATTACCTGTCCATAAAATATCCATCCATCCATCTTCTTCCGCTTATCAGAGGTCGGGTCACGGGGGCAGCAGCCTAAGCAGGGAAGCCCAGACTTCCCTCTCCCCAGCCACTTCGTCCAGCTTTTCCCGGGGGATCCCGAGGCGTTCCCAGGCCAGCCGGGAGACATAGTCTTCCCAACGTATCCTGGGTCTTCCCCGTGGCCTCCCACCGGTTGGACGTGCCCTAAACACCTCCCTAGGGAGGCGTGCGGGTGGCATACAGACCAGATGCACGAACCACCTCATCTGGCTCCTCTCGATGTGGAGGAGCAGCGGCTACTCCACCAAAAATAATTACTTTTAAAAAGTAAGCTATATTGTATTCAAATTCCTTTAAAATGATGAAAAACAAAAATGCACAAATGTTATGATTTTTTGCGATTCTGCTTACACTCCCCACGTCCCCTCCCCCGTTTATTATAATATATTGTTATCTCCTCTGTTATATGTTTTTATATTGCTCCCATTTTGTGCATTGATTGCGCTAATTTATTGAAAATTTTGTGTTTAAAAAAAATAGAGGAATGCGTCAACAGGAAGTGACCTCATCTTCTGCCTCGCACATGCGCGGACTGATCCTGTAGTCTACCAATTGTCTCGTAAAAGGCAACAAAGCAGTGTAGTCTTTAATTATGCTTTTATTTCTTCAGTTTCACGTTTGTACACATTCTTATAAGCTGTGACAAACTAAACTTCAGTCATTCTTGGTGTCAGGATGAACTCGACTCAAAGAACTTTGACGCTTCTGAGGCTAACTTAGCCTGCGAGTTAGCTTAGCTTGCTAGCTGCTAATAAAAAAAACACGGAAGTTATCAACATTTATAACTAAGCAGACACAAGTGCGAGTGTAAAGTGTTGTGGTTGTGTGTAAATTTGTAAAATACAATTGCTGAGAGTGTTGGTGAATTGGCGACAAAGTGCGGCTGTGGAAAAAGTATTTGTAGTGTTATAAAGAAAGATAGCAGAGTACGACGAGGAACCTTCTCGAACAGGAGTGGAGAACAAGCGACAACGTCAACTACTGGACGCTGTTTTCAAGAAACATCAAGTTGTGTTACACAGGACAGGTTTGTTTACTTCTTACTCTCACATCTTTACAAACTGCATGTGTCATCATTGACATGACAGGGCGCATGGAATACATGAGTTTCCGTTAGTGAAGGATTATGGGTAACTAGCGGGACAGCCATCATCTTGTGTGTCATCCATCCATCAATTATCTACCGCTTATTCCCTTTGAGGTCGCGGGGGGCGCTGGTGCCTATCTCAGCTACAATCTTTTCATAATCAATCAATTTTTATATAGCCCTAAATCACCAGTGTCTCAAAGGGCTGCACAAACCACAACAACATCCCCGGTAGAGCCCACATAAGGGCAAGGAAAACTCACTCCAGTGGGATGTCGGTGACAATGATGACTATGAGAAACCTTGGAGAGGACCACATATGTGGGAACCCCCCCAGGGCAGTGGTTCTCAACCTTTTTTCAGTGATGTACCCCCTTTGAACATTTTTTTAATTCAAGTACCCCCTAATCAGAGCAAAGCATTTTTGGTTGAAACAAAGAGATAAAGAAGTAAAATACAGCTTTATGTCATCAGTTTCTGATTTATTAAATAGTAGAACAGTGCAAAATATTGCTCATTTGTAGTGGTCTTTTTTGAAAAAAATCTATATATAAAGATATCTAAAAACTTGTTGAAAAATAAACAAGTGATTCAATTATAATAAAAAAAAATATTTCTACACATAGAAGTAATCATCAACTTAAAGTGCCCTCTTTGGGGATTGTAATAGAGATCCATCTGGATTCATGAACTTAAATCTAAACATTTCTTCACAAAAAAAGAAATCTTTAACATCAATATTTATGGAACATGTCCACAAATAATATCTAGCTGTCAACACTGAGTATTGCATTGTTGTATTTTTTTTTTAACAGTTTATGAACTTACATTCATATTTTGTTGAAGTATTATTCAATAAATATATTTATAAAGGACTTTTGAATTGTTGCTATTTTTAGAATATTTTTAAAAAATCTCACATACCCCCTGGTATACCTTCAAGTACCCCCAGGGGTATGCGTACCCCCATTTGAGAACCACTGCCCTAGGGGACCAAAAGCAATGGATGTCGAGCGGGTCTAACATGATACTGTGAAAGTTCAATCCATAGTGGATCCAACACAACCGTGAGAGTCCAAACTAAAGTGGACCGAACACAGTAGCCAGAGTCCCGTCCATAGTGGAGCTAACAGGAAACCATCCCAAGGGGAAGCGGATCAGCAGCGCAGAGATGTCTCCAGCCGATATACAGGCGAGCGGTCCATCGTGGGTCCCGACTCTGTCCCGACTATAACTTTGTTTATTCGCCTGTGGCAGTTTTCTAAATATTTTTCGCACTTTTGCTTCGACAATGACGTCAATTTCGGGGTTGTTAATTGACAATACAATGAAGTTACTGTAAAACCAAGCCAAGAAAGGAAAGTACACTCATTTTCTCATGTGGCCGAGCAAAGTTGGATTTCTCTAAATCAGTGGTTCTCAACCTTTTTTCAGTGATGTACTCCCCGTGAAAATTTTTTGCATTCAAGTACCCTCTAAGCAGAGCAAAGCATTTTTGGTTGAAAAAAAGAGATAAGTAAAATATGTCATCAGTTTCTGATTTATTAAATTGTATAGCAGTGCAAAATATTGCTCATTTGTTGTGGTCTTTCTTGAACTATTTGGAAAAAAGAGATATAAAAATAACCAAAAACCTGTTGAAAAATAAACAAGTGATTCAATTATTAATAAATATATTTACACATAGAAGTAATCATCAACTTAAAGTGCCCTCTTTGTGGATTGTAATAGAGATCCATCTGGATTCATGAACTTAATTCTAAACATTCTTTCACAAAAAAAGAAATCTTTAACATCAACATTTATGGAACATGTCCACAAAAATCCAGCTGTCAACACTAAATATTGCATTGTTTTTGTTTTTTTTTACACAGTGTATGAACTTACATTCGTATTTTCTTTAAGTATTTTCTTCAATAAATATATTTATAAAGCACTTTTGAATTGTTGCTATTTTTAGAATATTTAAAAAAAAATCTCACGTACCCCTTGGCATACCTTCAAGTACCCCTAGGGGTATGCGTACCCCCATTTGACAACCACTGCCCTAGGGGACCGAAAGCAATGGATGTCGAGCGGGTCTAACATGATACTGTGAAAGTTCAATCCATAGTGGGTCCAACACAACCGTGAGAGTCCAGACCAAAGTGGATCGAACACAGTAGCGAGAGTCCCGTCCATAGTGGAGCCAACAGGAAACCATCCCAAGGAGAAGCGGATCAGCAGCGCAGAGCTGTCCCTAGCCGATATACAGGCGAGCGGTCCATCGTGGGTCCCACTCTGTCCCGACTATAACTTTGTTTATTCACCTGTGGCAGTTGTCTAAATATTTTTCGCACTTTTGCTTCGACAAAGACGTCAATTTCGGGAAGTTTGAAAGAGGACGCGAAAGTTTTCTGCAGACTGACGTAAGATGGGGTTTGCAAAGCCAGGTTCTTACATAAATTAAAGGATATTGGCGATGACCATGAATTGATTAATGTGGACCCCGATTTAAACAAGTGGAAAAACTTATTTGGGTTAGGGCTGGGCGATATGGCCTTTTTTAAATATCTCGATATTTTTAGGCCATATCGCGATACACAATATATATCTCGATATTTTGCCTTAGCCTTGAATTAACACTTGATACATATAATCACAGCAGTGTGATGATTCTATGTGTCTACATTAAAACATTCTTGTTCATACTGCATTAATATATGCTCATTTTAAACTTTCATGCAGCGAAGGGAATCACAACTAAGTCAATTGACAAAAACTGTATTTATTAAACAGTTATTAGCAGGTGACTTTTAAAATGATGCTACATATTAGCAGTAATGCTACTTTTGGTTGCAACGATTGTGCCCCACACTTGACAAATTAAAGTTGTCTATTCGACATCTTCCCGCTTGAAGCCAAACCACCGCCAGACGATGGACCCCCTGCTGCTTTTCTTGGGAATTAATTCTTCCTTCATTTGTTACCAGATTCGCACCTTCTTTCTCTCGTATTACCACTCGCACGGCTTCGCTAGCATCACAGCTAACGTTACCCGGTCTGCTACCTCTCTGCTCCGTGAGGGTGTATACGTATGTGACGTGTGTAAGAAGGTGAGCTTACTGCCTGTGAGAAGGAGACACAAGAAGGAGTGGGAAGAGCCTGTAATGTAATGCCCGCAGCTAAAAGCAACTGCGTGAGAACGTATACTCGAATATCACGATATAGTCATTTTCTATATCACACAGAGACAAACCCGCGATATGTCGCGTATATCGATATATCGCCCGGCCCTATTCGACAATGACGTCAATTCGGGAAATTTGAAAGAGACTTTCTGCAGACTGACGTGAGATGGGGTTTGCAAAGCCAGGTTCTTACATAAATTGAAGGATATTGGCGATTAACATTAATTGATTAACGCGGACCCCGATTTAAACAAGTTGAAAAACTTATTCGGTTGTTACCATTTAGTGGTCAATTGTACGGAATATGTACTGTTCTGTGCAATCTACTAATAAAAGTCTCAATCAATCAAATAAAGATATGTTCTAGATGGGAAAAGCTGAATGGACTGCTGATTTGGAATCTTACCTTTATATAAGCTACCGGGACACTGTCAACTATTTGTTGAACAATGTAAGTGCCCGTACTCTTGATGAGTTCAAGGGCTATAAGTCGCTGAAAGCGTACAATTACTTTGTGTGTGAGAGGGTACAGGAAATGAATCTGCCTACAAAGGATTGATTGATTGAAACTTATTAGTAGATTGCACAGTACAGTACAATTGACCACTAAATGGTAAGACCAGAATAAGTTTTTCAACTTGTTTAAGTCGGGGTCCATGTTAATTAATTCAAGGTAAAAGACTGTTTCCCAGATCAGGAGTCGAACCTGGGCCGCCTGCGTAAAAACCAGGAATCCTAATCGATAGACCATATGGGAAAGATAAAAATGTGCTCATCTCTCGTGTTCATCACTCCCAGACATAACTCCCAGAGATCAACTGATTCTTGTTTGGTGCCATGGGTCATATCAGAGAAGACAGGTCGTGTTTTTTCAAGACACTGTACGTGTATGGCAGGCATTTGTGAAATATGTTCATTTGCAATTGAAGCGAGCGTGAAGATGCGCGACAGCACAACAGTTACACAATTGATTGATTGATTGATACTTTTATTAGTAGATTGCACAGTACAGTACATATTCCGTACAATTGAACACTAAATGGTAACACCCGAATAAGTTTTTCAACTTGTTTAAGTCGGGGTCCACGTCAATCAATTCATGGTACAAATATATACTATCAGCATAATACAGTCATCACACAGGTTAATCATCGTAGTATATACATTGAACTATTTACATTATTTACAATCCGGGGGGTGGGATGAGGAGCTTTGGTTGATATCAGTACTTCAGTCATCAACAATTGCATCAAAAATGGACATTGAAACAGTGTAGGTCTTACTTGGCAGGATATCAATCAATCAATCAATGTTTACTTATATAGCCCTAAATCACTAGTGTCTCAAAGGGCTGCACAAACCACCACGACATCCTCGGTAGGAAAACTCACACCCAGTGGGACATTGGTGACAATAATGACCCAGTGGGACGTCGGTGACAATGATGACTATGAGAACCTTAGAGAGGAGGAAAGCAATGGATGTCGAGCGGATCCAACATGATACTGTGAAAGTTCAATCCACAATGGATACAACACAGTCGCGAGAGTCCAGTCCAAAGAGGATCCAAGACACAGCAGCGAGAGTCCCGTTCACAGCGGAGCCAGCAGGAAACCATCCCAAGCGTAGGCGGACCAGCAGCGCAGAGATGTCCCCAGCCGATACACAGGCGAGCAGTACATGGCCACCGGATCGGACCGGACCCCCTCCACACGGGAGAGTGGGACATAGAAGAAAAAGAAAAGAAACGGCAGATCAACTGGTCTAAAAAGGGAGTCTATTTAAAGGCTAGAGTATACAAATGAGTTTTAAGGTGAGACTTAAATGCTTCTACTGAGGTGGCATCGCGAACTGTTACCGGGAGGGCATTCCAGAGTACTGGAGCCCGAACGGAAAATGCTCTATAGCCCGCAGACTTTTTTTGGGCTTTGGGAATCACTAATAAGCCGGAGTCCTTTGAACGCAGATTTCTTGCCGGGACATATGGTACAATACAATCGGCAAGATAAGATGGAGCTAGACCGTGTAGTATTTTATACGCAAGTAGTAAAACCTTAAAGTCACATCTTAAGTGCACAGGAAGCCAGTGCAGGTGAGCCAGTACAGGCGTAATGTGATCAAACTTTCTTGTTCTTGTCAAAAGTCTAGCAGCCGCATTTTGTACCAACTGTAATCTTTTAATGCTAGACATGGGGAGACCCGAAAATAATACGTTACAGTAGTCGAGGCGAGACGTAACAAACGCATGGATAATGATCTCAGCGTCTTTAGTGGACAGAATGGAGCGAATTTTAGCGATATTACGGAGATGAAAGAAGGCCGTTTTAGTAACGCTTTTAATGTGTGCCTCAAAGGAGAGAGTTGGGTCGAAGATAATACCCAGATTCTTTACCGTGTCGCCTTGTTTAATTGTTTGGTTGTCAAATGTTAGAGTTGTATTATTAAATAGAGTTCGGTGTCTAGCAGGACCGATAATCAGCATTTCCGTTTTTTTGGCGTTGAGTTGCAAAAAGTTAGCGGACATCCATTGTTTAATTTCATTAAGACATGCCTCCAGCTGACTACAATCCGGCGTGTTGGTCAGCTTTAGGGGCATGTAGAGTTGGGTGTCATCAGCATAACAGTGAAAGCTAATACCGTATTTGCGTATGATGTCACCTAGCGGCAGCATGTAGATGCTGAAGAGTGCAGGGCCAAGGACCGAACCCTGGGGAACTCCACACGTTACCTTAACGTAGTCCGAGGTCACATTGTTATGTTTATGTACAGCGAGCAGAGAACATAGTGAGTTCAGATAGCATAAGAACAAGTAACATCTCACTGACTACTTCAATAAGCAGAACAACCTTTGTTTTCGAAAAGGAAAACAACATATTTCAAAATACATTACCTGTTACAAAATGATCAGAGGAAACTTAATTGTGTCGCTTTGCGTCTAGCCAGCCACAAGTTGCGCCTTTCTGTCGCAGAATAACAGTCTGGATGATTCGCTTCCCCTTTGGTCCGGATGACATGATGTTGAATATTTCTAAAAACAATTTCAAATGTGGACTCGTCAGACCACAGAACACTTTTCCACTTTGCATCAGTCTATCTTAGATGATCTGGGGCCCAGAGAAGCCGGCGGCATTTCTGGATGTTGTTGATAAATGGCTTTCGCTTTGCATAGTAGAGCTTAAACTTGCACTTACAGATGTAGCGACAAACTGTATTTAGTGACAGTGATTTTCTGAAGTGTTCCTGAGCCCATGTGGTGATATCCTTTAGAGATTGATGTCGGTTTTTGATACAGTGCCGTCTGAGGGATCGAAGGTCACGGTCATTCAATGTTTGTTTCCGGCCTTGCCGCCTACGTGGGGTGATTCTCTGAACCTTTTGATGATATTATGGACCATAAATGTTGAAATCCCTAAATTTCTTGCAATTGCACTTTGAGAAACGTTGTTCTTAAACTGTTTGACTATTTGCTCACACAGTTGTGGACAAAAGGGGTGTACCTCGCCCCATCCGTTCTTGTGAATTACTTAGCATTTCATGGAATCTGTTTTTATACCCAATCATGGTACCCGCCTGTTCCCAATTAGCCTGCACACCTGTGGGATGTTCCATATAAGTGTTTGATGAGCATTCCTCAACTTTATCAGTATTTATTGCCACCTTTTCTAACTTTTTCGTCACGTGTTGCTGGCATCAAATTCTAAAGTTAATGATTATTTGCAAAAAAAAAATTGTTTGTTTGAAGATCAAATATTTTGTCTTTGTAGCATATTCAACTGAATATGGGTTGAAAATGATTTATATTTACATCTAACACAATTTTCCAACTCATATGGAAACGGGGTTTGTACTTTGGCACACAGTAAGTTAAATTAAAGATGAACAGTCGTCCAATGTGTTGATAATATAATGACGTTACTGTAAAACGAAGCACACAAAGGACATTACATTAATACACACATTGTTTCATGTGACTTAGCAAAGTTGGACCTTTCAAAATTATGTTTTTTTTTATTTTTGTGTCCTGCAGACGTCTGTGAAGAACATCTTCTTCCCGAGCAGCAAGAGTGGACTTCCAGGATGGAGCAGGAGCAACCACAGCCCCCCCATATTGGAAAGGAAAAGGAGGCGCCACATCCTTCCAACATTAAAGAGGAAGAGGAGGAACACAACATCAGTCAGAATGTACATCATCTTGAAGGACGAGAGGAGGTTGATGTCCTCAAGATTCCGTTGAATTTTGTCATTGTGAAGAACGAAGATGATCTGGTCAAAAGTGAAAGTGAGGAGAAGAGAGAGGCGGAGCCTCCAAGCAGCAGCTCAACTCAACACATGACAACAGAAGCTGATGGAGACCACTGTGGAGGATCACAAGCAGACAAGCTCTTAGCTCCACTATCAGATAGTGATGACATGACGTCACACTCTCCTGACACTGATGATGAAGACTCTGAAGCTGATACAACATGTCAAACTGACAACACACACTTTGAATGTTCTCACTGTGGCAAAACCTTTAACCACCATTGTGATCTGAAAACACACATGAGAACACACACTGGTGAGAAACCTTTTGCCTGTCCATTCTGTGGTAAAGGTTTTACACAAAAAAGTGATATGAAAACACACATTGGAGTACACACTGGCGAAAACCCGTTTTGTTGTCCAAGCTGTGGCAAATGTTATACACAAAATTGGGAGTTGAAAAGACACATGACAATACACACTGAAAAAAAACCTATTCTCTGTTCAATCTGTGGTAAAGGCTTTAAACGAAATATGAATTTTAAAATACACATGAGAGTACACACAGGCGAAAAACCTTTTTCTTGTTCGAGCTGTTGCAAATGTTTTATACAAAAATGGGAGTTGAGAAGACACATGAGAACACACACTAATGAAAAACCCTTTTCGTGTTCAAGCTGTGGTAAAGGTTTTACAAAAAATTGGGAGTTGAAAAGGCACATGGTAACACACACTGATGAAAAACCCTTTGTCTGTTCAATCTGTGCTAAAAGTTTTTTGCGAGATCAGAACTTAAAAAGACACATGAGGGAACACACCGGTGAAAAGCCTTTTTCCTGTTCAATCTGCGCTAGAGGGTTTGTACGAAAAGATTCGTTAAAAACACACATGAGAAAACACACTGGCCAGAAAGTGTGATGAAAGATTCTCTTAAAAGTACACACCAGTGAGAACTTGAAGATGCAGGATTTTCAAATAAACTGTCAACTTTAACATAGACCTAAGAACATCAGTACATGTGTGACATCATTGTGTGTGTAACACAATCTTGTTAATGTTCTACCGTTTAAAGATCACATTTGTTCAGATTCGTGGTGTAAGTATGTGCATTAGTGCACAACATAGTGTACATGTGTTTAAAATCAGAATCAGAAATACTTTATTAATCCCCGATGAACACATTCTGTGGGTCCTCAGCTTATTTTTAACCCTTATATTTACTTTATAGGTTTCAAAATTAAACGAAACAAACCAATTTTTTTTTTTACATATGATATACACTTATATTCTTTTTGGGTACACATAAATATTTTAGTTCATATTTGGTTTCCATCCGAAACATCTTCTGGACGACTTGTGGAAGCTTTTTATTATTTACTTTATATATAATTTGAGCAGTCGTGTATTTTACAAGATTATTTATTTTTTAACATGTTCTCGCCCCATGTTTGAGCTTTTTCCCCACCTTTACAAGGCACCACCTTTGCAGCGACCCATCAGTGTTTCTATTCTCTCTACTCTGTATGATGCATGTCTGATTTTGTACTGAAAATGTAATTTCAGTGTAAGTTTTAAGCGCAACGACAATTACCATTCCATGTGTGACTTTACAAAGCTTGATAATTCAGAGTTATCCTTATTACTCTTTTTTATAATATGAGTATTGGGTTTGTGATGGTATAATTGCCAGACTTTTTTGCAATAAGCTTCAACTAAAGTTAGGTGCAATGCATGTGGTAAATATTTGTTGAGTATGATGTTTCATATTCATACAATTCGAAGCTAAGCTATCTTGATGGAGGAAAGATTAAAGCACATGTACCAACAGCAGCAGCAGCGTTAAGAGGTGTCATTTCAAATGTACTTTTAGAAATGTCAATGGAAGAAGTGGAAAAAATATAAAAGACAACAAAGGTGCAGCACTAAAGATTGGGACTGGCTCAGGGATGTTTTGACAAGGTGCGGGGAGGGGTGCTGGTTATGAATAAAACATAAAAACTAATAGGCAAAATCATTTTGTAGCACAAAGATTAACAATTGCACAAGCTGGAGGGGTCAACTCCACGCAGGTATTTCACCTAATATTTAGAAATAGGATTTGACAATTTGCTCGTTAAATTTTGTAAGGTCTTAGTTTTGCTTGCTCTGGAAATGATTATGTATGCGGAGAAAACTATTTTGTCCTTAGTAGGGGTGTAACGGTACGTGTATTTGTATTGAACCGTTTCGGTCCGGGGGTTTTGAATGAGTTTCCACATGGACATATTAAGTAGCATACCGCAGGTTGTGTAAACAATGCACACCGAGGCACAACACATATAAAAAACAAAAGTAAACCACAAGCGGATACCGAGAGGTCACTTTAATATTGATCATAATTCACGCTGCTTGCCATAAAGGTCTCACTTTTTCCCCTCCAAATATATTGCTGGGTATTGTGGCCAAACAGTTTAATTTTTGTTTCATCTGACATAACATGGACAAAGATAAGACCTTCTAGAGCAGGGGTGTCAAACTCAAATACAGAGTGGGCCAAAATTTAAAACTGAACAAAGCCGCGGACCAAGGTTGAACAAATTAACCTTTTAATAGGGACCCAAACAAGTTTTGCATTGAATATTGAATACGCAAGGCTTATATAACTTTATAGTGACATGCAAAATTGAGTTTCAAATAATAACAATATTTAAAAAATATCAATGGCATATCAAATAAAAATAAAAATTGAATGCCTCTTTTCTATTTGCAGCCTTCTGAGGTAAATATCAAAATAAACTTTTTCCACAGGCCAATAATAAATTTGAAAGTAAAATAACAATAAGGAATGAATCAAACATTCAAGCCTTGAAAGTAGCAAGAGAAAG